>NW_027493274.1:0-372500 GCF_021521415.1 Bidens hawaiensis | reverse complement strand
TTTCAAACTTTTCTTTTCTTTCCAAACAAGATGGCACCATCAATAAAAAGTTAAAAACACACAGTACGTACGTATTTGATGCCAAATGATATATAACCAAATATTTTTGCATTATAAAATTTCCCTCATACGCAAAACACCTCATGCGTATTGCCTGTTCGTCACGTATGATCAATAGAACGTATTTCACCTAATGAAGTTTAAATCATACGTGGATGAGCATATATTGTGTATTCCCGTAATATTTTGGGTATCTAGTTGCTATTTAATGCATGGAGTCTTTAATTAATTAAAATGAGTTATACTTTACATGTTTGATGTACTTGGTTGCTAAAACACCATGATGATAAAAATGAGAATTAAAGATGTACGTTCATGGTTAGGTTTTGATGGTTTTAAGTAATGTATTATTATTACTGAAAGAGGTAATATTTTTGTGCTAATCGATGCTCTGCCTCTTTCTCATTAATTCACATATATAGGATACAAATGTAATCTCTTATTTGGAGATAAGATCCTAACTATAAAGACTAATTACAATATCACAATCTTTACTAAATATATGTCTATTACACCCCCGCAGTCGAAGCGGGAGGAGACCGGATGCTGAGACTGGACCGAAAGTCTTCAAACAAAACATGAGGTAGCCCTTTGGTGATGATATCTACAATCTGATAAGGAGAGGGTACATGAAGGATGTGAACCTGCCCTCGCTGAACTAGCTCGCGAACAAAGTGAATGTCTATCTCTATGTGCTTCGTGCGCTGATGGTTGGCAGGGTCCCGGAAAGATAAATGGCACTTACGTTGTCACAGTAAACCAACGTAGCTTGAGATAAGGGGCAATGAAGTTCCAATAGGAGATTACAAAGCCAACATATTTCAGCCACAACATTGGCGACACCTCGATATCCAGCTGCCGCGCTTGAGTGGGAGACAGTAGGCTAGCGTTTTGAAGACCATGAAATCAGATTAGACCCGTAGTATACACAATATCCTGAGGTAGACCGACGGGTGTCCGGACAACCGGCCTAGTCAGCGTCAGTGTAGGCAAGTAACGAAGGGTTCACAGTTTTACCAAGGGTGAGACCAAAGTGCACGGTGCCTTGGACATAACGAATGATGCGCTTGAGAGCATCCCAATGTGTAGTTCATGGAGCATGCATGTTCATTCAGACCTGTTGCACCGCATAACTGATATTGGGTCGAGTAAAGGTGAGGTACTGTAACGCACCAACCATGCTACGATATAGGATGGGATCATCAAATGGGGTACCAGAGTCAGCACATATTTTGTTGTTAGTGTCCACGGGGGTGGCGACCGGTTTGCATGTATGCATCTTGGGTCGCTTAATTGTGTCTTGAGCATAATTACTCTGGGAGAGAAACATACTATCAACGGTCCGAGTGACCGAGATGCCAAGAAAGTAACTGAGTTGCCCTAGGTCTTTCATGGCAAACTCCTTCGCCAAACTAGACATTAATTGATGGCAAAGCACATCTGAAGAAGATGTAAGTAATATATCATTTACATATAATAATAAATATGCTGTGTGTGTCCCGCGGTGTAGAATGATCAAGGAATAATCACACTGGCTTTGCTTAAACCCAAGTTGCAAAACGTACTCTGTAAACCGTTGATACCACGCTCGCGGTGCTTGTTTCAACCCGTACAAAGATTTCTTAAGCCGACAAACATAATCCGGATGAGTTTTGCTTCGGAACCCCATAGGTTGATACATAAACACCGTTTCGTTTAGAGTGTCCTGTAAAAAAAGCATTTGTAACATCTAGTTGATGTACTATCCAAGAACGAGGTAACGCGATGGATAAGACCGTGCGAATCGTTGCGGGTTTGACAACCGGACTAAAAGTTTCCCCGCAATCTATACCAACCTGTTGTGTACGTCCATCACACACCAAGCGTGCCTTATATCTTTCAAGAGACCCATTAGAATGAAACTTGTGCTTAAATTTGGGGATGACGAGGGACAAGAATCCAAGTTTCATTTTTAATAAGGGCATTATACTCGTTAGTCATGGCATTATACCATTCCGGGATGGACAAGGCATGAGATGGGTTTTTGGGAATAGGAATGACAGTGGTGGCCGATAGATTAAAAAGTTTCTTTGGTTTTACAATGTCGTCCATGCCGCGCGTGCGCATAGTACGTGTGGGGGGTTGAGTAGGTGGCGAGATGTGTGGGGGGTCTAAAGTAGGTGGGGTCTATGGGGATTCTATGGCTGTGGTGTTTTGTAATTCAGGTGAGGATGTGAGGTGAGTGGGTGTTGAATGTGATCGATTTGTGGATTGAGTGGTGTGGGCGGTGGATGATGTTTGGGTCGTGGGTGAGGATGGGATTGAGTTTGGTATGTGGCTTGGTGAAGTGTGGGTTGTAGACTGGTTGGGTTGACCCGAGATTGGGGAGGAAACTTGTGACCCGAGTTGTGGATGAGGTGGGGTGTTAAGAAAATTTAAGAATCGGTAGGTAGGGAATGAGGTTGGGAGTGGTTAGTGGCAAACAGAAAAATCGTTTCGTCAAATATGACATGACGGGAGATCGTTATTTGATGTATTTTGAGATGAATCCATTTATAGCCTCTATGGTTTTGTGGGTACGTAACCAAGAAAAACACATGGATGGGAGCGGTGGGCGAGTTTGTGAGTAATAGTAGATGGATGTAGGGGGTATCATAAGGAATCGAAAAACCGAAGATGATCATAGGCGGGGTGGCGATTATAGAGAAGCTCGGTGGGAGTTTTGAAATTGTGAAGTTTACTTGGAAGAATATTGAGGATGTAAGTGGCCATGTCAAGGGCATGATGCCAATAGGTGGGAGGAAGAGAGGCATGCGCGAGAAGGGTGCGGATTATGTTATTAATTGAGCGGATTTTGCATTCCACTTTTCCGTTTTGAGAGGAGGCGTGGGGGCATGATAATCGGAAAATCATACCATTTTGTTCACCATATTGTTTAAAGGAGGAGTTGACATATTTGGTTCCGTTATCACATTGGAACGTTTTTACTTTTCTCTCAAATTGAGTTTCTATTTGCTTAGAAAATATAGAGAATATATTGTAGACTTGTGATTTTTTGGCTAATGGAAAGGCCCATAAAAAATTTGTTAAATCATCTAAGAAAAGTATATAATAACGATGACCTCCGGTACTTATAATCGGAGATGTCCAAAGGTCACTATGGATAATATCAAATGGTAAATATAAGCAAGTGGTAGAAGGCATGAATGGTACTTATAATATCAAATGGTAAATATAAGCAAATGATAATATCACTATGGATAATATCAAAAGTATATAATAACGATGACCTCCGGTACTTATAATTTAGTACTTTTCCCAATAACACAAGAGTGACAAACATTCTTATTTAATTTATGAAATGAAATAACGTCAGAATGTCTTAAAAACTGTAATAAAGCTGTCCGGAGTGGCCCGGTCGTTGATGCCAAAGTTGTTGTGAAATAGCTGCAAAGGTAGATGGTGACGTGCATTGAGCAGACTCCGGTGGAAGAAACGGATAAAGATCACCGGTGCTGTTGCATCGGAGGATAGGGATTCGGGTCTTCAAATCTTTTATAAGAAATCCAAAAGGATCAAATTCAATGGAAATTCAATTGTCAATCGTTAGGCGGCGGACATAAATTAGATTTTTGATTAATTTAGGTGCAAGAAGGACATTGTTTAGTTTTAGTGGCGGGTAAGGAGGTGGTAAACATTGATTGCCTTGTCCTTTTACTGGAATGGTTTTACCGTTGCCAACTATAATATTATGCAAAATGCCATTATTAAAAAGAGTTTGAAAATTACCCGTTTGTCATGTGAGTGGTAGCACCAGTGTCCAAAACCCATTGATCTGGAGGATTTAACTCGAAATTGGTGGGGTGATATGTCACATAGTGTGCTTGATTGGGTGGAGGCCAAATATTCCGTTTCTTCCTGGAGGTTTTTGAGGTTATTGTGTTGAGGTTTTGGGATACAATTATTGTGGAGTTTATAATCCGTAGAATTATTTGGAAGAAGAAGAAGAAGAAGAAGAAGAAGAAGAAGAGGGAGTGTTGTCTGCCAATTAAGAAATGGGCGAGGGGGAAGAATTAGGTAGAACATGTGGGGGCTGCAGTTGGAAGAAAATAGGGTTAGGATCGTATTAGGTATGATACCATGAAAGAGGTAATATTTTTGTGTTAATCGATGCTCTGCCTCTTTCTCATTAATTCACATATATAGGATACAAATGTAATCTCCTATTTGGAGATAAGATCCTAACTGTAAAGACTAATTACATTATCACAATATTTACTAAATATATGTCTATTAATTACTAGGGTATAGGCCCGTGTTACACACGTGTAGAAAAACATGTCAACAAACATAATAAATTTAAACAACAAATTCAAGCAACACAAAACTTTTTTAACTTTCGGACCAAAATGTTAACCATTTACAATGTCTAGATATTAAAAAAGTTTAAAGTTACAATAAGTTTGTGTACACCAAACCACCAAAAAACATCAACAAAAGACCTAAACATGTTCTTTCATATCAAACCACCATCAACTTCTTTAAATATTTTAACAAAAAAAAAATTCAAGTTGCTTCATCATCTGAAAATTAAAAAAAAAAACAATATTATCCAAATTAAATATACCATTAAAATAATAACATGTTTGATAATGAAAACCCGTCGGATGAAAGTTATAATAAAAGTAAAAAAAATATTACATTTTATATACGTAAATTTTGTTATATTATATAAAGATTTTTATTTATGACTTTTATAATATGTTTTTGATATATTTATACACTATTAATTATAAATTATAGTTTGCGAACCAAACATTGGTGTTTGATTTATTTTAAAACAAAACATTCATACCGATATTATTATACATTTTATGTGTATAAAAATGATTTTTAGAACAAAATGTTGTCACATATTAAAAAATGTCTTTCTGTAATGTTGAAAGAATTAGAGACGAAGACTCAAACAATAAAGTAAAATTTCAATATCTTTCAATGGTTAGTAACATGTGCATCGTACGGGTGAAAATTGTATATAAATATATATAGCGGCAACGATAATAATAATAATAATAATAATAATAATAATAATAATAATAATGTAATAATTTTACATTCATTAGAAGGTATTACATTGTTGTTTTTATTAATTAAAACAAAATAACATACAACAACAAGCAAAGTAAAATGCCAACTTAAAACATCTTTCTAACTTAAACCATGAAGTCAAAAAGATATAAATTCGAAATGATTTATTTCAAATTCCGTAGTTAAGTAACAAACTTGCTATATTTTCAGTAACATTAAAATCAAAAGTAAGTTATAATGATAATTCTAATTTGAATTTCGAATAGAAGATTGAAATTATTAATTTGGTGGTTTATTTTTAGACATTAATTTTAACATTTAGGCATAATTAAAAATGTTCAAATATAAATAAATGGAAAGTTGGTTGACATTGAATAATATGGAAAACTTTAAAAGTTTGTTAGTAATTAGTCAAATTCCGTATTTAACTGGAAATAAATATATTATGAATATTAATTATTTATTAATTAAGAATAAATTATGCAACAAAGATAATACTTATATTTTAGTCAAGCTACGTATTTGAAATCATTAATATTGTAACATATCTTAGGCATCAAAAATGATTTAATTTTATACGTATTTAATCTTGATTAATTATGTCATTAATATTAAGCAAAATTTAAGTAAACGAGACTTGTATTTTAAGTAAGATTTTAAAGAAAAATCAAATGACTATCTTCATTTGAAATTTAAATATCAATTGAAATCATTAATTTGTAATTTAAAGGTAATTCGATAATAAAGCTGAAAGCTTGATGTTGCAACATATATATAATATACACCCCTTTTTTCCTTCGACTTTCACTTCTCCGGTTACGGTTGGTTGAATTGTTGTGATACAAGGCAAGGCTACAAGGAGGACTATTATAGTACTTGATAAACACTTTACATTATGCTTTAATTTATGTAAGCTTACTAATGATGTTTAGTTTCTAATTACTTTAGTTTGCAAATCATTTTCATAAGTTCTATGGTATTGGGTATGTGGCCACCATTCTCGGTTTCATCCCAAGTCAAGAGCCGAACCAAAACCGAACTTTTGTTTATATACTTTATTATTAACATATTGTATGAAAGACTTGGATATTATTATTTTTAAGCTTATTTTAATGAGTTCTATGGTATTGGGTATGTGGCAACTATCCTCGGTTTTATTCCGAGTCAAGGACAGAACCAAGACTGAACTAAACCGATTTCACTCGCTTAAGACACACAAGTGTGTTTTGGGCCACCGAATCTCTTATTCTTCTAAAACTATATTATAAACAAATTTTAACTTGTTTTCTCAAAATACTTGGTATGTCGGATCCAACATGAACTTATAACAAGGTTGGACCAACAAAAACCAAACACTCGCTTGACGGACGTCGAGGTTCTTTTTAATAGAACTACACACTTGGTTAAGCTTCTTTGATTTCATTGAGTTATCTCATAACATTAATACTTTGGAATATCGGCTTCGAGCTTGACCAATTATCAAGACTTGAACCGACAAATTCGAACACTCTTAAAATCTCGTTAATGTATCTATTTAACTTTGCAATATTGCAATTATACCTAAATATTTACTTAACAAATTTTAAGTAAAAACTAATGAATAGAATACCAAGACCCGATTTCGAGTAAACTTACTTTTCTAAAACAATTACTTTAATTCTTATGTATTTACACTTTAAATCTCAAAATTTAATTATTTATTTTACTTGTCAATTTATTTTACTTTAAAGCTTTTAAAACCATCTACTAACTCAATACCCTTTTTAATCTAGGTATTGCCCGTTGAACTTACCCTCCCCCATTTTATCGCAAACTATCATTCAAGTTACTTATTTCACGTGAGTACATTTCATACCCCTTTTTCATTTTTATATTTTGAGGGTAACATACATACTTATTCAAAACAAGATTGATTTATAATAATTGATCCTCAAACCACAAATGCTAGGGTGTATGATACTAGAATACTTGCTCTATTGTGTGTTATATGCTTCACATGATTTACGTGCACGAGTGTTTATTTTTATGTTGTTGTTGAGCCTCAATAAGTATGATCATATGCTCCCCTAACTACTTTAGCCTTGTGCTAGTAGAATAGGGCCTCATTATTCGAGTATGTCGGTTGTTACCGATTAAAAAGGATCCTCATTTACTTATGATTTATATACCGCAATTGTTGCTTTTATTTATAGTTTCATATACGATTTGTGGATTTTGCCTCATATTATATATACTCAAAACTATGAAATTGTTCACCAACATACGTGTTGACAAATTGATGTGGGGAGATCAAACGTTTACCAAATAATGACGACATGAGTTGTGGAATTACAAGAGTTTAAAATTAATGTTTTATGTATCGTGGTTTAATCATTGGAAGCCCAATGGTTTTCTGTTTCTTTTAAATACTTGAGATTTTGTAATATAAAAAAAGAAGGAGGTTTTGGAATATATGAAAAAAAAATCATTTCCTCTCTATCACAGTGTGTGTTAGTGTGTGAAAGACCTAATTATCAGTATTCTTTAGGAATCAACGATAGTTGGAAGAACTGTTCCTGGTCCTGACACGGGGAGGTAGTTACAATAAATAACAATACCGGGCTCATACGAGTTTGGTAATTGGAATGATTACAATCTGAATCCCTTAACGAGGATCCATTGGAGGGCAAGTCTGGTGCCAGCAGCCGCGGTAATTCCAGCTCCAATAACGTATATTTAAGTTGTTGCAGTTAAAAATCTCGTAGTTGAAATTTGGGTTGGGTCGGCCGGTCCGCCTTCTGGTGTGCACCGGTTTACTTCTGTCGGTGATGCGCTCCTAGCCTTAATTGGCCGGGTCGTGCCTCCTGCGTTGTTACTTTGAAGAAATTTGAATGCTCAAAGCAAGCCTACGCTCTGTATACATTAGCATGGGATAACATCATAGGATTTCGGTCCTATTACGTTGGCCTTCGGGGTTAGAGTAATGATTAACAGGGACAGTCGGGGGCATTCGTATTTCATAGTCAGAGGTGAAATTTTTGGATTTATGAAAGATGAACAACTGCGAAAGCATTTGCCAAGGATGTTTTCATTAATCAGGAACGAAAGTTGGGGCTCGAAGACGATCAGATACCGTCCTAGTCTCAACCATAAACGATGCCGACCAGGGATTAGCGGATGTTGCTTTTAGGACTCCGCTGGCACCTTATGAAAAATCAAAGCTTTTGGTTCTCAAATGGCTCGACATGAAGATGAATACTTTCTTGCTCGTAGAATCGCCGACAGAGGCAACGAAAGGAGGGTTTTCTATTCATGTGCTCGTGGAGAAGATCGACGCCTAATTCGCAGATTCGCCGATCGAGGCAGCGGTGGAGTGTGTTCCAACCCACGGGATCTTAAGATCAACGACTCCGAAAACAAGTCCGCGATCTGGAAGAGATTGAACGGATCCGAAAGCGAGTCCGTGATCTCGAGTTACAACGGGAGATGCGCAAGGAGGGAACCGAGTCGAGCACCGTCGCCGGGGACAAAGGTGGCGACGGAGAACAGCAGCCGTTTGGCCATCCACCCAGGTTCTACGAACCGATAGATCATTATTACTCGGAAGACGAACCGATAGATCATTATTACTCGGAAGACGAACCGGTTGTTGATGATGGAGTTGATTTCCATGAAAACAAGTGTTTTGGGGAGGAGGAGTATCATTCTATTGCAGATTTTATCTATGAATCATCGCCCATGTTTGATAAATACTATGACGAGGAAGAATATACGGTGGCAAACGATGAAGGTTTGAATGGAAAATCACTTAACCAGGAGATTCTGGACTACGCGGGAATCTCAGCGGTTAATTTTGGCGGCGAATTCTTAATGAGTATCACAACCGTCAATGGTGGTTTTGTTGTGGATACGGGTGGCGAGGAATTGGTTGGAGGTGTTGTCAACTTGGTTTTGGAAGTTCCAATCAGTATGCCGACAATCATGGAAGAAAAAAAGTGCCGAGGTGAATTATTTTATCAAATCTCCTGTTCAAATTAAAAGGAAGAATATTGACATTACCATGTTTGTGAATATGTCGGTGGATTTTTCAAATCAACCTACACTTTTGGTTAATAACCCACTAAGTGATAATGGTGGACCCCCACAAGGATTGACAAAAGGTCATGCATGGGATGCAACGTTGAATAGGGGCTTATTTCCAAACTTGTTTAATGCTTATAAAGATCAAGAAATATTTACATCAAATGCTCCTTTTGACCCAGGTGGTGCATGTTCGGAACACGATGAGACAACCCGTGAAGTTAAGTTATTTAGACAGGCCGTGATGATAAATATAAATGGGAATCGGGTTGATGTTTCGTTTGACCCGGGTGGCTTGCTTTCGAAGGCAAACTCGAGGACGAGTTTTTTCAAAGAAGGGGAGTATGATGCGAGAGCATCCGGTCCATTAAGTCGGCCCAGCCTAAATGTTTATTTTCATTTATAAATTGGATGTTAGGTTTTATTGTTCATTTAGTTTTGGATATTGAATTTAAATTATAAGAACTTTGTTCTTGAACCTTTGGTTTGGTTTTATGGTCTTTGTTAATCATGAGTCTTTCGAGCCATTGATCGCTTCCGAAAATGCATCAGGTGGTATCAAAGCCGAATTCCTGGCTCAATATGGCTTGTGAGGGGGACAATATCTATGAATCCTGGCCCATTTTTGATGAATACGAGGACGAGGAATGGTATGTTTGGGCAACCGGTGATGTTCTTGAAAGTTTAAAAAGAAAACATGTGTGGTCTACAATTTATTCAGATATTTTTGATGAAATTTTAAGGGATGGTACGGCAGAAAAAGGATTGACAAAATTTTAAAAAGAAAATATGAACTGAGAAGATAAGAAACATTAAAAAATCGTCTTGGTAGACTGTTTTATAAAAAGTGAATTAAGTTAAAAATATGGTCGGAACAGACGAGATTTTTAACAATCTCGTCTGGTGTGTCAGAATCTTTACACATGTAAGCTTTTGATTGGTTTAAAAATATGGTCGTTTATTTTCTCAAAGCGTCTGGTCAGTACATATTTGATGGGTTAGTTTGGGAATGTGGACATAATTAGGATCATTTTTTTTCTCTCTCTCTTGTTTTGGATCATTTTGAGAATTATCCCTTATATAAGTGCTAATAGTAATGTAAAATTATAGTTTAAGTTGTGTAGATGTATAATATTTCTGTTTGTGTTTTAAACCATTTGGATAAGACATTTATCTATATCTATATCTATATCTATATCTATATTATATATAAAGGAAGAGTGATGAGCACAAGCGTCTTTTTATAATTGCATGCGAAGGACAAAACCGACATTTCATAATAGAGCAAGAAAAATAAATTGTCAATGTATCCATCAATTCTTAAAGCTTTTAGTACAACATTATGAAGCTTCACTTTTTGTGAGATTACCCTTCAATCCTTTAGAAAATTGTTGGTACATGTGTCAGTAGTTCATAGTCTAGCAATTTGTAATCGAGTCTGTAATGTAATTATGTTTTGTTTATGTTTAGTTATGTAAAACGCGAAGTTGTCAACAAGTTCGCTATGGCGAACTTGTTGAATCAGCGAAGTTATTGACAACTTCGCCTGTGGCGAAGTTGTCGTGTTTATATACTGTTCAGCGAACAGTTTACACGGAGAGAGTTTTAGGGTTTGTTTCAGTTGTTCAGTGAACGTGTTCGTGTCATAGTCTGTAACAGTGACCTCAGGTCACGTGGTTGTTATTAATATAACGTGGTTGGTTTATTGCTTTCGTGTTCGATCTCTACATACTCTACACTCGTATCTACCCACGCAGGGATTCCGCACCTGCGTTGTTAGCGACATCCCGTGTACGATCCGTCCAGGAACCTACAATTGGTATCAGAGCCATCGGCTCGATTGTGAGGTTCGGGATTTCACGCGGGTGTAGAAAACGTCTCGTTTGACCTATTCGCGGGACGTGTTTTTGTTGGGATTGTGTTTTGCTCGTGCTTGACAGTCATTTTCAAGCCATTGCATTGATCGGAAACTGCTGGATCGACGAAAACAGATCTGAACAGTTTCCTTGTTCATCGGGCGAAGTTATCGTTCTTCGGGCGAAGTTACCTTTCTTCAGGCGAAGTTGCCGTCACTGGAATTAGGGTTTTCGGCGAAGATATAAGGATTAGCGAAGTTAACCACAACTTCGCTTAACATCATAAGTTCGCCTTAGCGAAGTTATCCGCAACTTCGCTTCCCACCCAAGTTCGCTTAACTCCTAAGTTCGCTCATTCTAAGCGAAGTTATTTTTAACTTCGCCAAGTCTAGCGAATTTAAGAACTCAGCGAAGTTCTCTTTTCAGCGAAGTTAACTTTCAAGCGAAGTTATTCTTAACTTCGCCTACTGAGCTGTTTTAATATTTTTTTGTATTTTCAGGTTTTTCAGGTTTTCGCAAGGATGTCGTCGATTAACATCTCCGATTTGGTCAAGATGGAAGTAGAAGCGGGGTCTGCCACTAAGGCCCCGAGGCTGATGAAAGGAACTGACTTCGTGGCATGGAAGGACAGATTCATCCAATACATCAAATACCAGGATGCCAAAATGTGGGTGTGCATCCAGGATGGATATATCCCTCCAACTGCGCAATACGAAGGTCGCGATGTGGTTAAGAAGTACAGCAAAATGGAGGACGAAGAGAAGAAAATGTACGAGGCCGAAAGCAAGGCCCATGCTGCGATAACAATGGCACTTCCTCAAGAGGTTCTCCATACGTTCCGAAAGTACACTTCTGCAAGAGAGCTTTGGGATGCTCTTGAAAATAGATTCGAGGGGAATGTGGGTATCCGTGCATCGAAGGTAAAACTTTTGAAGACCCAGTTCTCCGTCTTCAAATTTTTGAAGAACGAATCACTGGATGATATTATCACCAGATACTATCATCTAATGACAGAGCTCAGCAATTATTCAATTGCTTACCGAGAAGAAGAGATCGTTGAAAAGCTTCTCGATGCTCTCCCACCGAAGTGGAAATGTACACCGTTCTTATGAGGGAAGACAGAGACTTTCCAAATTGTGATCTTGAAACGGCAGTAAACAAGCTCAGAACTTATGAGCTTAATATGGTTCGAAAAGAAACACCAACAGATCAGATACAAGACCCTGGTATGTATGGTGCAAAGGTTAAATCAGGCTCAAGTTCGAGGCCTGAATCTGCTGCTTATTACTCAAAAGGGGAGTCAGGTTCTGACTCTTCTCATGAAGGAAACGTCTCTGTAAACTCGAATGGTGACGTCTGTTTCGTTGCTGGAGGATCAAGTACTTCAAAGCCTCAAGCATCCTCAAGTAGTTTTTCTGCAAATGTCTCAAGCAATAATTATTCCAAGATGCCTATGAGTGTAAAATCTGCTGAAGAGCAGTTTGCAGTCTATGCATCATTTATTGCTTCCTACGAAAACTACATCCAGGGAAAGATTGTGGACCCTGCTGCTCTTGATGAGGATTACGACCAGATCGATGTTGATGATCTGGAGGAGATGGATTTGCAGTGGCAAATGGCAATGATTGTGAGGCGTGTGAAACGGTTTATGAACAAAACTGGAAGAAAGTTTGTTGGTGGTCGGCCCGGGTTCGACAAATCCAAGGTAAGGTGCTATAATTGTCAACAGTACGGGCACTTTGCCAAGGAATGCAGAAATGAGAGGGTTGAACGAGGACAAGGTCGACCTACACAACTGTAGGTTCCTGGACGGATCGTACACGGGATGTCTCTAACAACGCAGGTGCGGAATCCCTGCGTAGGTAGATACGAGTGTAGAGTATATAGAGATCGAACACACAAGCAATAAACCAACCACGTTATATTGATAACAAACACGTGACCCGAGGTCACCGTTACAGACTATGACACGTAACTCGGATACTGAAAACTGAAACGAAAACCCTAAACGAACAACCTTAAACTGTTTCGTCTGAAACAGTATATAAACACGACAACTTCGCCACAGGCGAAGTTGTCAATAACTTCGCTGATTCAACAAGTTCGCCATAGCGAACTTGTCGACAACTTCGCGCATTACAAAAACAAACATAAACAAAACATAATTACATTACAGACTCGATTACAAATGCTAGACTATGAACTACTGACATACATGTACCAACAACAACATTCTGGAGTTAACAGAGAGATTAACGCCATGTTGACCAGAGAAGCAGGTGAGTACAACTGGAACTCGCATTCAAGTGGTTCTGGTGAGCAAGCGAACATGGCTGAGGCTGAAGTGAAAGAATGTGAGAAGGTTGAAGGAATTGAGAAAGCTACTGAAGAAGAAACAGCTTTCATGGCAGATGACAAGGATAATCGCTCCGAGGTAAGTACTAAGGATATTTGTACTAGTTGTGAGAATTTGTCTGAGCAACTTAAAACGATAACTGATCAGTATGTCCATTTAGATGCTGACTTTAAAACTATTAAAGAAGATCACCATTTTACGAAAGCAAGAGAAACGAGTTATAAAATTAAAATAAAAGCATGTGAAAAAGACGTTCAAAGCTTAAAAATTAAACTTGCTGAGAAAATTGAAATAATTGATCTTAGTTATGAAGTTTTGGAGGAAAAAACTAAAGTGATTGCTGATCGGGATAAACAGATTGCTGACCACCAGGTAAAGGTAGTGGAACTGAACCGCAAACTTGAGCAGTTCAGGAATTCCTCGGCCATCCTTGATCACCTCGTGAGTGATCCAGGTACCTCTGCAAAGAGGGGAGGAATCGGATATAATGAAGTTCCACCACCCTTTAACCACAACTATACTTATAATCCGAGTGTTCAGAAATCTGTCGATTTCGAAGTTCCTCAGACAACTCCAATCAAGATTACAAGTGTAAAACCAAGTGTTAGCTGTGGAGAAACAAGTTCGAAAGTTTCTAATGTGAATATTTCTGTTTCGAGTCCAGTCTCATCGGATTCGGATAAGTTGTCCGAATCTGATCAGACAAAAGAGAAGGTAGGGTTACCCACCGATGGAGATAAAAATAAAGTTTCTAAAAAGAGTTCTCCACTCAATCCGTACGTCCCACCTTATGTGAGACGAACGGCTGGTAACACTACCTCTACATCCAAACCAACATTTGACAAGAAATTGGAGAGTCGGTGTTGCTTTAGATGTAACAAATTAGGGCATTTAGTTGCAGATTGCCCTCTGGAGCCGAGATTAAGAGGTGTGAAGCCAAATAAAACTGAGTATAAGCGTCATTTTGTTACTGCTAAAAATGAAAACTTTAAAAAATGCCAAAATGTAACGAATTCAAGTTTTCATAAAAACCAACCTCAGTTTTACAACCAAACCTCAAGATATAACACCTTCAATTCTCAAAGGTTTGGAAGGCATTACACACAATCTGCAGGGAGATTCCCTAACAGGACTTACAGAAATTATCCTGATGCTAACTTAAGAAAGCCAGGGTACGGGACGTATCGATCCAAGACCAATTGGTCTTGGGTCCCAAGATTCTAACTCTTTGTTTTATTGTGCAGGAACAGTTGAACAGGGCTGCAAACAATCTTTGGATTGTTGATAGCGGCTGTTCCAGGCACATGACAGGCAACAAACACTTGTTGCAAGACTTAAAACCTGTTCAGGGAGCTAGAGTTAGTTTTGCTGGTGAAAGCGGTGGAAGGATTACCGGTAGAAGAACTGTGTCGAATGGGAGAATGACACTTGAAAATGTAAACTTTGTGGAGGAATTAAAGCACAATCTGCTGAGTGTGTCGCAGATTTGTGATAAAGAGTACACTGTCCATTTCACAAAGAATGAAGCGATCGTATTGAAGCCTGGTTTTCAAATACCAGACGAATGGATAGTGATGAAAGCTCCACGTGAAACGAATACATATGTGATGGATATGAGGTCTACTGAAATGGCCACCAGAGAATCTTGTTTAATGACAAAAGCAAGCGAATCAGAATCAGAATTGTGGCACAGGAGAATGGGACATATTCATCTTCGGAAGATGAACTTCATTGTCAAGAATGGGCTTGTGATGGGCGTTCCCTTAAAAAGTTTTAACTTTGAAGACAAATGTATAGCATGCAAGAAGGGAAAGCAACACAAGAAATCCCATCTCACCAAGAAGATTAACTCAATTGCCGGTACTCTAGAACTACTTCATATGGATCTCTTCGGTCCCGTGAATGTACAAAGTCTAGGAGGTACCTCTTACTGCTTGGTGATCACTGATGACTACTCGCGATACTCGTGGGTATATTTTCTGAAAACGAAAGACGAGACGGCTCAAATGGTGAAGAATCTAATTACAAAAGTTGAGAACGTCATGAGTAAATCAGTTAAATTCATCAGAAGTGACAATGGGACAGAGTTCAAGAACTTTGAAATGGAAATTTTCTGTCTTCAGAAGGGAATTGAACATCAATACAGCGCTCCGTATACTCCGCAACAGAATGGAGTGGCTGAAAGGAAGAACCGAACGTTAATTGAAGGAGCCAGAACTATGCTGGCAGACTCGAAGCTTCCTGTGATGTTCTGGGCTGAAGCAGTTGCTACAGCCTGCTATGTTCTAAATAGGGTGTTAACAGTTAAGAAACTTGGAAAAACTTGTTACGAGCTTATGCACGGAAGGAAGCCCAACTTGTGCGGTCTTGAACCATTTGGGTCTCCTTGTTCGATTTTGAAGACTAATTCGAAATTTGGTGAAGTAGCTGATGAGGGAATCCTTGTCGGTTATGTTGTTGGGACTCCCAACAGACGGGTCTTCAATACGTCGACTTGCAAGGTGGAGGTGGTTTGTAACACCGACATTACTAGTTACCAACCGCCAAAACCAAGCAATGGACCTGCTGAGCTTTTCGACTATGTTAAACTTTTTAAGTCGTTTAACGTACCTAATTTGGAAATTTCTGAAGAAGACGAAAGAGCTGTGACGAAGATGATACTTGATGAGGAAGAGAATATATTGCAACATCAGATTTTTGAGAAATCTCAACCTTCCACATCAAACACGATCGATACCCCTGCGGCCTCAACTGAAGATGAATTTATTAATCCTTTTCACTCTCAGCCAGAAACAACCATAGATGAGATCTCTTCGAACTTGGAAGACAATTTACATGTCGGTGCTGTTCCGACCACGAGAATTCACAAAGATCACCCATTGGAGAACGTTATAGGTGATGTGTCCTCCAGTGTACAAACCAGAAGTAGCTTGAATGAGCACACCTGTGTTTATACAAGCATAAAAGAAACGGGTATAATGAATGAATGTTTGTACTCCTGCTTTATAAGCCAAATTGAACCAAAGAATTATCAAATGGCTTTAAAGGACAGCTCGTGGGTCGAAGCCATGCAAGAAGAGTTGGCTCAGTTCGAGAAAATGGAAGTTTGGACCTTGGTTGAAAAACCAAGAAATGTGCATGCTATAGGCACAAAATGGGTGTTCAAATGTAAGAGAGATGATAAGGGAATAATTGTAAGAAATAAGGCGAGGCTGGTTGTTAAAGGTTTTAATCAGCAAGAGGGTATTGATTACAATGAGGTGTTTGCTCCTGTTGCCCGGTTAGAAGCGATTCGATTGTTTTTGGCGTTTGCTGCATTTATAAAGATGAAGGTATTTCAGTTGGATGTGAAGAGCGCGTTTCTAAACGGGAAAGTTGATGAGGTTGTGTATGTTGAGCAACCTCCGGGTTTTCCTGACCCAGACTTTCCTGATCACGTATACAGGTTGAGCAAGGCGTTATATGGGTTACATCAGGCACCTCGTGCCTGGTATTCGACGTTATCGGACTACTTGCTGGAAAATGGTTTTGAAAGAGGATTGATTGACAGTACGTTGTTTGTGAAGAGAGAAGGATGTGACTTCCTACTGGTTCAAGTCTACGTGGATGATATCATTTTTGCTGCATCAAGAGTATCCATGTGTCAGGATTTTGAAGCTGTCATGAAGAACCGATTCGAGATGAGTGCTATGGGTGAACTAACTTTCTTTCTAGGATTGCAGGTTGACCAGAAGAAGGACGGGATGTTCATTCATCAAATGAAGTACGTTCATGATGTGCTGAAAAGATTCAAGATGGAGGACAGTTCTCCATATGATACTCCAATCTGCGTCAATCACAAATTGGGTGCTGAATCAGATGGTGACGCAGATGTGGACCCAACTCTGTATCGGGCGATAATAGGTTCATTAATGTATTTAACTGCTTCTAGGCCTGATATAATGTTTGCTGTTTGTCTTTGTGCACGTTTTCAGGCAAATCCGAAAGAATCTCATTTGAAAGGTGCAAAGAGGATTCTACGGTATCTCAAGGGCAAGCCGAAGCTGGGGTTGTGGTACCCAAAGGGAGGAGACGTTGAACTGGTGGCGTATACAGATTCTGATTATGGTGGATGCAATCAGAGTCGGAAGTCAACGACGGGAGGCTGTCAGTTTCTTGGAGGAAGATTAGTTTCCTGGCAGTGCAAGAAACAGACATCAGTTGCAATTTCAACATGCGAAGCTGAATACATGGCAGCATCCAACTGCTGCTCTCAGGTTTTGTGGATTCAGCAACAATTGCGCGACTATGGTCTGAATTTCTTACTCACTCCTATTTTAATTGATAACACTGCCGCCATCTCAGTAATTAACAATCCCGTGAAGCACAGTAAAACTAAGCATATTGACATTCGTCATCACTTCATACGGGATTGTGCTGAGAAGAAACTGATCAAGATCGAAAAAGTTGATACACTTGAAAATTTTGCTGACTTGTTTACAAAAGCGTTTGATAAATCCAGATTTCAAAACCTAATTGAGCTGAACGGGATGATCAATCCCGAGTAACCATGCCTTTGTGTTTGTTTAAAAAAAAAAAAAAAAAAAAAAAAAAAAATTTTGTCATTATTGCTTAAAATTAGTCGGTTACCTCAGTTTGATGGACATATCCTCGGATATGTATTGGTCCTCGTTTCGACTTAGAGAATGAGGATAGCCATTAACCGGAAGACTGAAAGTGACCGGGGCAGTTATGACGTGTGTTCTTTCAGTTGCTGAAAATTAGTCGGTCATTCTTAGTAAGAAGGACACATACTTGTATGTGGTCGGTCCAGTTGATCCATTGGATCTTCAGGATAGCCGTTTACCTGACGACTTTGACGTGATCGGGGCGATTGAAATCAAAATTTTTTTTAAATGGGAAATGAAATTACTTTTCAAGTCTACTACTTCGTAAGAAGTTCTTTGCTGTGTTTAACAGAAAATTGATCCAACCTTGGAAAATGATATATATACTGATTGTGTGTGCTTAACTAGTGAAGTTATTAGGCTTAAAAGGCTTTAGAACAGTCATTGTATGTCATGGTAAATTTTTATGGTGCGTAAAAGTGTATGTGATACTAACTTAAACTACTCGAATTTACGTGGAAACTCCTTAAGAGTTTTGAATGTCTTCACACATATCTTTCCGAATGATAGGCAGAAAAGCGACTACCCAGTCATACACGAGCCCGTGAGTGTTCTGATTCCCGTGAGGAAAGCATGTCAAGACACTGCAGTGATCCAGATTCGGGACTTGCAGTAGTTTAGTACTCCGAAGTCAATAAGAAGTTTGGTTAAAAAAAAAAAAAAAAAAAAAAAAAAAAAAAAAAAAAAAAACATGTATATTTTTAGTACTTATGAGACATAGTAACAATCAAGACTTCTCATGTCTGGAGTAAGAAGAGAACGGGATGCAGTCAACGAGTATATACAAGTTAATCAGACACTATGGGTCGAAGTCAACTCGGGGTGACTTGGGTATAGCCAAATACGCTTTGAGAATAGATAGAAGACTTCATTATCTCTGAGTTGTTGTCTACTTAAATTTTGAGCTTAACTGAACCTTAATCTGTATCACAGAAACAATGAAAACCATTTAAGTTATTTACATGCTTACAACCTGTTTCTCTATGTCATAATACAGCTAAACACGGATCCAAGTGACAGTCACATAGTTAGTATGATTCATGTTGGGATCTTTTCTATAACATAGTGGTCCCTGACTAGACTGAAATTTGATCCCTTATTTCGTAAAATTTTTATAAGTTTTTCTATTTTTGTAGTTGTGTTATTGAAAAACTGGTTACTTGGACATGATCATATTTGTTTAACTCTTTTTGGAAACTTCTAATGTTAAGTGCAAGATTCTTCAAACTTAAAGGGCTGATTTTGAAATTAAGGGCGAAGTTGTTGAATTCAAAGCCTAGTGGAATCCAATCAACTACAAGCAGCCCTCCTGGTTGAACACGGTAAAGTTATAGATGCCTTCAAGGCATTCTTGGCATCTCAGGGGGAGAAGACTTGTAGGGGAGATGAGTTGAGGACGAAACGGAGCGAAGATCATGACGATGATCCCAATGCACCGGAAGGTGCAGGTGGTGAGCTGCCAAGAACCTCTCAGGCTCTTGGGGCTTCCACAGCTGAGGGGGAGTCTACAAATGCAGCTGGTGACGACGTGGTAGCGGTTGATAATGATGATGATGTTGAAGACATGATAGATGCATTGAAAGAGTTGGATGAGGAGGATGATGAGTTTATGATGGAAGATGATGTGCTGCCAGTGGATGAGATTGAGAGGATTGGAGAACAGATTACAGTTGAAAACGTATTAGAAGAAAGTGAGATTGTTGATAACTCCGTGGAACATGAGATTCCGGAGGTTGACGGAAAAGGTTTGGGTGATGAGAATGCTGAGGAAGATGCTGAGTGGGAGGAACAACCGAACTGGAAGGAAGGTTGTGCCCACTGGTTCGTAAAGACGAAGAAGCCGGCGGTCCCTAAGATGTTCAGAAAAAGTTACAATATTAAGGGATACGCGGAAGCCAAGAAAGGTATTATCTGCTGGTTATACGACGAGCAGCTACGGCTCTTTGTGATCAAGAGGTACGATGGCGTTCAGTACTTCCAGAGAAAGTTGAGATCTCTAAACACACTGCCAGAATGTGAAGTAAAAGATCTAGCCAGATTGGGATTGGTAAACAGAAGCGAAGATAACATGGCTAGAATCATTGCGAAGATCGTGTGGAAAGAGTGCGTTAAAGAGAAAAAGTTTGAGCTACTGAAACCACAAAAAGGAAAACTTGTCGAAGACAAGGATAGAGATCTGAGAGTTGATGGAAAACCTTGGATGGTTATGAAATACAAACCGATCCGGTGCCTTAAAGAAGTACCGATGAAGTTCATGCCCAAGGACGTGCTCAAAGATCTAAAATGGTGGTACGTAGATTGCGAGACAGCTGAGGCGGTAATGGAAGATGAGGATGAACAAGAAGTACTTCGGGTTTACGACCCGATGCATCTTGTTAATCTATCGAAGGCTGATCTGAAGGCGCTCAACGAGAAGAAGATCTTCTACATTCCTGCTTGGAAGGATCAAGCTAGGAAATATCAACGGGTGGTGTCGGTATGTGTTAGAGAAGGGGCGCACGCGTAGAGATGAAAGATTACAAGACTCAAGATTTGAAGATCAAGATATGAAGCTACTGCCAAGGGGGAGTCTGTTGGTACATGTGTCAGTAGTTCATAGTCTAGCAATTTGTAATCGAGTCTGTAATGTAATTATGTTTTGTTTATGTTTAATTATGTAAAACGCGAAGTTGTCAACAAGTTCGCTATGGCGAACTTGTTGAATCAGCGAAGTTATTGACAACTTCGCCTGTGGCGAAGTTGTCGTGTTTATATACTGTTCAGCGAACAGTTTACTGAGAGAGAGTTTTAGGGTTTGTTTCAGTTGTTCAGTGAACGTGTTCGTGTCATAGTCTGTAACAGTGACCTCGGGTCACGTGGTTGTTATTAATATAACGTGGTTGGTTTATTGCTTTCGTGTTCGATCTCTACATACTCTACACTCGTATCTACCCACGCAGGGATTCCGCACCTGCGTTGTTAGCGACATCCCGTGTACGATCCGTCCAGGAACCTAAAATTGGTATCAGAGCCTTAGGCTCTTATGCTATGGTTCGAGATCTGCGTTTTGGTGTTTCTGGCACGTTTCTGTGCGTTTCTGGGCCGAACAGCGCCGTAGGCGAAGTTATTGTTCATCAGGCGAAGTTGCCGTCACTGTTCGTAGGGTTTCAGCGAAGATATAAGGTCTGGCGAAGTTATGAACAGGCGAAGTTGACTTTAGGCGAAGTTGACTTCTCGGCGAAGTTATAGCCAGGCGAAGTTATGAACAGGCGAAGTTATGAACAGGCGAAGTTATGGTCAGGCGAAGTTATGGCCAGGCGAAGTTATGGTCAGGCGAAGTTAGCAGCTAGGTGAAGTTAAAAAAAAAAAAAAAAAAAAAAAAAAAAATTTGGAGTTTTCGTCTGTATGGCCGGGCGATGTTAACTTTCGGCGAAGTTAACGAGATTAAAAAAAAAAAAAAAAAAAAAATATTTTGGAATTTTCCGTCTGTATGGCCCGGTGTACACGATTATTGTGAGACCGAAGATGTTGTTCCGTCAACGAGTGATCTTGTTATCTTTTGGTTTTACGTGTGAACAAATACGTGTCAACTCTGATTTGGAGTTGAGGTTGTGAATGGGTTATTGTTTGAAACTGGATAGTGACACATATTCGGGTGTTTGTGGGAAAGGAAATTGTTGTTGTTCGTGGTGACCAACAGAAGAAAGTCAAATTGAACTGAAGGTTTTTCGTCATTACTGGATTGCGGTCAGAGCATATTATTTATGTTATCTTCAAGGCGTTCGAGAATTGGATCCTGAAACGTGATGCTTATTTATTAGAGTGAAGATTCTGGAACAAGTTGGATTTAACCGGGAATTAAAGTGTTTATGTTCCTGATCGTTATCCCTGGTAATTGAAGATGCTTCAGATTTTTTAATGGTCGTGTGTTAGATTCTGTCAGGGTGGTCTTGTGATGAAATTGATCACTTGATGTTGAGTAGTTGAAGATTAAACCTTATCGTATGCCGACGAGTTGGTGAAGTTGTGGAGGAAGCCCAACTTCATGAGTTGGTGAAGTCAGATGGACTCACGTGATTGGTTGAGATGATCTATTGGCACGAGGATGCATGCATTACAAAGACCTCAATTGTTATAGTCGGAGAAGCTTACACTGAAGGGGAGATCTGATATGGAAGACGCTGGGTGATTGGTAGATTTGTGAAGCTACAGGACAGTTTCTGACACGGCTGGTTGACTGCAAACAGAAGATCATCAGTTAAGAGGGAGTCTGTTGGTGCATGTTTTGTAACAGATGATCTTTCGTGTTTGTTAGAATTGAGAGCAACGGTCAAAGGGGAGACTGTTGGTGCATTTTGTGACCGTCGCTATGCAATTCTGACCAGCGGAACGCCACAGGCGAAGTTAGCACAACTTCGCCTTAGGCGAAGTTAGAACAACTTCTGCCTTAGGCGAAGTTATCACAACTTCGCCTTAGGCGAAGTTAGCACAACTTCGCCTACTGAAGCCCAGGCCCGTGAATGTTTTGTCTATATATAGTTGTGTCTTGTTTAGTTTTAGGTATCTAGAAATCAGTGTGTGTTTGAGCAGCTTGTTTATTGAGAGAGAGTAAGAGACTAGAGTCGTGTGAGACGACCCGAGGTAGAGCTCACCTCGGGTCAGTCGTGTTTTCTGTTTTTGTTACGGTATGTAACGTGATTATTTTATATATGAATCTGCAGATTTGTTTATCCCGTTCTAGTATTTGTTTGTGTATTTGATCGTGTACGTGTTTGTGTTATTCGTCTGTACACCATAAACGAGTCTAGGAGGATTCCGCACTCCTAGACCTCGTGCGGATCTCGTATCGATCGGCGACGCCCCCGGGGGGACTAACAAGTGGTATCAGAGCCTTAGGCTCTTATGCTATGGTTCGAGATCTGCGTTTTGGTGTTTCTGGCACGTTTCTGTGCGTTTCTGGCCGAACAGCGCCGTTGGCGAAGTTGTCGTGTTTATATACTGTTCAGCGAACAGTTTACTGAGAGAGAGTTTTAGGGTTTGTTTCAGTTGTTCAGTGAACGTGTTCGTGTCATAGTCTGTAACAGTGACCTCGGGTCACGTGGTTATTAATATAACGTGGTTGGTTTATTGCTTTCGTGTTCGATCTCTACATACTCTACACTCGTATCTACCCACGCAGGGATTCCGCACCTGCGTTGTTAGCGACATCCCGTGTACGATCCGTCCAGGAACCTACAAAAATAAAAGGTTATGGTTTAAATATGTTGTTATTAGTATTATTATTATGGTGACTATCCACATTCTTAACTCCCATGTTTCATTATGTTTCTACTAACTTTGTTAGCCTATATATAGTGGCTTCTTGTGCTTATATTAGATATGTATACATAGATACCAATGACTAACAACCTCCCTTTTCTCTACTTATCATGCTCTCTATACACTATTTCTCTAGGTTCGAAGAATGTAATAAAGGAAATGTTGAGGCGATTTGGGCTAAGGAAGAAGATAATATATAATGCTTGAATATTGTGAAAGCTCGGACTAAACTAACCACACTTTTGGTAGTGTCGGAAATTTGTAAAATTCATTGTATTAGTTTACATCAACTGGCGGCTTGAGATATGATATATGTAATACAATCTAGATGGTTGTGAGATTATTATTATTAAAATTGTAATGCATATGAAGGAACATTATTAAAATTATTATTATTATTACTACTACTACTACTACTATAATGTGAGTTAAAATGTGTGTAAAAAGTCCCAACCTATTAATAATAGATTGATTGATTGATGATAGACAAGTAAGTAAATAAGTAAGCAATGAATTGAATTGGTAATACATTGAACAAGTAAATTAAAGTAGATTGAGAGAAGTGACCAGGTTTCTTTAAGATGACGAATGCGATGTTGATTTAAGGCATCGAATTTAGACTTTGATTGTCTATAAATTTGTGAACTTTGATTATATGGATTGTTAGTATTATGCATATTTAATTGCATGTAATACTGTTAGAAGTTTTAGAAGATAGGGAGTCTAAAGTGATTACTGACATTAAAGCTGTATAGTGTTATTTGATTATTGTTTCCACTGCTTAATTGATTCTAACAACAATTAGATTCAATTCCGTCAAGCTATTAAAATCAAACCAGCACATTACTCATTACTGGCTTGGAGTGGGAGAAATGGAGTCGGTTCAATTTTATTAACTTTCCGTCGCAGACAATTCTTGATGTAGTTTGTGTTTGTTGATGCAGTTTGTGTTTGCTTATTTTTATTCCATGTAACTTTGGACTTTTTAATAGTCCGATTTTGGTTTTTTTTCCTTTAAAGTTGGCCTTTATTTGTTTTCATATCTAGAATTTTGGGTTTTATTACTGGAAAATTGCCTTCAAAGATTTTATCCAAAAAAAGGTAAAAACTAACAATATTAGATGTTGTTAACCATATTACCTCATAAAATTTTTATACATTATATGCACTTTAAATATAAGTTTAACAATATGCGTAGAATAACAAACAATTTATAAGTCAGTTTTAAGTTTTAAATTGTCAAGCTATTAAAATCAAACCAGCACATTACCGGCTTGGAGTGGGAGAAATGAAGTCGGTTTAATTTTATTAACTTTCCGTTGCAGACAGTTGTTGATGTAGCTTGTGTTTGTTTCTTTTTATTTGTTGTAACTTTGGGCTCTTTAATAGTCCGATTTTAGTTTTTTTTCTTTAAAGTTGGCTTTTATTTGTTTACATGTCTAGAGTTTAGGGGTTTTATTACTAAAAAATTGGCTTCAAATATTTTCCCAAAAAAAAAGTAAAAAGTAACAACGAACAACCACGAGTTTCTGATCATATGGATCAAACAAAGGATATGCTACAAAAGGTGCCACATTTTTAGTATTTAAAATACATGGATAATTGGATAATACATAATTCACACTTATTTTCCATTTGTTCTCAATGGAGGGCTTCACCAATTAACACCTATTTATGGATGCATTGAACTTCAACATTTCCTACACTATATAAGTTATTATTACCCTTACTTTCCTCCAACATCTATGAAACTCATACTTCATGACGTCACCAATTATTAACACATATTTATGCATGCATTGAACTTCAACATTTCCTACACTATATAAGTTATTATTACCCTTACTTTCCTCGAACATCTATGTTCCTTGTAACATCCCGAAATTTCTAAAATAATATCATTTATATTAATTATTTTTAGTGAGAAAGTTTACTCGGGTTAGCGGAGAAATAATTAAATGAAGTAGGAGTTAATACGAGTCGGGCTTGTGTTGGGTTAGGTAATATGGGTAATGGACTTGGGTTAAAATGAAAGGAAGATAGACCATGGGCTCAAGCCCATGACCCATCATATAAATACCTCCATTATGCTCAAATCCCTTCATTTACACATATTCCATACACCACCAAACCACACACTTAGCTCTCTCTCATCCTACTCTCTATCTCTTTAGCGGAAACCAAGAGGAAGAAGAAGGAGAATCGGTTTTCAACCCGAGGTAAGATTAGTATGTTGTTGTATGAACCCAAACCCGTTAGGTTTAGTAACAAAACGATAAGCCGACACCGTTAAATCGTTAGAGCCACGAGATCCGGGTGGATTCGGGTATAAACCGAACCTAAGATGAGCTTAGGGGTAACCCTTGCTCAGATCTGGATCGAACGGGACGAAAAACGGTGAAAACGGTGCTGGAATGCGTTTTTCCAGCCACCGCACGGTTTTCCCGCGAAGGCGGCGCCGGAGTTGGCTGGTACGAGGATAAGTAAATGTCAGAGAATGTTCTGACATTCTCTGACCTAAACCTAATTTGTTAGCGGAAGGGAGACGAACTAGCCTTAGTTCGTTATGCCAGTTTGCTAGGGGAAGATAACGAACTAGCCTTAATTCGTTGTGTCAATTCGTTAAGTCAAGGATGACGAATGAACCCCCAGTTCGTTAAGGGTTCAGTTCATTAAAGGACCAGTTCGTTAACAAGGTCCAATATGGAAGATGACGAACTAGATTAATGAATCGGCTAGGGGCTCTGCCCCTAGCCGATTCATTAAAGGACCAGTTCGTTAAGTCAAGGATGACGAATGAACCCCCAGTTCGTTAAGGGTTCAGTTCATTAAAGGACCAGTTCGTTAACAAGGTCCAATATGGAAGATGACGAACTAGATTAATGAATCGGCTAGGGGCTCTGCCCCTTGGACCCTGCTAGGGCCTGCCGCCCCTAGACCCCGCTGCCAGGGGTGCTGCCCCCGGACCCCCCGTTCATTGTGGGTTGTAGTTGAACTAGAAAATACGATATGGATAGAAATAGTTAATTGATACAAGTAAATATTAAACAGTTAGACGTGCACAGCTCGAGAAGGAGTAGCCGTTAGCAGAAGAAGTAGCTGAGATCAGGTGAGTTTCTAGCCCCATTTCCTTGTTATGTTTTCGAGGCTGTGTGCATACTCGATGTGAAGTGTGAATACACTTACCTTAAGTGGTAAGTGTATGCTTTAGATATTATACGAGGTAGCTATTATATAATGCTTGTCGGTACGTGAACGATCTTCGGATATTGCACGTATCGCCAAGGATAGTGATTGCCAAGTGGTTGTTAGTGTGTATGAATGCTATGATGTGACTTGCTTATTATGTAAATGATGAACTGATACGAAGTGTGATGTAGACAAGTAGAGGTAGAGTGTGTTAGAAGTGGCAAGGGTCTAGTAATAGTGTTAGTGGCATGACGATGGTACGTGGTAGGGTAAGCCTATACGTGACTTCGTTATTAAAGTGGCAAAGTGGCATAACGTTGTACGTTATTAAAGTGGCATAACGTTATTCGTTATTAAAGTGGCTAAGCTGTAGGGGTAAATAAGAGGCTAAGTGGTAAGTTGAGCAGGTTAGATAGTGGGCTATGTGTCTTCGGATACGTATATAATTGCATGTAGTGGTTGTATGATAAGTTGCTTGATTAACTAGAGCTCACTCAGCATAGCTGACTTTTAGTATGCACGCAGGTGAGCTGATTATAGAGTTAGCATGAGGACGGCACATGCCATTAATTGAACGGCTGGCATCCAAAGACAGAAGAGAAGATGTTTTAAATATAATGTTTTGGGTTATAATATCAAAGAAAATATTTAATGTTTTGTAAAGAAGGATGATGTTTTATATTCCGCGAAAAGTTTTAATTAACTCTGATTTGTAAGGATTGTGTTTATGAGTAAATCCGACGCTAAAGTAGGGCTACCGGTAACGGGGCCTTACATTCCTTTCTTGCACCACTGCAGCCCACGAATATGGTCTGCTTACCTCTCGACATCATAATGTTCTACATACTAGCACGCTTGGATGCCATCGAAGTTGTTAAATGTAGGTCTGTGTGCAGGCAATGGCGTGACATGATATCAACACCGGAGTTTGAGGCCACTCATTACTCCCGCTCGCGTATTGCAGCAAAGCAAAGAACTATTTTAATACATGATTTCAACTACTCAACATATTCGATGAACCTGAAACACAACACTTATTGTCCAGAGACAATAATTTCATTCTCGTTCCAGAGCGGCCTCACGGGTGTAGAAATACTAACACACTTGGATGATCTATTGTGTGTTTGCTTCAACGAAACTAGTGAGATGGTCCTCTTGTGGATTTGAATTTTCCATAATTTTGCATGCATTAATCTTTCAATCTGCTCAGCTGAGATAATAGTTAAATAACATATAATAGATTGAAGTTTAGGGTGTTGATATTTATAACATAATTGGCGGACCTAATGCGACTTGAATTAGCATAAACCCATTAGGTGTACGGAGCCTTTCGCACGCCGGTTGAAAATTATCTGTACAACAATATGTCACATAAGGCAGGCTGGATTATGTAAAGAATTGTTTTTAGTTTGGTACAATTGCCTCATGCAATGTTTGCCGCTTTGTTGCTCAATTATTTTTAAGTTTTTGTTAAATTTTATATTTATATGTGTTGAGATAATTTAATAGGTAATATCGAACAACAATGAAAATAGCAGAGGGTCTTTCTTTGTTGTATTTAACTTCTTAAATAGCTTCTCAAACTTAAGTGACATTTTAAACTAAAATGTGTAATGTTAATATACATTTTAACCATGCAAAGTAATTAATATAATTTGACTATACATTAGACTTAATATATAATTTACGGGTATGGATAGGAAAATGGTTGTTATCAAACCAAGTAACGTTGAAATTCATAATGGAAATAAACCGTTTTATGTCACGCTTGCTCAAAATAAAGAAGAGAGAATGACAAAAGTCCAGGTTTTCTGTTGGTTTTTAAGCTTTTGAAAACCATTTTGGTTGGTTTATCATTTGGTTGAAAATTATTGAACCAAAATATTAAATATAGCTTAATCATTTTGTTAAGTTATAGTTAATTGATTATTAATTCATGTCACTAAAAACATTTGGGTAAGACGTTCATGCGCCCAACAATGGTACATAATGTTATCAAGTTAGTTAATGATCAAAGAAGTCAAGAATAATACTTAAGTTAGTTTTACTCTAAACAAAGTTTATGTTATTATTCAATTTAATGGTTCATCAATATTAATTTATATACTAAATTATATAAAAATATATATACTTATCTGGTTCTTGACTCTGGTTCAACTAATCCAATTGGTCCTACGGATATACCAACAAACACGTCATGGCCAACACCTTAATGCGATCCCACCGCAATGCGCGGGCACTTATGCTAGTATATTTTAAGTGCTAGCTTTGAATCCGTGCAGTGCACGCAAGTTGTAAAATATTAACACATAAATTTCTTAATTATTTGTATACATCTTATAGATGGAAAATGTATTACATAATTAGATTTTATTAAAACAAAAAATATGTAGAAACTAATATACAATTCGGTTCGAAAATACATTAACTATTAATTAATGTAATTCGACTTCCATTCAATATAGATATTGATACCGGTATAGATACACGAATAGAAATACAAATATAGATATGTGTGCGTAAATTTAAATGTATACGAAATGATAGCAATAACAATTATTTTTTTAATCTTTTAAAAGACAGAAATCCATTAATAATTAATTGACTGAACGTAAATAACGTAATAGTATAAGTTTATAAACTCTCCGATAAGAAAACATATTATACTGTTATATATATATCAAAACTCCATTGTTTTTCTAAGTGGGACGTGAAAAGGGAAACTATATTTTGATATAGCATGCACTCCACATATTTTTATATATTATTTATATTTATATATTATAATTACCAACTTACGTTTGTGAGAGAACTTCACTATTCATTGTTTTCTTTGCAATGACCATTTGTAAACTGTGTTATTTATGTTGTGCTTATACCTAATCTCTACACGTGGCTTTTTGGGATGACATATAACCCTTTGTTTCACATCTGTTCTTTTTTTTTTCTACTTTTCCACCGTTTCATCATTGTTTTTCTCACACTTTCATCGGAGCTTTGGTCCAACCTTTTCTGATTTCATGTCGTGATTTAATTTGAACATGTGCAATATTTCATATGATGATTTTGATTCATTGTATGTGTTTTGCTGCGGCATTTGAGATATTTTATGGTTTAAAGGTGACTTTTGCTTTTCGTTGAACATGTATTATGTTTACTTTCATGATCGCTGGCCATGAACATGTATTAAGATGCCTGAACTTATGAGTTTGTTGTTTGTTCTGTATGGGATTCTACTCTTTTGGGTACTGACAGTGGTTGTTGGCGACAGTGGTCAGGCGACCATGAAGTCCCCAATTTGTTACATATTTAATCATGTAGCAATTTCTTTGATTAGGTATGGTGTATCAATATCATTATCAAATGAGTAAATAAGAAGTTATAATTTCTTGCAGAAAGCATTCAAGTGATGAAATTGATTTTTCCATCTTCTTGAATAGAAGTCATTGTTTGTGTTTGCTTTGGTATTGTCCGTGGTTGATAGTGGTGTGACAAGATTCGGTTTGTTTCTCTCTTAGGCGACGATGATTGTGATCGCCTACTTGGCGTGGCAACCTCGGTTGCAACCGGTGGCGGCATTGAGCCGTAGTTTGTTAGCAGTGGCAATGACGATCTAGAGATCTGAGTCAGTCGATTGGTTTTATTTTGTTTTCATTTCTTATTTAATTTAAATTTAATTAACGGTTTTATTTTGTTTTCATTTCTTATTTAATTTAAATTTAACGAGTACTTTGCTTTAAGCCACATATTGTGCTTTCGAACATCAATTAGTTTTAAGTTGTAGAACATAATTGTTGTAGATTGAGAAGTTTTTGGCGAAATTTGACGGGTTATCATATTAATTTGTGTTCTCAATGTTGCTGATCAAGTTTTGAACTATTAGATACTTTTAGTTTCTTTTTCTTACATATTGATGCTTCAACTTGCTATCTTATGCTTATGCAACAACTTTAACTTACAACTACACAACAACTTTAACTTACAAGTCCAAAACCCGCGCAACGCGCGGGTTCAAGAAACTAGTTTAGTTTTAAGGTTGATGTAGGAGGGTTGTGCTAAGTGATGTCATCTAACGATCTAAACATATGCATGATATAGTTAGTCGCTCGCTTATATGTACGTATGTATTGTATTTTCAAAAGCTGCCTTTTATTTATGCAATTCAGTTTATAAACCAAGAATCGCGATGAAAGACTAAAGAGAAAGACTCGCCAGCAAAGATCTATGAAAGACTCGCCACCACCGATGATCTTGAAGTGGCTGCCACGACGAACAAAGAATCGCGATGAGCGAAACTAACAAAGAATCGCGATGAGCAAAGAGGTTTCGCGTGGATATTTTTCACGCACCAACAAAGATCTAAAGAGAAAAAATTCAGAAAATTAGAAATATAAAAGGTAAAACTTAATGAATAAGTAGACTATTTTGTTACCTTGGACAAATTAATTATACTTGTATAAAAATGTAAAGAATATGTTTGTGGGTATAATTTAGGTAAAATGATATATATGTTTCGGGTAATCGGGTCGGGTATCACATCATCACGTGCCCGTCATATACGAGTGACATTATTTTAAACTAATCTCATACATGAATACTCGTCCCGAATGTTTCGGGTATACCCATGACGGTTAGTGGGAAAATTCTGAAAATAATCCAAAATAAGAGAGATAAACTGAAAATGGTCCAAAGTAGTATCAATTCTGAAAATAGTCCTTCCAAATCTATCTCCTACGTGAGATTGGGAATTGTGAAGTGAGATTTGGGTATCCTATCAGATACAGACACATGTCATTTCACAGATAAAGTTTAATTGAAATTTGACTTTGCTGATAGTTTTCTAGTGAAAATAGTTTTCTGAAAAACCATAGGTTTGCAATGAAAGTTTTCCGTCACGTGGTTATCCGCGTTTTTTTGAAATGTATCTCCTCGGACGCATTCCAAATGAATTTCGTCAGCTACGTTAAATTTCAAAAAAGTTGGAAAAAAACGATACGTTTACAAAAACCATAGTATTTGTCCGACGTGTTTTAATAAAGTAAAAAAAACCGATTAGTTTACAAAAAAGTTTAATACAAACGATAATTTAGCTCTGAATTCTATCTTCTCAGTTGATTTTCATTGAAGTTTTATAAAAATCCGAAAAATTTGTATTCCTTAAATGTTCTCCCACTTCAACCAAATTATATTGTAGAACAATGAAATTCAAGAGAGGTGATCAGGTTGAAGTTATTGATCTGGATAATAGGTTTGACGGATCGTATTATCATGGCAACATAATGTCCCGGGTTGGCAAGAAGACGTATATCGTTCAGTTCCGTACCCTGCTAGAAGCCGATCAGTCTGGGTTTCTTAGAGAGTTTGTTATGACCCGCAAAATAAGGCCAAAGCCTAATGATGTGGTTGTTACTGACTTTGCACTCGGCCAGAAGGTTGATGTTTTTGCCAACGATGGTTGGTGGGTTGGTCGAATTGCTAGCAAAATAGGGGAAACTGAGTATCTGGTCCATTTTGACATCACCAACCAGGATATCATCTACCCGTTTGCTAACATCCGCCTTCATCAAGATTGGGATGCTACAAATGATATTTGGATGCACACCCGCGACTAAAGAATGTTTGTTGAAGTTTATGTTGTTTTGATGTAGTTACCATGGCTTATGTAATGTTTTAGCACTAAGTTTTCAACTTAGTGTTCTTGAAATAAATGTTATGTTTTTATAATTTAATTTGTGTTGGATGTGTAACTAACTATTAAGTGTTAGTAAATTAATATTATCCTAGGAAAACAACAGATAGTAACTTGATTAAACCACATTTTGTACATGAAAGCAAATAAATGAAAAATACAAATCCATATTTTCCATTAGTTGATTTCCATGTAATCAACACCATTCTGGTCTTCTTCTTTAACTTTCTTTGGATCCAGTTTTGTTTTGTTTCCAGCCGGTTTGTTATTGATGTTCAAGCCCCTAAATGCTTCCTCCCAAGCTGCATCGATGTCAAAATCATCACCATCCAATATGGCAAAGGGATCATCTTCAATTTTTGTGTTTTGGTGAGGTTGTAAAACATTTTTTTCTTCCACACGCATTTCATCGAAAACGTGTATGAAGGTTTCAATGTCATCAAACTTATCAAGATCTGGGAGGCGTGTATCCGAATCGTTGCAAATTGGTTTTGCCATTTTAGTGACTAGTGATGATAATGGTTTCTTGGAAAAAAAGGAAATTTATATGAAAAAGTATAAGACAAGTTTGGATCAAATATTGGGCGGGCTTTTGGATCCTATCAATTTGGATTAAAACAAAACGATAGGCCGAAGTTGTTATCTTTCGTGATATTTAGGCCCAAATTAATTACGCCGATGAGTTTTAACACATTTTAGTCAGGTCCGATGAGTTTATATGAAAAACCATCGGGATTATGACAACACTCCTTTTGATGCATGTTTCTAGCCCCATATAAGCCATACACTTACTACTTAGGGTAAGTGTATTAACTAATCATGTTCCCGAAAACATAATAAGGAAATGGGGCTAGAAACTCACCTGAACTCGGTTCATCTCAGGGTTAATGATAACTCCTTTCTTTAACTGGGCGCAGCTAACTGTATAACAATTACACGTATCAATTAACTATCACTACCCTTATCGCATTTCTAGTTTAATATAACCCTCAACGAACGGGGGTCCGGGGGCAGCGCCCCTGGCAGCGGGATTCTATTTGCGGCAGCCCCTAGCGGGGTCCAAGGGGCAGAGCCCCTAGCTGGGGTTAAGCTGGCGGAGTCCAAGGGGCAGAGCCCCTGGCTGGGATTAATGAAAAATTTATTTTCATTAACTGTTCTTAACAAAATTTCCATTAGAATTCTTTAATAATATTTTATTTTCTAACTCATTCGCTATAACAAATGGCCTCTGGTTGAGCCTCATTCACTATCCCATTCGTTATGACGAATGGTTCTCTGGTTAAGCCTCATTCGCTATCTCATTTGTTATGACGAATGGTTCGATTCGTTATCTCATCAGGACGAATGGATGTATAACGAATGAGTAGGCTATTCGTGCTTTCTTGAGACAAATGAGAGGTTCATTCGTTTCGAGTGCATGAAATTGTATCCTATAGCGAATGGCTTGATTCACTGTCTTTCATGACAAATGGTGGATAACGAATGAAAAATTCCCTTCGTTATTTCTGTAAGACGAATGAGACGCTCATTCGTTACAAGACACACGAATGTGTCTTATTCTTTACAACTTTTTAACAAATCACCAGCTATTCATTTGACATAACTAATGACCAGCAGTCCTTATCCTATCTTTGACCTGATTCGTCAAAGTCAAAATCGCCAAGAACAGTCAACACCAGATCTGCAATTGACCCTCGATTCATGACGAAACAACATGAAATTGGTATCAATTAACTCGGAATCATAGCGCCTACAAACCCTAAGTATCCAATCAGCCAAACATTCGTGTTTAAAGGGTGCTTTGCTTGATATTTACATACGGTTCATCATAACATCGTTTAACCTATCAAATGTTAATGGATTGCATTGTGAATCGGTTCGTTTGATTCGTTTTCACCATATTCATATAGATCTAGGATTACTTAAACGAATCAGACATAAATGAACAAGTTTCCGATATAAACATACCTTTAACGAATCGGCTTTAACGAATACGATCTAAGCTTGATGTCGGTTTGGCTCGTTACGATGTTCTATCACTATCGAGCTCAGGTTTTCACCTTCGGATCTTGGCTCGTGATATAGAAGGGTGTGTGTGTTTTTGAAAGTGTAGGCTATGGTGTAGAGATGAATAAAAATGGAAAGAATTAGGGTTTAAGGGGTCTTTATACTCCCTTAAGCCCATGGACCTAAGGGCCGATTACCAGTCCTTATTCCATCTTTTAATGTCCAAGACCACTCTCTTATAGTTTATTTAGCTAAACTGATACACGACACATTAATAACAAACGAAATTTCCTTTATTAATATTATCGAAAGCAAGATGTTACACTACGTTAGGGCAGCGACACCCTGTACCACTGATCCAACCATCAACGATTCATCATGAGGTAATAATTTCTGATGCAGATATATATATATTTGGTGATGTAACTTTTTTGTGGTCATACTTTTTATGTTTTAGTATGATGATAGATTTAAGTTTTATAATTTAACTATAGTTGAAGTTTTATTATACATGGTAAAATATAACTTAAGAAATAATGGTTTTAAAATTATAATATAAAATTCGTAGACATAATACTTATCTCAATTATAAACGATGACACTAATTTAAATTATCTCAGTTTTCTTGTCTTAATACATAATTTTAATGAGATGCTGTTATCATTAGTCATAACATACAATCCAGTTTTTTAAGTTCAACATTCTTTTCTGAAAATTGAAACACAAATTTGAGAAATTTGCCTTTTACAAATAAGTCAAAGGGGCGGTCAAGGGCAGTATAGAAGTTGGTTCGAAGCAAGATTTACTAGTTGCACAAATCAGGTTCAATACTAGCAAGTGGTTCTAGGATCCGAGAGATCGCCTAGGATCCGAACCGATAATAAGCATTATGGTTGGTCCACGGGTCTAATTTTTTCCATTAATTGGGTGTGGGTTGGTTTTAGCGGGTAAGACCCGTTTGATCACCCCTAATGATTTCAATGAGTACTTTGAATATAATAAAAAGCCTGACTTGACTCTTGATTTCTTTAACCTCTATACATTGGTTGTTTTGTAGATTGAAAAGTAATCATGGTTATCAAGGAACTCGTCAAGGAAAAGAAAGAATAGAAACAAAAATGTTAAATGGAATTATTGAGGAGTTGCGAACATAAGGCAGAGAAAGATGCTATGTACAATAGGATGACAAAGATTGAAGTTATGTTAGTAATTATGGTTAAAAGATAGACTATAACACTTAAATTTGAATATTTGAATGTTCAATATGTTATTTGACATTTTAATTTCTAATTTTAAGTGGATTGTTTTTATATAATTTTGAAAGTTAAATAAATGCTTAATTAAAAAAATATGAGCATTATTAGTAGATGAAACGGAAATAAATATATATTAAAAAAACATTTTGGCCAGAGATTTGCGACCGCTTTTACGGTAGCAAGATTTGCGACTGCTTTAAGGTAGCAATTTTTGCGACCTCTTTGTAGTAGCAATTTTTGCGACAGTTTTTAGTGTGGCTATTTTTGCGACCGCATTTCCGGTGGCAACTTTTGCGATCGCTCTCATGGTTGCAACATCTGACTGATTTGCGACCGTTTTTAAGGTAGCGAAATCTTGTCGCAAACTGTAGAATCGGTTGCAAGTTGGTCGCAATTGGACATTAGCGACGTGTGTTTTTCCGACCACAATTTTGGTCGCAAAACGGCCGCAACAGGGCAATTGCCATGAAAAAAGAGCGGGCCGAACGCAAGAAGCTACAAAGTTAAATGGAAAGAGACTTGGAAAAAGAGCGGGCTGAACGAGAGAAACTACAAAAACAATTTGAAGAAATTATGAAAAAGTTTGCTGATAAGTAGTTTATTGACTGTTTGGTATTTTGACATGTTAAACATATGTTATTTTGTTTGGTATTTTGACAAGTTAAAACATATGTTATTTTGTTAGGTCATTGTAAAAGATTAGCTTAATTTAAATCATGTTTTATTTTGTTTTGGAATTTTAGCTTTTTATAACTTTTTTGAACAAATAATTTAGATTTTTGTTCTTTTTTTATTGACAAAATGGCAAAAGATGTCATTTATGTTTGATCGTTTTTTCAATGGACGTCCTTTAGCAAAAGAGATGACAGAAGACATACTTCACGTTTCAAATATCTTTCATGTTACGTCCTTTGGCTCTAACCCAGTTAACTTTTCACGTTAAATCTGGTCATGTGCAAGGCACATGAGGGTATTGTTGTAAATTCACATATTTATTTATTAATTAAAAATAAAAGACATAAAAAAATATATACATATATAACCCCCCCCCCCCCTCTCTCTCTTCAACCCACCAATCTTCATCCTCTGGCCACCACCTCCACCACCACCTACACCATCCACCCCAACACCACCCCCACTAATCACCACCAACATACCTTATATTTTTCCTTAAGAACACCAAGAAGCTCATCAACAACCTCTACACGTGACCGTTGTGGCTGCCGGAACCACAAGTACCACAATTGTGCCGGTTAGATTTAAGGATGGGTTGAGGTGGGTGGTTTGACAGTAGTGAATCTGAAGTTTATAAATGGCGGCGACTGCGAGTTGAGGTGGGTGGCCCGTGATTGTAGATCTAAAGGTTGTAAATGACGGTGGCGGCGAGTTAAGGCCGGAATCTGGTGGAATCCGTGTATTAAAGGTTTTGACCCGGGTTAATGATTGATGATTGTTAAGCTTTGAATAGTATTATAGTTTGTTGGAAATTGGTGATTGAAGATTGTTAATGATTGGAAATTGGTGGTCGAAACAGCAGGTGATGGGTGGTGATGGTGGCGAAAAATGATGGCGGTGGCGGTGGCTGGTTGTGGTGGTTGGTTGGTGAAGGTGGTAGTTCTATGTTAAAGTGAGAGAGAGGGAGGATGTGAAGATGATGAATGTTAAAGATATATATATATATATATAGAGAGAGAGAGAGAGAGAATGAATGAAGATGGTGGGTGAAAGGATTAAATGTTTTTTAATAAATAAATAAAAATGACCAAATTACCCTCATGTGCATAGCACATGACAAGAAAAATTAATTCCGTTAGTAACAAAGGACGTAACATGATATGTATTTGAAACTTAAAAGATGTTATTTGTCATTAAGTTTGCTAAAGGACAATCATTGAAAAAGCGTGTAAATATGAAAAACTAGTTTTACCATTTTGTCTTTTTTATTTCATGTTTGTCAGAGTTTTGTCAGAAAAATAATAAATTAAAATTAACACTTGCCGAAAATTCACCAGTAAAAATAAAACAAAAAAGATTTTAAAAAATTAGTTTTTTAGTCGGAAAGTTGTTTGTACAATTAAAAATAGTTATATATTTAAATAAAATGATTTGTAGTAAGTTTGTCAGAAATGAAATCAAATTAACTATTATGATTACTAATTTTTTATGATTAATGAATTAAGAAACATATTAATAAAAGTTTGATTTGTGATTAGTTTCTCACTAAATGATGGGAATAATCTAAAAATCTTGTGCTGGGTAGTTTATTGGAAATTTAGCGACAAACCATGGTTGTCGATATTTTGTGGGAATATTAATGGGAAATTAGTCAGAAAAATATTTCCTAGGAGCGTTTTTCCGACAAATGCTATTAGTTGGTACTTTGTCGCTAATCTATGGTTCCAACAATTTACCCGCTATTTTTGTGTCGGGAAAGCTTCAGTTTTCAGTAGTGGATACTTGATGGAAGTTTGAAATAAATAAATAAATTTTTTAAAATTTTGAAATGAGGGTTATGAAAATAGAAACTCTAACTTGATTATATCCTCTAATTTATCAATATCATAATATCATGAGCGTAGTTAACTGCTTTAAGTTATAGCTAGAGCACACAATAATTACCAATTTACCATATTCATATTCTTTACTATCAATGTTAATGATACTAACCTAATCGTTAATCAAATGGTTCAAGAAAATAAAAAGGAATCCAAATTAGAAATCATAGGTTTTTGAAAAACACTTTGATTTTCAAATCATATTTTTCATTTCATTATATTAATTGATACGAAACCTAAACTCCTTAAAATTTAAAAGGGCATACTAGAACAAGAAAATAGCAACTAAACACTTAATGTGAAAACATGGGAAAACCCTAACCACCCACTACATACAAAAATTATAAAAAAAAATAACTAAAACATTAACCAGTAAAAGCAGATAACACTTAAACACGAACAAGTGGAAAATTGGAAATTGATACACAAGCACAAAAGGATTTTGAAGAGCCGTGTTACACTTGACAAACTGAGACAATGAAAAAGAAAACAATGCATTATTTATACTACTTACCTTATGGATGGCATTATTTCTTTTGTTTATTAGTTTAATAGTCAATACCAGATAAAAGCAATTGGACAACATATTTTCCACCAAACCATGCTAGACTACCGAAATTGGTAGTTCCTGGAGACATGGAGCCAGCAATGAATGTCACAGTATACATCTTCACTTCATTTATCTTGACGTGAGCTCTTCCGGCTCAACTTTGATCTTCACAGAATCCGTCTTTGACGATGCCGAAACCTTGTACGTTGCCGGAGTGCCTACATTAGTCAGAGTCCTTGTGTACTTAACTACGGTCTGTCTCGAAGTTGCGAGCAATAGAACTGCAAAAGACGGGTAATTAAGATCTTCCACCCTATATTTCTTTCCTTTCACACATTTAAAACTTCCATCAAACACCTTGATAGAGTTAGAACTGTAATTCAAAGCACAAAGGAAGTTTAGGTAGTCGTAGGTAGAGGCATTATAAACAAGACCGGGATCAAGGGCCGAAACCAGGTCCACATGTCCTGCACCCAGATCAAAGGGGGTTGCTGGCTTCCCGGTTACAACGTCCAGCAACTCTTTACCATTTTTGTAAGTGTCATATGCAGTGGTCATAAGTGCAGATTGCATAGCCGCTGGACTCCAGTCCGGGTGCGCTATTTTGAGCATAACTGCTAACCCACTTACGTGTGGACACGCCATCGATGTCCCTGAAATGATATTAAATTCAACCCGGCGAGGATCCAATGCAAGGTTCGTAGGACTTGCTTTGCCGGTCCAACCGGCAAGAATATTTACTCCTGGTGCTATGACATCAGGTTTGAGTAAAAATGGTGTTAATGGATTTGGACCCCTGGAACTAAATCCTGCGACTATGGGGGATGGTTGGACGCCTAGTTTGGTACCTTGAAATATAACTTTCGCCTTTGAGTTATGATTTGAAGCTATATACTTCTTGATAGCATCGCGGGAGATCTTATTTACGACCACAGTTGGTAAGACCTGGAGGTCGACATCGAGCTCTTTCAATTGGTAAACGTTGAGTATCATTCCTACACCACCGGCTTCCTTTACCACCATACCCTTTTGCACCTCTGAAAACACTCCCATTTCGCACATCACAATTTTTCCGGTAACACTTCTCGGTGCGAATGAGTGTGGATAACATACAATACTATTTGTTTTGTTACTGATACTACCAGCAAACACTAGTGGCAACATAGAACTTGATAATGGTTCCTCACTAGTGTAAAATGATACTCCGGATAATTTCTTCCCATTTCCAAGAGTAATATAGGCAGGAAAATCACGGTCCAGACTTGCTGCTCCAACCGTCACCATCCACGGGGCGACGTTTGATACAGTTAACGGATCTGGCCCGTCATTTCCTGCGGCGAATGATACGAATATTCCATGCGATACCGACCTAAATGCTCCATAAGCATAGGAGTCCTGAGCATAGGCCGTTACATGTGAGCTGCCAATAGAGAGTGATAATATATCGACACCATCAATAATCGCCTTCTCTAACGCAGCAAGGACGTCACCGCCAAAGCATCCTCCGAGCCAGCATGCTTTATAAACGGCCAATCTCGCATGTGGAGCCATCCCACGCGCGGTTCCTTTTGCATAACCAGAGAGACTCGCGCCAGTGACTGATGAACCAACTGCTGTAGTCGCAGTGTGTGTTCCATGTCCTTCATCGTCCAACGGAGACCTCGTTTCCGCAGTCTCGTTAAATGTCCCGTTGTTCCACACTTCATATGATTTCAAGAAATATCTCGCACCGATTAACTTTCGATTACAGAATGATTTTTTGAAGCCTTTGCCGGTCTGACACTTGCCTTATTAAACACAATGTAATTAAAGAGATGTTAGAGGGAGTGTTATGTAAATATAGGATTAAAAATATATATATATATATATATTATACTATTCTTTCTTTGTAAACCCAAAATGACAATTATCAATACAACTTTATATAATTACACCTATGGCTCTCACTTCTACTTGAAACTTAACCCGAAAAAACATGAACCCAAACTAACCCGAACCTGAGGAAGGACAAACCCGAACCTGAATCGAATTAATTCGGGTTGGATCTTCGGTCTGAATTCTGGATATTTAGTCAACCCGAATAAACTTTTAGTTTTAAACCAAATAATAATAATAATAATAACAACAACAACAACAATAATAGGCACATCCAATGTTGTCATTCCACCTATTGTGGATATACTGTTTATTGTTTATTAATGTTTTCGATTTATGAGTAAAAGCAATCATAATCAAAGACTCTAATCATGGCATGTCGAAGACGATTATATTAGTATTGTTTATTATGGTTGGACTTTGTAAAATTTTATTTTTTTTAGATTGTTTTACCATGCTATTTTTGTTTTGTTATTGGTTGTTTACGTTACAAGTGAAAGCTAACATGTTAACTTTTGTTTTAGTGTTGTAGTTTTTTTAATCTTTGTTTGATCTTTAGGATACTCGAAACCCGATTAACCCAGCCAACCCCAAAAAACTTGAACCCAAACTATCCGAACCAGAAGAAACCTTGAGAGATTTGGGTTGGGTTTCGGGTTTAAAACTTGAACTTTGAAACACGAATAAACAGACCCGAAAAACCTGAAACCCGAAGAACACCCCTAATTACACCAGTTCAACTTACCTTTCCACTTGCTGGGTATAGGGCCGAACCCGTTATCATCTAGACTCTTTCCGGGCCACACACCAGTGTCCACCACTCCAACAATGACATTGCTTCCGGAGTTGGACTCCGGAAGCATCACATCACTTCTTTCTAATCCAAGAAACTTGGGCGATCGTGTTGTGTGAAGCTGGTATATTGGCTCTTCATGAACACCCAATATCCCGTGTTGTTGTTTAAGTAGGTTTGCTTCGTCAACGGTGAGCCGGGCAGAGAAGCCATGCATAACCTTGTTGTAGGTATACAACATATTGGAGGACTTGGACACCGATTTCATTGTGGTTTCATACCACTGCAAGTGGTTAGGAAATGGGGATGGCATCACAGACTTGTCCATGTGAACGATATACGTCTTTTGATCAAGGTGATTCCAGTCGGAAGCAACGTAGCGGTAGCAAAATACCGCTAATAGTACTGCAATCAAGACAACAATTCTAAGATTCATTGTTATAAAGATTTTTGGGTTTGAATTGAAGTGTGATGAAATATGAGTGTACTATATTGCTATTTATAATCATTTGACACTGGAAAAGAATCTTTTTATCTAGTATGTGAGTGGTATCACCATCAAGATTTTTTTTCCCCTCCTTTCCAAACAAGATGCCATCATCAATAATAACACACAGTACATATTTGATTATCATTTTTGGCCAATAGAGGGGATCTGTCCTTAGTGTGTAATATGCCTCTATACCCATATAGATATCATATTGTTGTTGTCAAGTGTTAGCGACGAGTCACGTATCACCTTTTATTTATGCATTATTAAATTTCCCTCGTACGCAAAACACCTCATGCGTATTTCCTGTTCGTCACGTATTGATCAATAGAAAGTACTTTACCTAATGAAGTTTAAATCATACGTACGTGGATGAGCATTGTGTGTTCCCGTAATATTTTGGGTATCTAGTTGCTATACATATTTGGGGTATCTGGTTGCTAAAAGTCTAAAACACCATGATGATAATAATCAGAATTAGGGAAGTAAGTTAATGGTTCGGTTTTAATGGTTTTAAGTAATTTTATTATTATTATTATTATTATTATTATTATTATTATTATTATTATTAATGAAGGCTACTATTACCTTTCTTTGGCCATGAAGTGACAAATGGAACACCTATTTTTTATAATTATTTAAAAAGCTACTATTTACGCTTAAAACATGTTTAAAATTCTGTTGGGCATGTTACAGTTTTATTTTCTAGTACCATTGTAAATAAACATTTTTACTTTGTAATATATACAGAGAATTTTCACTAGTCTAAACCAATAAACATTAGAGATGGATATAACATTACCAGGAAGTGAGGAGAAGCATACGAAAAGCAAAGCTGTTCCCAACACCAACAACAAAATCCACAATCCAAAACTCATGACATCCGAACCCAGACCTATCCTTTAAACCCGAATTGAAGCAGATGATGTTAACCAGAAGAAACCACCTTTATAGAACACCAAAATTGGACAGCGATGCATGCGGTAATGATTAAGAACAGGCGGTGAGGGTATTTAATGGTGAAATAAGGATGTGAATGTTGTGTGTCTTTGAGTTTCAGAAGCACTAATGGTGATTTGCATTGAATGAGAAGATCAGATGGATTTTGAACAATTGGTCATTCAATAATCAACATGATGCGCCTTTTATTTTCATTTTGTTTTTGAAAATAGGATTATTCAAGATTTGTGAAGCTAAAGTATATGATAGTTATGGACCTATGGTTCTCTAATTATAATGTTTGTTATTATATTATTTATTAAGTTAACTACTGAATTCTTTTGGTGTTAAATTTATCCAAATTTTTGAATTTGGGGGTATTCAACACTGAATTTATTTCTCTTATTTCTCTTCTCTACAAAGGTTTGCATCAACGGCTTCTTCATGCAGGGAAAAGATATGTAGAATTTATTAAGTGTGTTTGTGGTGGTTTGCTACTTCCTAGGGGTAAAATACAAGTTGGGTAAAAAAACAACAAATAATGATAAAAGAATAAAATGAATATGAAACAACTTAATAAAATCTAAATAACATAATTAATTTGGATTAACAAACATCAGTTTGAATTTCGGTATCGGCTGACCTAAAAAATGAGATTAATAAAATCTATTTTTGTTAGAAAAATTACATCTTAAAATTGTCCGCTCCGCTACAAGGGCGGATCTAGCTAACAAATGGGTGGTTTTCCAGAATCTCCCGAGTTTCGGAATAATAGTGTATATATTGATATTAGGGGTGAACAAATGAACCGTCATAACCGCAAACCGAACCATAACCGACATAACCGAACCGATTTTAGCCGATAACCGATATAATCAGTGGGTCGGTTTAATGAATTTTTGAAAACCGTCATTTGTGGGTTGGTTTTGATTAATGTTAATTCCAAACCCGCCATTTACGAACCGCCCCGTTTATGTAACTAGTAATCGAGAAATAAGGGTTTGGAAATTAGAATTAGTGCATGAATAGGATATTTTTACACTTATTGCCGTTACATATTAAAAATTCTCCACACCAACTAGGATTTAGGCCAAAAATATTGGTGATATTGCTTACCATATTCATTCAATGTTTCATAATTGTCGTTCTGAAATTCCATCCAAATTGCCATTTCAAATATTTAATATGTCAATTAGATATGTATATTACATAAACTGCAATAAAAAAAAAAGAACATACATTGAATTCCACAATATAGTTTGCGACTATTCAGTGCTCGCAATCATATGGAAGGATTGTTTATTTTGGTTGCGGTTAAATGACCCATAACCGACTCGCTATAACCGTTAAAATCGATTAACCGCAACCACCATGACGGATCGGTTATGGTTATGGTTATCTATTAACCACAATATTGGCTACCGTTATGGGTTTGGCAAAAAACCGCCACAAACCGACTCATGCACACCCCTAATTGATATATAGAAGATACTATAACGAACCACCTTATAAACTAGGAAGGAACCACTATGCTTATAATGCACGCGCTGGTTTAGCTGGTAAGTTGTTGGTTTTGTAAACTGGAGGTCGCGGGTTCGATTCCATGCAACAAACGAATTTTTGGAACTTTAGGTTTTTCTAATTCAGCCTTATATCAATTTTAGGGTTTTATAAAACACAAACAGTTACACAAACGCCTGCCTCTCTCCCCTCTTCATACTCCATTGACGCACACGACACACCACTACCAGACCACAGCCTGACCGTCATCCCCGACCACCACTGCTGCTTTTCCGGTCAACCACACACCACTGTTGGTCTGTTGCTCTTCCTCTTGCCTTGCTACACTTCCTCAAATCCTCCCACTGTGAAGGTAAGTTTAGATTCATCTGTTACATGTAAATTGTTCTTGATATTATTAATTGTTAAGTCATTTGTTAAATTTTAGTTTTAATTTGCTAGTTTGAAATTGTTGATTTCTAATGATGATGTCTTTTTTATTATTTTATCGCATTTTATTATGTAATAAGCTTTGCCCAAACCATCCAACCTATCCCGAACCTCAAACCGACCCGAAATTTTTTATATCCGAATCTAAAAGTAGTGCACCACCTGACAAAAATTTCTCAATTCGTCAGTGGTCATCTACGTGTTGAATTACATTTTTAGAAAAGTATATTACATATCATTACTAGCTCATAATTACCACACAAATTACAGAATAACTCTAAAAATATTCCAATCTTGGTCACTCCCAGTAAGCTTTTGTCTATTGATCACCTCTCAATCACTGCTCTCACCTTCTTCCTTTCTCCGACAACGAGTTGGATACAATTTTAAAGAAAATGTTCCAAGTGTAAACAAATCGAATCTAACATAAGAAAAATTGAATCGAGTCTAAAATCAATCGAATCGAGTATGGAGATTCGATTCGATTGAAATTAGGTTAGATTAGATTTTTATTTCAGAGATTCGATTGGATTTGAGTTATAATCAATTCGAATCATTTTAGACTGTTAAAGTTTAGATTTTGTCCAATTGTCAACAAATCGAATCGAGTTTAAAACGAATCGAGTCGAGTCAGAAACTCGATTCGAATCGTTTGAAATTCGATTAGTTTGGAGTCAAAGTCGATTCGAATGGTTTGAAAATTACTTCGATTCATTTCCTTTTGCCTTAGTGAAATTTTCAGTGAACATATTTTGATTGGAATCGAATTTGAACTCGATTCGATTCAATTAAGAACTCGATTCGATTCAAATTAAGTTCGAAGCAAATATTGCACTTAGTCCAAATCTTAGCACTTGTTTTATGTGATGTTTGATATAGCATGTTTTGGCTTAATAGGTTCTAACACGTTGGTAAGTTTCTCCAGATAAGTAAACGGGTCCCGCGGTTGATTGGGATTACAAGAAATTCACAACTAGTGGTATCCCCCTGATAGTTACTACATGCCCGTCAAAATATAACTTTGTTAACACTACTTTGTCAAGAAGCTAACGTTTATGAAAATCTTTATGAATGTTATAAAATCGTTTCAAGGTTAAATACCATAGCCTTGTCTAATGTCTAAGTTATATATTAAATAGCTTAAACATAACTCCTACCTTAATACGAGCACTTGGCATGATAATAATAAGAAAAGAGTATAAAATCGTTGGCAGAGTTTCGATAATAAAGACAGTTGGACATTAGCAGGGCTTTGAAACTTCGTTTCTTGCACGCACTTCGATAAAACGAGTCGTCGGTTGACCGGGAAAGTTGGGCACATATTTCTAGGTTAACTATATATGTGTTTTAGAAGGTGTTTTTGGGATGAAGAGGTTCAATCCCATAGCCCCCTATTTATAGCAAAATTTGGGCACATATCCGAGTATTCTGGTTGTTACCAATTAGAAAGAAGCATCAGCCTTTTACTTTACATTTACAATGGTTTTTGGAATGTTCTATGTACACATATTCGAGTATTCTGGTTGTTACCAATTAGAAAGAAGCCTCAGTTTTTACTTTACATTTACAATGGTTTTTAGGATGTTTTATTTACACATATGAATTGTGTTTTTGCCTCGTTATATACATATAACAAAGACTAGTGTATTACTCACCAGTAGTTGTGTTGATCAAATTTATTTTTTAATGCATTCTACAGGTTTACTTTTAGGTTACTTATGAAAACTGAAGACACCATTTTATTTTGAGACCGCTTAAGTTATTAGAAAAATGAACAATTAAATTTCTTGTATTTTTGTGTTGTCTTGTATGGACAAATTGTGTTATATTTAATAATTGAATGAAATGAAATGAGTTGATTAAATATTGTAACTTTAATAGTGTCACAATGTTCTTGAGCAATCCGTCGTGCCCCGGCATGTTCTGCAGCCGTTGGTTGGGGTGTGAGTGTGTGACATCGTTAATTAAACAAAAAGAGGGTCCAAATTGCATTTATTTGAAAACCACATGGTTGTAAATTACAAGGGTATTATTGTTTTTCACAGAAGCGCTAACGTTGTGGCTTGACGGTGGACCCATAGTGAAATAAAAGTGTCACCACAGGGCCCATATCTACAAAAATGACACTACGGGGTTGCAACCTGCGCTTAAGGTTCTACTACATGGATCATATTTGCAATTAACTCTATATATCATATATTTTAAGGGCTAGCTTCGAATCCGTGTAATACGCAAGCTGTAAAATATTAACACATAAATTTATTAATTCTTTTATGTACATCTTATAGATGGAAAATGTATTACGTAATTAGTTTTTTTAATCGAAATATGTAAAAAGTAATATATAACTCGGTTTGAAAATACATTAATTACTATTTAATTTAATTTGATTTCCATTCGATATTTGATATTGATACATATTGATACAAATAATTAAATATTTGATTGCCTAAACGTAAATAACGTAATCATAAGTATATAAACTCTCCGATAAGAAAACATATTATACTATTAAATATATCAACACGTCAAAACTCCATTGCTTTTCTAAGTGGGACGTGAAAAGGGAAACTAGATACAGTATGCGCTCCATATATTTTTTCATAAGTTTAAGGTTGTACGAAGGTTGTGCTAAGTGATGTCATCTAAACATATGCATGATATACTCATATAAGTTGTTCGCTAATATTTATGCATTGTATTTTTCAAACGCTGCTTTTTATTTATATAATTTAGTTTATAAACCAAGAATTAGGCCATATATGCGAAATGGAAGACTCGTCACCGCCGAGGACGTTGAAGTGGCTGTCATGACGAACAAAGAACCGCAATGAACAAAGAGGTTTTGCGTGAATATTTTCACGCATTGGCAAATATCTAGAAAATTAGAAATATAAAAGGTAAAAGTTAATGAATTAACTTAATTAGAAGAGCCGGAAGGAGAACTTAATAATGATGATATTGATACCATGTTTGGTGAGAAAGAGAATGAACCGCTTTCTCAATCACAAGGTAAATTTTATATATGTTACGTATTTCATGTAATTTTTTTATATTATGACTAAAACTTCTTATTATTGTAGGAAATGAAAGTGCTTATACTCTTGTTGATAAGGATGGCGAAGAGAGTGAATTTCGTCTTCCAAGCGATCGTGAACTCGATGCATACAACACTCTTGATGGCATAAACATATTGTGCGCCTTTATTTACAAAATTTTGTTTAAAATCAGGTGCTTTGATATTGTGTTTTGAATATGGATTAACTTTTGAATGATATTTTATATGATTTCATGTATTTTTTTTGTTTTTTTTAGCTAAAGTTGCATTTATATGAATTTATAGGGTAAACTATACAACCCGGTTGAATCTCCCGGTACAACCCAGTTCAACCGGTTGTACCGTTTTTTAGTCGAATCTGGTATGCATAAAGTACCGGTTTTTAAAACATTGAAATTGGAATTAAGTAGACTTTTTTGTCACCTTGGACAAATTAATTATACTTATATAAAACTATAAAGAATATGTTTGTGGGTTTTATTAGGGTAAAATGATATGTATCTTTCGGGTAATTGGGATCACATCATCACGTGCATGTCATATACGAGTAACATGATTATTTTTAACTAATCTCATACAAGGATGCTCATCCCGAATGCTTGGGGTTTTGGGTATACCTATGACGTTTAGGTTTGTTCGCAATCTCTGGTGGTGAGTTAGGTAAGAAGGAGAAGTAGCCTACTTTTACCCAAGCTCGACTTGTTTACAAATTGATATGTCAACTCGGATGAAAACCATCTCAATTTTAAGCAAGCTTTTTATGAGTAAGATTCAAGCCACAAGCTACATTTTGAATAACTATATTCCCATACGTAAACAAATGTCGCTGAAATAATCTTTCATTCGAAGCGGCCCCCTAATCGTCCTGCGCGAGTAGAAATCATTTGAAAAATATCATGCAAGTAAGATCTAAACAATGAAATACTTTGTTTGTTTATATATACATGATGAAGTTGTCTTCTTTCCAATAAATGTTAATATGATTTTTTTTAAATGACGAAATATATATATGACACATGATTAAAAAGCTATCCGGTATAAAAAAACACATCTAACTAGCTATCGACAAGAGTGAATTTTTAAGTCACTCAATCCGGCAAACGTCTACCTTGCTATTTAATTTCTACTAACAAAACACAAAAAAGCAATAGTAGTTTTAAACGCTACAATATAATCTCCAAAAAATAAACCTTAACATAATACCCTTCATATTATTCATTATACGATAATTCCATTCAAAGAGTCATTCTGATCACTAAGATCTCATGTGCCTAAACATTAAACCATTAAGAATTACTTGTGGGAATCTCGTACTTGAGGCTACATAGTAGTCTTACGCATTCCATGCTCATTTGCTCGTATCTTTCTATGTTTACTCTCGGAACTACTAATGAGAATCTAACGTACAACTGATCAATATGCCCCACGCCTGAATTTTACGGGTTTACCCAAAACCTTGACCACTATAGTGACTATACCCCATGAGCATGATGGCACAGCATAAGATTTTGTTTACATGCTACAATCAACGAGTGATAAGACATATGTCGATTGGTTAGTGGCTCATAGGCTCTTGTCTCTTTAAACTACATCATAATTTGGGAGCATAGCATGTGAGGAATAATCGTGTTTACTTTGAATGTTTTGTCTTTTTTAAGGGATACTGGATATTGGTTTGGTTCGTTTATTTTGGTTAGAAAATTTTAATTTCAATTTAGAAATAATTTTTTACCACATAAGCAGTCCACGTCATTATTTTTGTCACGTCATTATTTTTGTCACATAATCGTACACGTCATAAAAAACTAACGAAATCTAAACCTGTTAGTGAAAATTTCGTTGGCGGCCAATAGGTTAAAGCCTTGGACTATTTGTACATTTTTAAAATTTGGCTTAATGTCGGCCGGTGAGACAAAGTTTAAATTATTAAAATCTAATATCATTTTTTAACCGCTATTGAATCAAATAGTACATAGATAACAATAAAGACTTTACTGGCGTCACCGCCCACTTTGAGCGAATTTGTGGAAGAAATAAAAGTGTTTGTTGATGTCATTTATTTTCCTTTAATTGTTTAGGCTGCTTGTCTCTTTTAAGTGGTTTCTCTTTTCATTTTAATAATACTTGCATTTAAAAAAAAAAGAATAACAATTCTCCAAACTGGTCTAACCTACTGTAAAATTTACACATATAAAGTAAAAGCATATGTAAGGAAAGCTATCTTTAAAATACATATAAAAGCTACATAAATATCCGAATGATACGTCTAAATTTAATATAACAAAATGATAAATCCTAATTCCTATTAATAATACTAAAAATAAACACAAATGCAAGGAAAATATCTAAATAATAATTATATTTCAGTGCTATGTAATTATTAGTCTTGTGAGGAACATAAATGGAACATAGTGAAATGATGGGAGTTTTATTTCTGGACCACATGATATGTACTATGTATCTTCAAGCTTTGTTTGTTACCTTAAAATATGCACTCACTCTCTCTTCCGTTGTGCCATGAAGAAACATCGTCCATATATGTCACCGACTCAACTATTCAAAAACAAAATTTGATTGGTTAAACAAAAGTTGGAAGGTCAAATCTTAAACTTCAGTGGGTAATAGAAAAGTATGAACACCACCCCAACCTTATACATCATGTTGTCATATTATACAGGTCATGTAAGTCATACGGGCCTATGATGTCTAGTGTACTCGGAGGGCGTCGCATCATCCATGCATGTTGCATATGTTATGTATGTGATATTATATGGCCCGTATGGCTTCGCAAGTCTTATGATCTAATTGACATAATACAACCTACATAATTGTATAGACAAATGTGTCGTGTAAAGGGTGTCTCGTTCCCTTGGGCGCCAAAAGGGTGTCTCGTTCCCTTGGACGCGAGTCTGGCAACTCCAAGGGAGAAAGAGGAGGGGTCGTATCCAATTCCAACCAAACTAGAAATACCTCTCTCATTTTATAATAAAAATAGATTTAATAGTGATTAACAATATGGTTAAACCATTACACATGTTTGATAATTTAGTTAGTGAATATTCCTCTGTCTACGTGCCAGTGACGTGATAACATTGGTGTATAATTTTTGTTAACTAAAACTGCTCCACTCATTGTCTAATGGAAAACATGAAACATGGATCCAAGATAAATAAATCAGTAAGATTGTATAAATAAAGATTATATATAAATATCCCAACTGAATGTCGATGATAATATTTAAGTCTCTCTCAAGAAGGAAGATATTCATGAGCTAAATGCCAATCAAAAGTATATGTCTAAGTATTATATTTAACTTTTTTATATATGAAAATATTTTATTGTCAATAAAATAATAAATGTCTAATGTACTACAATCTTGAAAGTTGCTAGATTGTAACACAACAAAAGCTTGTCTGATTTCCGTGTAACTATTTCCCGTTACTTGGAGGTGGCAAACTGGAAATTAGGTAAAAATGGGTTGGATCGGATCGGATCGGATCGACTATTGGCCCTGGCCCACAAGCACTTATAGTCCATTCTTTAAACTTAATAAATAACTAGATTCTCACCCGGCGCGCCGAGGAAGTTGGTAAAACTTCAACGTTGAAACTCGGGTGTTGGTAGAGTCCGAGCATTACATCCGTGAGTTGACGTGAATTCAGTTGGTATCGTTTACGTTTGTTACGGTATAGACACCATTAACGTATACAAAATATATTCGTTAATTTAACATATAAAAAATAATCTATTTAAAAAAACGTTTATTTGGTCGGTAAACTCGGGCAGTGGTAAAACCTAATCGTTGTTGGTCTAGGGCATTAAGGCGGTGAATGAACACAAATTCGGTCGGATCCGGCTAGGCTACGTTTGTCACGGTACCGGAGCTAAAAAAAAGAGAAAATATATAAAAATTGAGTGGTCCAATGGGGTGATGTCGGTCAGTAAACTCAAGCGTTAGTAAAACCGAGCGTTGAGACTTTTAAGTCTATGGGAATTCGGTCAGTTTCCATCACGTTCGTTATGATATCGGAATTAAAACAAACAAAAGAAAAAACTGAATTGCCATTTGGTTAGCTTTCGTTATGTTTGTTACGGTACCAGAACGTAAAAAAAACCAAAAAAAAAAAGAAACAAACAAACCAAATGCTATTGACAAGTATGGTACCGCCAAGTGATCCAATGCCAGCTTAGCGGCACCAAACTTGTCTTTTATATATATTAGATAACAGATAATTTATGTATAGAAGACGATTAAAATACTTTTTTAATAAACTGTTCCATAGAGTGGCAAATACTTCAATCACCTTAATTTACTCAACTTTCAACCAACATAACCAAAAACTGACCAGTTTTTACATATGAATATGTTGAACAATTCCAATTTCCAATCACCATGCATAGCATGCAACTCTTAACATGCAAATTGTTCTCACTACCAAACTAGCCTTAGTCTAGATCATGCTAATTGCACTACACCAACAATGTATCTAGTCTTTTTCAACAAAAAAAAACTAACCTCTACATATAGAGGATCAACACAAGGAAACTACACAAACTGAATCCATTCGTGTGTGATATCTTTAATCTTAGTTGACGTTTTTGCTCAGTTTGTCAAAGTCATTAGCAAGTTAATTTAGCGATTATTAAGGTTTTAGTTGAGTACGAGGAATCTACATTCGTGGAACTGTTGTAGCTAATCATGGGAAGAATGAATGTTGTTTTCTCTTGTTTGTGTTTTTTCATTACTGTTTGGAGAGGACATGATTTCCATATAGGTGTTGGAGCAGCTAGATTGGGGAGTGTGTTGAGTAATGGGACCAAAGGAATGGAAATAAAAGAAGATAACAACACTAAGGTGGCGGCTTATGGTGGGGCGGGAAGTGGTGGTGGAGGCGGATCTGGTGGAGGGGTTGGATCTGCTGCTAGCGGAGGAGGAAGGGGATACGGGTCTAGAAATAGGGGTGGGAATGGAAATGGAGGAAGAGGTGGAGGTAGAGGTGGAATAGGCCCCGGTGGCAGTGGATTTGGTTCTGCTGGTGGTAATATAGGCGGCGGTGCTGGTTCTCCTGGTGGTAATATGGGAGTTGGTGGTAGTGGTTCTGCTGGTGGTAATATGGGAGGAGGTGGTGGTGGTTATGCTGGTGGTAATATGGGCGGAAGTGGTGGTTATGCTGGTGGCAATATGGGCGGAGGTGGTACTGGTTATGCTGGTGGTAATATTGGGGGAGCTGGTGGTAACATGGGTGGAGGTGGTGGTTTTGTTGGTGGTAATATGGGTGGAGGTGGTGGTTTTGCTGGTGGTAATATGGGTGGAGGTGGCGTTTATGCTGGTGTTAATATGGGTGGAGTTGGTGGTAATATGGGTGGAGGCGGTGTCCATGGTAGAGGATCAAATCCAGGTGGGGGAATTAGTGTTGGTAGAGGTGGATTTGGTTCGGGATATAGCAATGGCGGCATTGTAGGTGGCAGTGGCAGCAATGTAGGTGCAGGTGGCGGTTCGATGTGGGGATCTGGAAACTGGGGAGGATATGCAAATGGAGGAAATCCATTTGGAGGTAGTACCGGAGGGGTAGGGATTGTGGGTGGTGGCTATGGTTCAAACGGAGGTTTTGCTGGTGCAGGTGGATTCGGTTCTAGGACGGTTCCAGGCTCGGGCTACGGTAATTTTGGCGGTTCAAGTGGCGGTTTTGGTGGAGTAGATGGCAGCAACATGGGTACAGATGGTGGAGGAAATGGGTATATTGGAGGAGGTCCTCATAATATAGAAGACAAGAAATAAAATGAAAGAATGAGTCAAAATAAGTGTGTTTTCCTCTATGAATTATGTAATCCTATTTTATTACCTTGTGGTACTAATATGTAGTAAGCCCCCAAAAACTCATCAAGAAAAGTGTCAACTCTTGTTATTTATTATATGTCATTCTAGACATTAAGGTGGCTTAAATCAGGCCCCGAACGTCAATGCAATCAATCTATACATATATAATCAAACCATAATCATACAGTTAAACAAACCATACTAGAATATCGTGAAATGATACCGTAAATTTCATAAATCAACCACCATTTCTTGCAGCAAAAGACTTGTTTACTTTAACAGGATAATTATGGTTGATCTTTAGCAATCTGAACCCAGAATATTGGCTCCAGTAGGTGGGAACTTACATAAAGTAACCAGTCAATTTTTATCCTGAAATAGTCAAACCAAGTCAAAGTTAAATACTGTTCTTCATTTTTTTTGTCAACATCATACCAGTAACTCATTAAAACAACTAGATCTGCTGTCTCATTCACAGAAAACAACTTAAACAAGTTTACTCAAGAATACCCATTTTTCTAATCTTTATTAACTTTTTTACAAGATTCATGGATTAAGTATTATATGAAACACAAACTTAGCAACAAATATCACATTTCTGGTTATATAGAATCCAGTTTGTTCCAAGTCTCTGAAGAGGTAGGTCCCAGCAAAGCCCAGTTGGACCCACAAGACTCACCTTGAAGAGGGACGTCTGCTCAAAGACCAACTGGATCCGCAGGACCCACCATGCTCAGAGATGAAGACCTTACACGCAGTAAGCCAGTTGTTCCCGCAGGAAAGCCTCCCATTGGTACAGTACCCCGCTTGTTCCCGCAGCTGCGGATACAAGCCATGAGGGAAGGCTACCCGCACTAACAGTAAGGCTACACGCATAAGGCACTAACTCATACTTCAGTAATGTCACCTGAAGAAGGAATGAGCAAGGCGGGAATATTCCCGCCCAAAAGAGCCAGTCCGTACGCTTCTAGAGGATCTTTTGTACTATACCTACCAAGGTATGGACAAATAGACAAGATCTGACTAAAGCAGCCCATGAACCAATCACAGGGTGACAGCTCACTGACAATAGTACCAGGAGGAGCACGCTCCAGTACAAAATGTCACTATCAGCCGCTGCCTACCCACCAACTACCATCGTGGCACGAACATAGCCCATAGTTGGTGGAAAAGAAATATTATACAGCTGGCCGTACCTGGTTGGAAACCTACCTTCGGCTATAAATACTCAACACCTTGGAACGGTAGGATTATCTCATATTATCTTATCTTCTCTAGCTATTTCTCTCAATATACACTTATATTCAGAGCAATCTAGTCTGATTCTCACGCCGGAGGGTGGTCACAAGGAGGAACCCCCCCCCCCCTTCTCAGTGACGAGCTCACGGTGTCTGTTTTGCAGGTCAAGAAGAATAACCATCTTTGCCGGACCTAACCCTCATGGGAAACATCTACTTAACCCTAAAATTATCCGTAATCTGCCGGGGTCTTTTAGTGTTTCTTCAGTCTCAATTCCATAGACTTAAAAGGGTGTCTTGCAAAACAACCAACCAAATTTAGTCGAATTTGGTATCACGTAACCAACTAATTTTAGCAGGTTCCATCGGCCATGTAAGAAAAAAATAAAAGTCAAAACTGACACATCAGCCGCCACATAAAGTTGACCAACATAATTAGTTTATGATGCTATTTGCCTTCTTTACAAAGATTTCTTCCATCAACCGCTAGTTTCTTCACATTCCTTTTGATTAGATTTTAAACTCTTGATATTTGAAACACGATTACCGTATGTTAAACATGTTTAAAAGTTTCTTACATTCATTTCCTATTCATATCTCTATAATGTTTAAATACGCCCCACTCTCATGCTTATCTTATGGATATATACCTACATTCTCAACCTTCATCATACACAAAATGCTCTGATTTGGATTTTAAAAAGTTAACAGTTTGACTTTCACAAAAGCCAATTGTTTTGTATGATTGTATCTTCATCTAAATCTATATATAAACATATTTTATGCAGCATGTCTAGTCGTAATGATTTCATTAACGCAACCAGTCATCCAAAACAAGTAAACCTTTTATATTTGCATTTCTTGTATTAAAAACCATAGCACTCAAATCAAGAACAAAGTTTGACTTCATACAAAAGTCAACTGTAAGTCTGCAATATTTAACACACATGTAAACTAAAACACGAACACTTACAACAGAATGAATCCCTTGAGACCATCCAGGAACCAACTCTGTAAGAAGAGCTATGTACAGCTCCATAGCCACATCCGGATTCATATTCCCGAGCTTTTGCCATGCATTCCTTGTACAATTCTATTCATCAGTTCACATTTGTCCAAAATATGTAAATCAAAACCAAAACACAACACAACACATTTCATATACAAACAAATATCCATAAATGATAAATAATAATAATAATGATAATAATGCTACCATTTCGCTCTAGCGGAGACCTTAAGAGCCATCGGTTGAGCTTCACGACAAGGACCTTCCGTCGCAACCTTATGAAGCGCGTACAACTGCATTTGAACATCATTATCCAAACTCTCCAAATTATTATTATTATCCGATTTAGCGTACTCCGCAGCCATAGCAAACACCTTCTCCAAATCACTCCTCTCAACTCCTTCCCAATCATCATCACCACACAACGAATCATCCTCGTCCGAAATCAATCCTTCTTTCTCCTTCTCAGCTTCATCAATTCCATCATCACACAATAACTTCATACAATTCTTCTTCTCACTTTCATCACCACAATCTTCTTCAATTTTGGTCCGATTCGTATCGAAAACGATAGATTTTGTTTCGGACGGACCGGCAACGGTCTTATTAACAACAAGCTCATCATGATCATCGGCAACTCGAACTTTCTTCGTGCTTTTGGTTTTGGTTTTGGTTTTAGTTTTACTAATGCTAGTAACAGGCTGAGGATGATCTGGACTGCCATTGATCTTTGCGATTATTAATAAGAAGACGAAAGCTAAGATAACCGTCATGAAGATCTCCATTGAGAAATGAAAATGAAGGTGAGGGTAAAATGGGAAGAGTGAAATTATTATAAATAGATAGAGATAATATTACTTGAGGAAGAAGATGAAAGATTTGGTTGTCAGAGAAGAGGGTAAAGCATATTCGGTTTTTTCCTTTTCTCTTGCGTGGGTTACCTTTACCAAATTGTTAACTTTACTATTATTATTTGGTGTGGGCCCAGATTGAAGGTTGTTATTTCGTTATGGAATTTTATTTGTTTAGTTTGTTAAGAGTCAGTCCGTGACGACTTTGGATTGGTTTTGACCTGGTCAACTGGGATTTGATGTTTGATGTTTCCGTTACTTTCAAATGTAGTGGACTATCATCAAACTATTTTAGTTAACTAGAAATTAATTAAGACCAAAGTTATATTGATGCAAGCAACGAGTGTGTGGCATGTGTTTGTTAGAGTTTGTAATTCTATCATTTAGGTGTTATTTGTTTTTTAAGAGGTAAAATGTGTGTAGTCTGCGGACCATATCCGCAGATATCTGTAGATTAAGAGGTGGACCAAACTTCTACAGTCTGCAAGAAGAAGTTGTTTGTTTTTTTAACGCTGTAAATTGCTAAAATAAACTGGTGGTGATGTACGAACTGTGGTAGTGGGTGGTGGTGGTGGTATTGGATAGTGATAGTGGTAGTGGTGGGCAGTTGGTGTTGGTAGAGTATGGTGTTTTAACCCTCTGCAGGCTTTAGAAGATCTCAGAAGTTGATTGGTCAAGTCTACACCAAGAAAAGCTTACGCATATGTTTTTTAATGAAACTTTTTCGAGAAAACAAACAGTCTACAGATGACAATGTCTACGTGTTGTCTGCGCGGAACAGACAAAAGTGTCTTCGAAGATCTTTTTTAGACTATAGGGTTTCACAGGGGTGTCGCCCCGTTGGCAAGGTCCAAGAGACAAAACCCCAAGCGGGGGTCATGCTCGTTATCATTAGTAACTAAAAAGCGATTGGATAATTGAAAATTGTTTCGGATTGACTTGGTTGATGAAAAGTTACATAAAAACGAAAATGATCATCGTTATGAATTGATTATCAATAGTAAGTTGTTACATATCACAATTGTAAGTGGCTCCAAACAACTTGGTTTGCATGTGGCACGTGGGATCAACATTAACTATGGGTAGTGATCATATCTTGGAAACGACAGAACATTTGTTTTCGGGATGTATATTTGCTACCGGAATCTAGGCGGCGATAACTTCTTGGTGTGGTATACGAAACATCTTCGTGTTTTCTGTTCAAGATATTGTAACCATGCATCAATCGGTGGAGCTGAAAGGAGTTAAGAAGATAGCATTTCAGAGGATCATGTTCATCTCATTGTGGAGTATTTGAAAAACTAAAAATGATCGCATATTTTCGGATAAAAAGTTGAAGGTAACTTAAGTAGTGGCGGAGATAAAAATTCTAAGCTTCCTTTGGTTTAGATGTAGATATAAAAAGGGTTGTATAGATTGGAATTCGTGGTGTAAATTCGACGTGATGTAATAGGCTTTGGTTTGCCGCGGCTCTCTCTTTCTTGAAGTCAGAGTTGGCGGGCTGATTGTTGATAAAAGTTTTCTTTCAAAAGAAAAAAGTTACTGATAATTAGTGATAACTAGTCGTCAACAACGACGTGTATAATCATTTGTAAATGAGTTACTACTTACTACTAATAGCCAATCATCAGCATACATGAGTTACCAGTGAAGGATCTTCCACTAATAGAATGAAACTGAATAATTGTAAGCATATTAACCAATAACTTACGGGGAAAGTGAATACGGTGCTGTCATACGTGTAACCTTAGACGCGAAACTCATCAAAACTACGTAGTTTTGATTAAAAACAGTCAATTTAATTTTTTTTCCCTAATCCATACCATCGACCATCTATTTCTCAACAGCCAATCTCCGACCCACTATCTCCAAAGGCTTCGATATAAAATTAATGCAATCCTTATTCGAAACTATATTTTGACTTGTATTTGCCTTTTTCTTTGCATTGCTTTAACGTTGAAATCTCTATTGTAGACTGAATACCATTTTGCATCATCATCATCATCAATTAAGTTTGTTTCAAAAGGTTTCTTCTCTTATTAAACTTCTAAATCCTAAATCTGTTTAATTGTGTATGTGTTGTATCCACAAAATAGTTAGAATATTTATATTCAATTTATGTACAGCTCATTATTAATACTAGGAGTAAATATGAATGAATTGAATTGCTAAAAGGAAAAAGATCATACGCAATCAGAGATTCAACTGGGAATTAGTATATGATGAAATCAATAGTGAGAATACAAATCAATTTTAAAATTGATTGATTGCTAATAACCAATTGCAGTATGAGAACAAAATACTTGAAAATCTCTTAGATCGAGTCATTGAAGCCTTTGGAGACGGTGTGTCAGATTAGGCGGTTGAGAAATTGATCGTCAATGGTAGGGATTAAGAAAATAAATAAATTTTGACTATTTTTAATTAAAACTACGTAGTTTTGATGAGTTTCGCGTCTAAGCTTACACGTATAACAGCACCGTATTCACTTCCACGATAACTTAATAGTCATGTATTTTCAACTTAAATGTTGTTATGATTTCCAACTATAAAAGGAAAGTTTTTAGTTTATTTCTAGTACTTTTTTTCAAAACATAAAATCATATATTCTTTTTTGTTTATTTTTAAATTATCTAGCTGAATTTTCGAGAGCATTGGGAAAATCTAACTGCTCTTAGGTTGTTCTCTTATTCTCTAAAGCCACCAGATTGCTTGATTTATAAATGGAGGCTTCTCATACATTTGACCCGAATTTGCAGAATATGGGTCTCACCAAACCCGGATAGTCTTTAAATGGGTTATAGCATCTCATTTGTTTGTAAAACTATTTCATAAGCAAACAATAATTTTCACGGGTCATGGTTCTCACCAAACCTGAATAACCCTTAAACGGGTTATAACATCTCATTTATTTGTGAAATAACCCATTAATTATCAAAGAATAATTTTTACGGGTTATGTGTCTTAACAAACTCTAATAGCCCTTAAATGTGTTATGAAATCTTATTTATTGATAAACACTTTCATTATCAAACCCTAATTTAATTTATCTACTTTACATATTCTTCGTTGTTGGTCTATCATCACCATCGTCGGTTAACTTCCAATACTATCCACCATCGTCAACTACATCAACGCCTCTTTTTTCATTAGACAAATATTTGTGTTCATGTTTGTACATTTAAAAAATCAACATGCTCTTGTTCGTTTATGTTTGTTCGTTAAAAAATCTAAAAAACTTAAGCATCTCAACTGATAAAACCCAAACGTTAAAAAATATAATAACAAACTAATACATATGTATTAAATTAAAACAAAACTACGTTAAAAAATAAAATAATCATCATAAAATAGCAAAACGATTAAAAACAAAACTTTAAATATACTCCCATAACACGGGAGGATCAAACTAGTATTTCAATATGAAAGTCATTTTCATACGATTAAAAGAGATTCAAATTCTTTACGAATTACAACATACAAACTTTATTAGCTATATTTTTCATTAATATGAGTATACGTTTATTGTAAGCTATATAAGTTTATAAGTTTCGTTAAAAACTAAATCGTATAATATATTTTTTTATTGTAAGCTATATAGTGAGTGCAGTACCATGTCGATATCGTAATGAGCCGAACTGATATCAACCAAGTTTTCATTTTGTTTTTAGATAAACATTTTTTTATATCGAAGTGATAGCCATTATGATGTGTTCATATATTCACATTTAAATACTCGAGCCCATTGCCATTTTCCTCGTGCAACGTGCGAAGGAAACACACTAGTATAATAAAACACTTTAAAAATAACATATAAGTCCATACAAAACCATTTATTCAAACCTGTTTGTAGGTTCTAACCTAAAATTAACTCAAAACTCATCTAAACAAAATGCAAACATGTGAATTTCATTTTAGGTTTAAACTGATTTTTCATGTCAGAAATGCAAACATGATTAACCACTATCATCTTCACTCCACAATTTACTCGAACTTATATGGACATTACAAGACAATAAGTTAACTCGAGTAGGAATGTGATTTGTTGCAACCAGAGAAGAACATATATTAATTCACTTATCTTGGGACATAGGATCCGTTTGAACTTAATATTTTCGAAACATTCAACAATTCATTTCAAACTAGATGTGTAAAGGCGTGAAGGGTTAACAAACGAAACAACCTTCCAATCCTTTAAGCTCGGATGTCCTGTAAAACAACATTTTATCTACTCCTAATGGTTAGTAAGGTATTAATGGGCCCGTGAGTATTATGGTGACGCAACAAAAGAAAAAAAAAGTTTTCATTTGATTCGGTAGCATAGAGAGGACACAACTAGCTAATTTGGAGCTGATCCAAAAGTTTTGACAAACTCTTATTTAGATCAGTTAAGAGTAGAGGAAGCATGACATAAAAAACTTACCACTGTTTATTTATGTTTTCGCTCTGCATCAGCAGTCCAGGTTTGATCAAACTGCCTGGCAAACATGACTTAGAACTAGCACAGGTTTGAATGTTTGATCATGTCCTACTTTACAATTCATTTGAAAGAAAAAGTTGAAGAAAATGTGGTGTACACATCAACTGAACTGAATGAAAAATCTTGTAGCATGTTGAAACTGACAGAGAGAATAACATAGTTTATATGTGCATCTAGTAAAACAGCTACAAGATGCCTTTGCAGCATAAAACCTAGGTATTTAACAGCATTTACAGTAAAAATAAACAAACTTGTTTAAATAAATCATACTTCAAAGAATCAAACATCTCGGTTTGTTTGGGTGTGCTCCCATATATCACAAACCGACAACTAAACTTCCCACTTAGTGTTCATATCTTCACCTTCTTCCCTGAAACAGAAAATCCCAACAAACAGAACCATGAAGTCAACAAGGTCAAAGGTAACCAAAATGTCAGTGAAGTTCAAAGATAGCCATCGATAACTCGAATTTATTCATAAAAAGATAGGGGCTTTAAATGGAACGCGTTCGTAGATTGAACCCGACACAACCCCTAAACATGTGTCAAAACACATGAACACGAACACAAGACGGTTATTCGCGAGTTGACACGAACATGGCATGTTTAACCCGAATTTTTATTTGTTTTATTTTATATTTTACAAATTTACAACAAAAAATATAAATGCATATAAAATAATTAGGTTTTAAGTGTTTTAACTATAAAATCTGATATTTATTTCTCTTCAATCATTGAAAACTTAAAAGAAAAACCTGATCAATTTATGTAATAACAAATAGCACATTATTTTTTTAAATAAACGTGTTAACCTATTCAACACACGAACCCGCAGGCCGACCTGAACATGACCCGTTTAGTTAAACGTGTTCACGGGTTGAAGTTGAACCCAATAAAAAGATAACCAATGATGTCTATTTTTAGACCCCAAAAAAACGAGTAAACTACACTTTGTGTCCACTAACAGGAGTTAGGTAATCTATCAAGTTTTTGTTAAAATGACAACTCTACCCCTACAACTAAAGGATAGAACTTGTACATTCGAAAATTACAAATTATGTTCTTTAGTTGTAGGCGTAAGAATTGTCACTTTAAAAAAATAGTTAACATAAAATCTAACTTTTGTTAATGGAAATGACTAGGCTGTCATATTTACCAGAAACCCAGATCCGAAACCACCTGAACCTGAATTAGAGACTATCCGAAAAATCTGAACCCAAAAAACCCGAACCCTAACCTTAAATGGGTCGGTTATCGGGTCACTTTTTCCTGAAAAAACGACCCGAACTAATATAAACCCAAATAACCCAAAAATAACTAAAAGCTTATCGTCTTTTTTTATCGATGCATTTTAGTTTAAAGTCTTTGGTGTTCGGAATATTAAGTTTTGGGATTATAGTTTGTTTTGGGACTTTTGAACATTATCATATCATATTGTCAAATGATATCAGAATTTTGATCACATTTTTTTAGTAGTATGGTGCATTTTGATGATGTTTTGTGAAAATAAACATTTGTTTTTCATTTTACATCTAAACCCGAACAACCTAACCCGAACCAACCCGAACTTTAACTGGGTCAAATAACAACAGCCAAAAACCTGAACAACCCGAAAAAAAAACCCTAAAGAACGCCCCTAGAAAGGACGTAATGTGTTATAACTTTTTGTAATTATTGAAAAGGACACAACCTACAAGCTGAACTGTAGTTAAAGAGCACGAAGTGTAACTTACCCGAGAATTATCAGGTTCCGTAAACAGGCGCACCAACAACATAAGCGGGTTGATAATTCCTCAACAACGGTGCTTCATCAAGGGTATATTCTTCATCACTGTCATAATATCTCTCTCGATGTGGCCCGAGACCTTTGAGAACAAGTGTGAAAACCGCACACAACCCCTGCCATGCATAGAAAATATATCATGTAAACTTAAATCAAACTAAAAATAATTGTTTGCGAGCGCGTGTCACTACATACCTGAATAGATACAATAGATAACCCAACCCACTTGCACATGTCAAAATTCTCCTTAATAAAATCCTTGAACTCGTTAAAGTTTCCACTTGGGTCTTTTGGGAAATCCTAATATAACACATAATAAACTATAAAATAAATAAATAAATAAAAACATACAGTTAACAAGTACCTCTTCCCAGTTGCGGTTTAGAAAAACGTCCATTGTAACCGCACCTTCGAGCATTATGAGAAAAACCACCAACACCAAGTACTACATACATGTTAAGTCCCTCAACAAAGAATTAAGATAATATCATTAGTCTCGGAAAAAGAAAGGGGTAGTTAGGTAATTTCACATTTGTTTAAATCAAGGATACACAATAGAGGCAGCAACCGTTTGCTGTCTCCGCAGCAATATGACCCGAACATGTGATGACACACAAGGTTACACCGAGTCCAAGCATTGTGTATATGAACCTGCATAATTCAGCAAATAATGGAAACTGAAAATTTGGAGGATATTTGAATCAGCAAACTTAAAAAGTAAGAGATGTACAAATCCAATTCTAACCACTGATCAAGAGACCCCATGAAGGCCCATAACCAAAAGTTAGTTACAAAAGTGCTAAGATTTAACAGCCATCACTTTTTGAAAGCAATAATTACCATAATAAATGGCAAAAAGTTGCATAACCACATATAAAATTAATAATGGCAAAAAGTGGCCTAACCACATAAAAAACCAACATGCCTTTTTCAAATAAGTGGGTCTGATCGGTTTGGGTCTCATGGATTTTATATAAAACAAGTTTTTCAACCCGGCGTGTTGCGCCGGGCAGTTGGAAAACGCCAGCGTTGAAACCCGTGTGTTGGTAAAACCTAAGCGTTACGACGATAAGTCGACACGAATTCAGTCAGTACCGACTGCGTTTGTTACAACATAGACACAATTGGTAAAATTTGAGCGTTAAAACCCAAAAAAATAATTCGTCAAATTAACATATAGGAAACAAAATATTTTATGTCTATTTGGTTGGCAAACCCGGACGGTGGTAAAACCTAAGTGTTGTCGGTCCTAGCATTTATGCGTTAACTTGACACAAATTTGGTCGGAAGCTTGCTCTTAAGTCTTATACATTCATGAAGCAATCTGACTTATATGCTCCTCTCCCCTTGCTTTATTACACCGATAACTGCAGATGAAGCGAAGGACATCGATTATCTATTTAGACGAACGAAGAATAAGATAAAGGCAGCTAATTCACCCGCATCTGTTGGAGGAAGGAATGGACACGTTACAGTACTGGATCTAAAAACGAAAAAAATATAAAAATTGAGATGGACCAACAACTAATTTGGGGGGGGGGGGGGGGGGTCGGTCGGTAAACCTGTGCATTGGTAAAACCCAAGTGTTGTCGGTCATGGGCTTTAAATAAAACCGCAAGTCTGCGCGAATTCGATCTTTTTCTTTTAGGTTTGTTATGATACTGGAACTAAAACAAAACCAAAAATTGACGCTTGGTCGGTTTTCATTACGTTTATTATGGTAACTGAACTATAGAAACAAATTAACCGACTAATACGGTGCAGCCAAGTGGCCCAATAAGCCACTTGCGGCACCAAAGTTGTTATTTATATATAGTAGTAATAGTAATGGGCAGAGCCGGTTATTTACAATAATAATATAGCTAGGTTTAATAGTTTGCAGCACTTGTTTGTTTCATACAATCACAATAGTTGAATTAAACAATATGACGGTAAGAAGTTGCAGTTAATTCATATATATAAGGTAGGGTACCAAGGAGCAGGGTAATCGGAATGATGGATTTGGCGGTGCCATGCTCTAATCATCCAAATACCATACAATATCATACCCATCCCAAACATTGCCATCAAAGAATTCACCAGTTTCAGCAGCGATTGAATGCAAATCCGAAGCATCCTCATCATTTTATGAACTAGGGTTAGGAAGGAATTTGGGGGTTATTGATTGATTGATATGATATATAGTGATTATTAATGTATGTCAAGTTGGAGTGGATGATAAATGATTCATTGATTGAGTTCAAGGTTGAATTTGTCAATGCCACCACTGAGTTTACGGCTTCTTAGATTTTCAATTTTATTTACTTTTTTACTTCTTTTTTTTTAATCCATAATCTTTTTATTCGAGAAAAACTTATCGCGTTACAGTAAAACTGTAAAACCCAATTGCGAGCAGATTCGAACTTGGTATCTTGTAGTTTCCCGTCCAAATCTTTACTTTTACACCAACAACTAAATAGGTATATACTTATAGGTAAAGTTAAAATACAAAGTAAGACAAAAATGAGTAGAGCGCGAAGGATTTTTTACCACACAAAAAACCACTTAAAAATAAATTAAAAAAATAATAAAAAAAATCATAACTCAAAATATAAATAAAAAACGAAAAAATTTTAAAAATTAAAATGTTTCCGCTATCATTCCCGTTCAAAAAAAATAAAAACTATATACAAAAAAATAAAAAAATTTGACGAAAAGACACAATGGTGTTATCAAAAACACAATGGCGAAAATGAACAAACGATATTATAATAATAACAAAAAAAACACAATAGATCATAAAATATAACACAATGCCGAACAAAATATAGCATAATGTTAAGTAATATAACACATATAAAGATAAAAGGACACAATGTTAGAGCATTCCCATCCAATCCCATATCCCTAAATCCAAAATTACACTAAAACACACTATATTTTCTATCTCTTTTTCAATTAAATAATACATTTTTTTATACATTTATCATTACCATTTATCTTTCCTTCACTCACAATTAATTTCAAAATATATTAAAACACATTTTGATCGAGGTCGAAAGGTCAATAAAAAACATTTATAAAATACCTTTACTAGCTAGGGCAAGTAAGGTGTCGAATCCACAGGGAATCAGTGGAAGGTGCAAGTGGAACTCAATTTCTATTATAAAAATACTTAGAAGTGGACAAACGATGTTTAGCGGTTTTAAAGAGTAGTTTGTAAACAATGATGTGAAAATAACCAAATTCCAGGGTTCGGGTTTTGCAGCAAGTTAAGGAATTGATAAACTTCTTTGGATGGTTTCTTATAAAATATGTAAATCAAAAGACTTAACGGTTGACTGTGTTGATCGTCAGAATTGAATCCGAAAAATTGACACGGCTAAATGAAAATCTATTTTATAATCGGTTTTACGTGTTGAAACACAAAATCAATAATATGGTTAACGATAAACGGGTCAATGACGAAAGAACTTAATCCTAATTGTTGATGACCACAAATCAATTAACTGAAAAAAGATTAAGTAATAAATTAATAAAAACCGTTTAAGCACAAAAACAAACACAAAGAATTGATTAACCAAATGATTAATCAATTACAAATCCAAAGTTGAAGTATAGAATAACAAAACCTAACAAGCAACTCAACCCTACACCCGAAGATGGTTATGAAGCCTTTAGCCTAGCATCTCGATCTTCATACTCTTGATTATGATGTTGGAGAAGGTGTTCGTGGATCAATCTTGTGATTAAGATGAGTGTTGGTGGTATAAGATAGCCTCCAAGAAGTCCCAAAACTCAATAATAATGAATGAATTCGACCTTAGGGTTTAATGGCTTTATATATGGAAGAAAATCACCAAAATTCACTTTTCCGTCAGACCAGACCGTAAGCTACGGTCTGGCCACCGTAGGTTACGGTTCAACCGTAAACTACGGCTCTTGGTCTTTGCTTTACGGTGCCACCAGACCAAATACCGTTTTCTTCATAAAAACTTCATTTCAACTCCGTTTTCCTCCTCGTTTGCGGCCACGTCTTCGTATTTCAATTTTTATCCTATCACAGATCATTACTTTCATTTCCACTCCATCATGAATGCTCCAAATTCGCTCCTTTAAGCTCCGTTAAGATCCACACACCTGTAAACATAAAACCTATCAAAGTATTTGTGTTCGATACATAAAAACAAGTAAAACACACAATATAAAACACTTAAAGCACGTTCTTTCATCCTTACATCAATGGGGTGAACAGTAACTTTTCAAATATACATAAAAATCACTACATTTTTTAAATATAAAAATTTTTCACTCCCAACCCGCTAAATCACTCTCTAAATAAAAACACCCCCTCACATAATATGGGTGTTTGGATGAGAATGTTCTAAAGGAAAAAAGACACAATTAATGAAGAAAATAAACACAAAACATAATGATAAACAAAAAGACACAACGACTTTTTTCACTTACCATTGTGTTTTTTTATGAAAACAAGAAAGACGGTGGAAACATTTTAGTGATTTTACTTTTTTCGTTTTTTTATTATATTTTGAGTTATGGATTTTTTATTTTTTAGGGGTTTTTTTTGGTGGCTACAAATCCATCTTACCCTTCTCATTTTTATTCCCCTTTGTAGAATAACTTGACCAGAGTTTAGTAAATGATTACATGATAGGGGTATTGATTAAGTATTTTTCTGGCTCAGGCTTATAGTGTTTTTTATGTTTGTAAGTATATTTGGTGGATTGAACCAAAATGTAAGTCTGAACCATATACATGATTTCCGTAACCGAAACTAATTTACCCGAACAAGAAACAGATCAATCGGATTATAACTAAAGTCGGATTATAACTGAACTGATGTGGACCAAATGTTTTGTGCCTAGGATCATATGGTGGCAAGGTTTAAGCATGACAGTAAGATGTAACATATAAGTGGTAAATGGCAGGGGCGAATCTACAGTGTAATGAACGGGTTCACGGGAACCCATAGAGTTTCGAAATTTATATAGAATATAAGTATAATTTATGAAAGTGAACCCACATATATTTTAAGAGTGACCCCATATACAATATACAACTTTGGTCTGATGGTAATGCTCCTCTGTTCAGTTCTGCACACCCTGGGTTCGAATCTCTGTAACATCGTTTGGTTTTTTAATCCTTGTTTTTTTATAATCCAGCCAAGTTAGGGTTTTTACTTAATTACCCCATACACAAACAAAACATCACACAATTGCATAGCCAGCAGTTCAAACTTCAAACCCTAACAGCCTACCATCTAATCATCTATCAAGCTTTCAAACTCCTAGCATCCACCTCCGTACCCTGCCGGCCGCCTCTCTTTCCGTCGCGACAGGCCGACACCCTTGGCCCTCCTCTTAAACCTCTCCTAGTCTCCATCTCTCATTCACTTCAGTCTTCAGGTAATGTATATTTTGATGTTTTGATTTAATTATTTTTGCTTTATTGAAATCACAATATGAAAGAATGATATTATTGAAGTTTGTTAATCGAATTAGAAAATTAGTGATGTTTAAATTTGATTTGTAGGATCATGAATATTAAAAGATATTTCCTAAGTGAACCATCAAACATTCAATCATAATCTTCAAGTAGTAAACAACCCTCAAGAATAGATTTGAATGATCTTCCATGGGATCCTTCAGAAAGGAAACCAATTTCATCTTATCATCCAAGTCAAAAGGATGAAATTAGACTGAGTGTTGAAAGAAAATTTTCTTCAATGAAGCATTTCAAGAAGGAATTGTGTAATAGGATGGGTGATGGATTCTTGAACGATGCTTGCATTTGCTACATTGAAAGAGAGTTCCTTCAACAAGTTTTAATTGAAGATGTAATGCAACATTTCCAAAAGATGAAAACTCGTTGAGAACAACTATAAGTAATTTTTTTCTTTTTTAATTTAAAAAGACAATCGTATTTTTATTATGTATGTTATCCTTTTTATAACGATGTTTTTTTTTGTTAATTTATCATATTTATGTTAGGTAATGAACCTTACCCGACCCGGCCCGTTGAACCGACCCAAACCTTCGAATAGGTCGTATAAAAAACAGTGAACCTATTGAAAAAAATTCATGGATCCGCCACTGGTAAATGGTACCCTTTGATTCGGATTATAATGTACTAAACGAATGGCTTGGTACACCTCTTCTACAAGTTAGGACACAGTTTAGAATATGTTTGAATATATAAGAATAGTCTTAAAGGTCCCGTAAGTCATGTACGCGAACTTAAACCTCGTTATAAAAGTTTGAAATGACTATAGTGTGTGTCGGTGTCACACCCCAACTTACGGCGGAAATGTCAGGGCGTGAACTAATTGCCCACAGCTCTCAAGGTACTATTATGTAACATTAATCATATTGACTACATCATTTAATAACTATTTACGCTATGCACCCCGCTCTTCTTATAATCTTTTAATCCTTATTGCGCAAATCCTCTTATTTCTTAAAGCAACGTTATTATATATACATACTTACACATTTTATCTATATACTTAGACATTTTGTTACTCTAATGATTTCCTCAACTTATCTTTCATCATATAAATCCTCATTTTTTGATCCCTATAAAATGTCGTCTCAAAGAAATCAACGTCCTCACCAACGTTCATCTGGTTCACGCGATCGCCGCTTGGCTGCTAGGATCACAAAAGAATTTGTTGCTGCAATGCCCACAATTGTCACTCAGATCCAGAGCCTTAACTCCAACGGTCCAGCCACCTCGACCGCGCCCAATAACCATGACTTCCGAAACTTTTTGAGCACCAAACCTCCATCTTTCCATGGTGAGGAAAATGCCACCGCTTTGCTTCAATGGTTCTTTTGAGCACCAAACCTCCATCTTTTCGTGGTGAGGAAAATGCCATCCCTTTGCTTCAATGGTTCGAGGAAATGGAAAACATCTTCATCCACTGCGAATGTCCGGATGCCAAACGGACCAAGTTTGCCTCAAGCCGATTTGAGTTGTCATATGGTGGAATTCCCTGAGGAACGACCAAGGGTCTGAATTGGTTGTGTCTATGCCTTGGGAAGAACTTAAGGAGGCAATGAAGAAGGAATTCTGCCCGGAACACGACCTGCAGAGGTTGGAGGTTGAATTCTAGGAACTTAAGCAGATTGGTGGGGATAACTCCACCTACTCTTAACCGGTTTCGCGAGCTTAGCCGCATTGTGCCCCATTTGGTAACCCCCGAGACTCGCGGTATCCAGAAGTATATTCGTGGTCTTCCGATCAACTTCTATGATGCCATGATGAGTCGTGACCCGTTAACCATTGATGAGACGATGGACCTACTTCCTCTCTCACTGATAGTCATGTTCGGTACGGAACCTTGTGTCACAAGGACTCCAAGCCTACTCCCGACAAGACTGAGACCAACTCCTCCACTGAAGCCAAAACCGAACCCAAACCTACTTCCAACAACAACAATCACCGCAACAACAACCACAGCAACAAGCGTAAAGCCTATGCCGCTAACCAACCCAATAACCAACCTCCTCCTAACCAAAACCAAACTGCCACGAACAAAAAGACTTACTTTGGTCCTCATCCCCTATGTGCCAAGTGTAACTTTCAACACTCGGCCCAAACCCCCCTTGTCGACTATGCATCCAATGCAATCTTTATGGCCACCTTGCTAACACTTGCCATATCCCGCCTAATGCACAAGCCACCCCATGTACTCAACCCGGTTCTCCTAACAACCGTGCTTGCTATCATTGTGGAGACTCAACTCATCTTCGTAATATGTGCCCTCAACTTATTCATGCCCATCAAGCCCAAGCTATGACTACACCCTACTACTTGACCCATGCTCACCAAGTTCAAACCCAACCACCTCATGTCCTTCAAGCTGCTCCCATCAATCCAGTCAACCTTACTTAACCCAACTTTATCAGACCCCGCATCCGCAAGCTCAAGTGTACCAAGCCTACTCTACTCAAGGCCATGCTATGTAAGCTCAACCCATTCAAGCTATTACAAGCCAATCTACCTCAACTGCTCTTACTCCTGCAACTCCTCATGGTGCCCCAAGTCACGTCAATTAAGCTACTCAACGATCGTGAAGACCTTTGCCGTTCCCTTTATATATCTTAATTTATTTTGTCCTTTTCTTAATTACGCATTGTAACGTCTTTTTATGGCCTTTTTATTCATAAGATGGAAGATAAATAATCCAAATACGGAAATAATCCAAGGCCATAAAAAGGCGTTACAATACGTAATTAAAAAAAAAGACCAAATAAATTAAGATAGATAAAGGGAACGCCAAAGGTCTTCACGATCGTTGAGTAGCTTAATTGACGTGACTTGGGGCACCATGAGGAGTTGCAGGAGTAAGAGCAGTTGAGGTAGATTGGCTGTAATAGCTTGAATGGGTTGAGCTTGCATAGCATGGGCGTGAGTAGAGTAGGCTTGGTACACTTGAGCTTGCGGATGCGGGGTCTGATAAAGTTGGGTTAAGTAAGGTTGACTGGATTGATGGGAGCAGCTTGAAGGACATGAGGTGGTTGGGTTTGAACTTGGTGAGCATGGGTCAAGTAGTAGGGTGTAGTCATAGCTTGGGCTTGATGGGCATGGATAAGTTGAGGGCGCATATTACGAAGATGACTTGAGTCTCCACAATGATAGCAAGCACGGTTGTTAGGAGAACCGGGTTGAGTACATGGGGTGGCTTGTGCATTATGCGGGATATGGCAAGTGTTAGCAAGGTGGCCATAAAGATTGCATTGGATGCATAGTCGACAAGGGGTTTGGGCGAGTGTTGAAAGTTACACTTGGCACATAGGGGATGAGGACCCAAGTAAGTCTTTCTGTTCGGGGCAGTTTGGTTTTGGTTAGGAGGAGGTTGGTTATTGGGTTGGTTAACGGCATAGGCTTTACGCTTGTTGTTGTGGTTGTTGTTGCGGTGATTGTTGTTGTTGGAAGTAGGTTTGGGTTCGGTTTTGGCTTCAGTGGAGGAGTTGGTCTCAGTCTTGTCGGGAGTAGGCTTGGAGTCCTTGTGACACAAGGTTCTGTACCGAACATGACTATCGGTGAGAGAGGCAGCTAGGTCCATCGTCTCATCAATGGTTAACGGGTCACGACTCATCATGGCATAACGGAAGTTGATCGGAAGACCACGAATATACTTCTGGATACCGCGAGTCTCGGGGGTTACCAAATGGGGCACAATGCGGCTAAGCTCGCGAAACCGGTTAGAGTAGGTGGAGTTATCCCCACCAATCTGCTTAAGTTCCCAGAATTCAGCCTCCAATCTCTGCAGGTCGTGTTCCGGGCAGAATTCCTTCTTCATTGTCTCCTTAAGTTCTTCCCAAGGCATAGACACAACCAATTCAGACCCTTGATCGTTCATCAGGGAATTCCACCAGATGACAGCTCGACTCTCGAATCGGCTTGAGGCAAACTTGGTCCGTTTGGCATCCGGACATTCGCAGTGGATAAAGATGTTTTCCATTTCCTCGAACCATTGAAGCAAAGCGGTGGCATTTTCCTCACCACGGAAAGATGGAGGTTTGGTGCTCAAAAGAACAATTGAAGCAAAGCGGTGGCATTTTCCTCACCACGGAAAGATGGAGGTTTGGTGCTCAAAAAGTTTCGGAAGTCTTGGTTATTGGGTGCGGTCGAGGTGGCTGAACCGTTGGAGTTAAGGCAGCAAATTCTTTTGTGATCCTAGCAGCCAAGCGGCGATCGCGTGAAAAAGATGAACGTTGGTGATGACATTGATTTCTTTGAGAGGAAATTTTATAGGGATCAAAAAATGAGGATTTATATGATGAAAGATAAGTTGAGGAAATCATTAGAGTAATAAAATGTCTAAGTATATAGATAAAACGTGTAAGTATGTATATAACCTATATAACGTTGCGTTAAGAAATAAGAGGATTTGCGTAATAAGGATTAAAAGTAAAAGATTATAAGTCAGTTTAAAATTTAGAATATTGGATTATTTTCAATAGTAAATGATTAATGTGTGATAACTACACGAGGAGATAAGTCAATTTAAAATTTAGATTTTTATTTGATTAAGTTAACTTTACAAAAAAACTAACGAAATATATTTGAGGATGTTGGCCTCCCATGAGCTTTTCATGGCAATTTGAATGGCCCAACAAAACTAACGAATAAATGCAACTGAGTTGGACAACCCATGAGTGTTACATGACATTTTGATTGTCCCAACTAATATTTCATTGACTTGTAAGTTTTAAAAAACACATCAGTTTTGAAAGCTTTTTGTATCAAAACGTCGACAAAAATGAGCTCGTCGCAACAATGTATTTTTTTATTTTAAAGCATAATATATTAAAAATATAAGAAAGTTAAAACATTAAATAGAATTGTCAAGTTGTGGGTTAAAGATGAGAGGGCAATCTTGTATAAATTGTTAAAGTTATCATAAGTTAGTCAAAGTTAAAGGGTAAAAATTGTAAATATATTAAGAAAACTTGAATAACACATTATGTTTAAATGGGAGGATTTGTTTTGTAATTTATAGGTTTATTTATAGTTGCACATTTGAGTTGTACGCTAATGCTTTATTGACTTGTACGTTTTAAAAAACACAACGGTTTTGAAAGTTTTTATACCGAAACGTCGAAAAAAATGAGTTCGTTGCAACGGTATGTTTGTCTTTTTAAGCATAATATATTAAAAATATAAGAAAAATAAAACGTAAAATAGAATTGTCAAGTTGAGGGTGAAAGATGAGGGGGCAATGTTGAATAAATTTTAGTGTGTCAATTACTCTTTTACCCTTGTTATAGATTGTACATCATGCTTTAAGTATTGTAAATTGATGGTCGGGCAAAAGTCGTGTATATTATTATATTATTTGTTTACTCTTAGTTTAATTATTATGTGAACTTTGGTACTTCAAGCGTGTTTATTTGTTTCAGGATACTTGACGTTAAGGACACTTATCGGGATGAATTACGGGCTTGGAATGAAGATGTAGAAGACTCATAATGATTGGCAAGCTTTCCGATGCAAAATAAATGAAGAAAATTCTGTCAGACACCCTTAGCGCGGCGCTAAGGGAGTTTAGAGATACTCTAAAGACTCACATCAGGAAAGTAGACTTTAGAGACGCGCTAAAGTCTCACCCCCGGGACTTTAGAGACGCTCTAAAGTCCTCCAGAACGGGAAAATTAAACCTAACTCTATTATATTGAGTTTTCAGCCCCCATTCGAGATATCCTTCATTCCTTCAACCAAGTACAAGCCCTAGGACGATTTTCCACCATCCCGAAGCCTCCGGTTCGTCCGTTCATCGCATGCTTTCATCCTCTCATCAGATAAGCGAATCCTTCGTGATGCCGATGTCAGGCTAAACTATTGTATTCACTTTAGGCTGGGAGTTTGTGTAAACTAACTTTGATCAGATTCTATGTTTTGAATGAGTATGAACTTGATTGATTGTTTTTAATCTTGTTTTACATTACGAATTGATTGTTTAAACAGTTTATGATTTTGATTGTCAAACTTTGCATCACTTTTCTGGTTGTGTTCATCACATGTAGGGTTAGCTCTTATGTCATTGAACCAATAATCGTTAGTCATTGCTTATAACTGAATTTCATATTTTAAACTGGTAATTGGGTAAACCGGAGTTCAGTTGTGTCAACAATTCGGTTAGGGTATCGTTTGTCCTCACAACCCAACTATTAGGTTTAGTAATTACTGCGCAATTAATCTTATGAATCTGTGATTAGTCGGTCATCACATTACCTGAACCTGAAGTGAATCGTTTTCTTATTATTGCTTACAAACTTTTCCAAGTAACCGTGTGTTTTTATTAAATCATCTTTTATAAACCGCTTGACATCGTTTGTCCACATTAGTTAATTAATTAGTAATTATGAACTTTACTTGCACTTTCCACTGATTCCCTGTGGAGACGACCTTACTTACCCATACTAGTTATAGGTATTTGAGCTTTATAAATACTTGTTTTTTATTAGAGCACGACATCTACATCATAAATTACTTAAAAATAAGTGTCATAATTTGTCCTTGTTTAGTGTATTATATGTATATATACACGAACAAGTGAGAAAACGAGTATTACAAAATCAGTTTTTTATTATATTAAAAATAGTTTTAATAAATCTTTAGTATTAGTAATTAATATGACTATAAACTATTTACAAGGAATAATAATAATAATTTTTCAAAAATTTTGGGTGCAGGGGTTGAACCCTGCAACCTCTGCCCCGTAACACACATGAATTAACCAGCTAAGCTAACCGCTACATACAAATAAAGATAGAAGCCATAGATTATAAACAGATGCGGCCAAAATAGAATAACAAACAAACCCTAACAACATCAATTCGATCCATCCCGACACAATCAATCGAATTGATATTGGGGGTATTGATAAGCATCATAACTCGATCGTAACCATGTATTAGATTACCTCGTATGACGACCAGGCATGTACTAATTAGACGCAACAGAAACCGGCCAAAAATATTGATGAACGAACAGTCATACAATGAAACTAATCTAATTATATATAGGGCTAATGTCGGACACATGATAAGAAATGAATCTATACATTTAATTGAAATAAAATCAACGATTTCGATTTCATTAAGGGCTAGGGTTGTCGGTTTAGTTAGAATGGAAAAACGAATCAAATTTGATCATATTAACATGTTTAGATCATTTATTAGGCCGAAACTAACTTAATTATATTATACACAAGATCAAACACAACTAATAAACGAAAATTGTGGTCCAAGTTAACAAATTTTGAATTCGGGTTCAAGAAAAACAAAGTGGATACGGGTCTGGGTAAGGATATCCAGATTTGATAATATGGGTTATAACTTATAACCAAAATTTTCTTTTTTGATCCCTGGTGTTTAAGGATGATACAAAGAAAGATAAAAGTTTATATTTTTGGGCTAAATATGCCAAAACCTAAAAGTTATAATTATAAGTAATTAAATATTAATAAAGATCAATTTAGTTTGATAAACGCAAATTATATTTATTTAATAAAATGGACCCGAACATTGAACCGAATCCGGTAAAAGTATAAGTTTGAAAATTCGAGTTGTTACAGTCGGGTTATATGTACATACCTTCTGTTTTGGTCAAAATTTACAAAAGCAATTTCGTGATCAAACATATTAAGTGAGATATTTGACAAAACATAACATATTGTAAACGGGTGACATGAGATGTGCGAGGAAAGCCCTTAATCCATGTTAGGATATCCGACACAAAACCTCAGGAGGGAATAATAATCCACTCGCCTTAGAGATATTATTAATAGAAAAGAAGATTATAGCTCGAGAACTAGATGCAATGGTAGCTAGAGCACAATATAAGTGCTTGTGAGTGGATGCTCAAGTGTATATACTGTGTGCGTTAGCCTCCTTTTTATAACAAAAAGAAATAACAAGAAAAGAGATAAATCCGTAGCCTCCATCTTGTGACCGTTATGAGACTCCGCCTTCTTTCTTCACATGTAATTTGACTAGTATACAAAATAATGACTTTGATCATGATACATAATATAAGTGTAACCATGTCGCAGATTTAGGATTTTTGTTTTTGCTCAAATCTTTGTTAACTTATGATGTTATTGGAGATTATGAATCTGATTTAGGGAGTTTGTTGAATTTCAGTGCAAGGTATGCATGCAAACATTCATTTGCACGACTTCGGAAGTGAAATGCCGGGAACATGCTGAAGCAAAACATCCAAAAGCTGATTTGTACGCTTGTTTCCCTCATCTGAAGATATTGTTCCAAAACGTGTTGTTCCGGACACGCAAACCGGCCCACGCCAGACCGTCCCAGGCCCATCACGTGAGAGGTAAATCAGCCTCGTTCAGCGGCAAAGCGATTGGCGCTTAGGATCGGTTTCAAACCCACGACCTCTAGGTTATTGTTCCAATTACGCCCCCTTAACCAACCGAGCTACACGGCGGGGACTCATCTGAAGATATGATACCACTGTCGATTGAATGTTATCAAGTGTTGTGGTGTAAACAGTATGCTTATAATATCTCATTAACTTGTACCGCTTGTCATCCTTGTGTTGTTTTACATGTTAGTAAAAGAACCATCTGATCCAATGTTTGGAATAATCAACTGAAAATTTTAACATGAGCAAGGCAGAGGGTTTCGATGATGCTATTTTTGTTTAAAGTTCTGTTTGGTCGGTTAAGGATTAAATCGAAATTTGGTAGAATATGAATTCTAAAAAGCCCCATTTATCATTACATCTATCATACACCATCGCATCCCTCATCCCCGCGCCATTAACGTCCTCTCTTTGTTTTGGCACTGCTGTTTAAAAGTTGTCACCTTCATGAACCCACAGCAAAAATAAAGTCACATCCTCTTATGTTATATGACTATATCAAGTTCAGCTAACCAAAGTTCTGAATAACAAAAAATCCGAAGAAAATAAAGGATATAATAATAATTAAGTAGAAATTTTTACTTCATTGAAACCTCATTAATGGTTAATATTTTTATCTGCAAGTCATAAAACAGGTATCAAAGCACGATACTGTGTCCAAAAGTAAAAGAAGTAACTGAAATGAAACCAAAAACAAGACGTCAAGACAACCAAATCAAGTTAAAACGTTACTTTCATTTCCATCTAATTTTCTACCCCCTATCATCTCTTCTTCACAGAAACCTCGCAACAAATCAACTTGCGCGCAGGCATGCATCTGATGGTGAACTAAACCTGCCCATTCATATACAAGCGTATGTCTAAAAACTACTCATTACATAAATATGCATGTAACACAATATATTACAAATTTATATTGAGATATATGTACACATTCCACTCTAAATGTGATGTAAGAAACTTTTTTAACCGTTCCCCTTTCTCTCTTACTACATGTGATTCTAATCAATGCACTAACTTATACATGTTGCACAGTTCTCTATTTAAAATTGATTTTGTATTGAACGTGTATGTAATCGCAATCTCATCCCAAATTGGCTATAGAAACTAGATTGTTTATGCAAAAATTCCAAGACTAACCAAAAATGTAGACTTTTTCGTTGAGATGTTGCAGTAGTGTAGATCTTGACATATGAGTCTCCCTTGTAAGAACAGAGATCACATCTTTCACTGAAATAGTACGAGGTAACGCTATGCTGTCACCATTCTCACCCAAAGCTTGATTCCTTAGAGGTTTACTTATTGAACCTGTTACACGTCTCACATGTTAGATCTCAAGTCCCACAATAATCAAATCTGTTGTCATACTCTGACTAAACCAAATAAAAGAGATAGGATACTAGCCACTGGTAGGAGTGGCAGGACCAGGAGTCCGCTCTGAAGTTGACACGGGCTTAGGCACAAGCCCAACATCAATGCTTGGCTGAGAACCAGACAGTGCATCAGGCCCACTTCCGTGCTTCTGGCGGGCCTGCTCAGCCCTTAGTTGCCATTTAGACAGCATGTCATGTCCTCCTAGAGCCGCTCGAGCAGCAACATTTGCAGCTGCAGTCATCACATCATCTTTCTCCTTATCTACCTTCACATATGCAATTTTCTTTTACGCTAAATTAACTTTAAATGGTTCCAAAATGTAACACTTGCCTTATCAGCACTTTGGAGTCTATCTGCATCAGCCTGCTTTTCCTCCCATTCTTCCCGAGCCTTCTGATTTAGTGACATGATTTGTTGCCAAACGTCTGATGTAATTACAGTTTGGTTGTTTGGCTTCTCAACATCGGCCCTCTAATATTTTTTTATTTAAATAGTAAGTTTGAATTTCTAAATTAAGAGAAGGTATGAACCACAATATAATTAGTTAATTACCTGTTTTGAAATTCTAATGAGGTTGGTAATCAATCCATGCATTCTTTCCTCTACGCACTGGATACCAATTTGCATAAAGAAATTCATAACTTCATAATTTATTAATTAATTACAAAGTATGATAACTTGAAGCTCACCTGTGACATGCACTGCTCCACATCATCGGTTTTGTTCCTTACACCACACTTTGCCACTATAAAGCATTTATTATAACACTTAAATACTTGTACAGATTATGTTATAAAATTATAATAAAAGTATCAGAAATTAAAGTCTTAACTGATTTCAGTCACTTTTTTCTGGAATGGAAGTTTCTGCAAAAACAGCCTTTCTTCTTCTTCTTGAACAATCTTTCTAGAAGCTTCTGAAGCTAGACTCTCTTCCTTGAACCCGAAAAATAGTCTTTCTTCCTCTTCCTAGTGGACAACATCATCACAAGGACATGAACTGAATTATTTCAATGTTTCTTTTTAAGATGTGGCCATTGCAACCCATTTACTCACAAATGGATCAAATATTATTTTAAAAAAATGAAAGTTAAAACATACCCGTAGATTCAACCAATCGACAGCGGTTACATCATTAAGTTGGTCAATATTTTGATCCGAAAACGTTCCACACACTTTTTGCTTCTTACTGATGTAATTAAAAAAGGATATAAAAAATACACAAACAAAAAGAGTAAGGACTAAGGAGTAAAGTCATATAATATGTTAAAACTTAAAAGCTACAAAAATCAAACTACCTTAGTGAAGAAACATGCGGCACTTCCAATGGTTTTTTCTGACCAACAGTTGACTTTTTGGGAGAAGTCTTTGTGTTACTTCCACCCGCAGATGACAAGTTTCCAGCAGACTATGGCCATTAAGAAAGTAACAAATAATTTAAAACATAACTGCAATAAATCAATGGCATATAAAAGGACAAATTATTACCACGTTCTGGCTTTCCAATTGGGCTATGATGGACCTGGGCCCGGGCTTGGGCGTATTTATAGGCGCTGAGAAACCAGGCCTTGAAGGCATCTCAAAAGTATTATCCTTTGAAGACCCTGAAACTCTGCTCGCTTGTCCATGCTGACCTGGCGAGAATGACGATGGACCTTTATGCATTGATGGTTGCCAGTGGCTTAAATTTGGCACATTACTTGTGAAATGAGAACTGCCACCATGCGTTCTGATTGGATGAACTGGACCTTGGCGCATTTGTAAAGACGGTGAGGACATATCCGTATTCAGACTAGCACCCGAGTGATAAGTACCACTAAGATTTCCATATGTAGGAAAAGACGAGTGTGGAAAGCCCATATGTTGTACTACATGTGAATTTTTATTGGTGATCCAATAATCGTGTTTTTTGGCAATTATTTTCCATAGGTAGAGTGCTTGAATCCGATGATAATGTGGCAACATATGAAGACAAAGTTTGAGTATTGTGTTTGGCAGAAAGCTGAGCAGTATTAGAAAATTTGTAAAGATTCGTTTTCCAACTTTGGACAAATTTTAGAAGTTGGTCAAAGCGCATATAGTTAAGAGAAGCAAAATGCTGTTTGAATTTACAAATTACAAGTATACAGCATTACATTGAGCCTATTAAGACATCTAAACAAGGGCTAATTGCATAAAAAAGATAATATGTTTTGGTGGATTTCAATTTTCAGATAACAAAACTTTGTTCTCAACCACAATTAGGCCTATAAGCGAACCGAACGTTCAGCGGGAAGTTTGTTTATATACGAACGAACATGAACACGTGTCTCATTTGTTCATTTATGTTCGTGAACATTCATTCCTTTAAATCCAATCCGTTTATGTTCATTCATTTAAATCTATTTATGTTCGTTAGTTTACGTTTGTTTAAGTTCACTTGTTTTCCACATATTCATTAAATTTCGGTCCATTACAACTTAGTCTAGTTTTAATAACTTTTACGGCCCAACACAGTGTTCTTCACATTACTTATAACTGGTTTTAGCTCAATTATCTTCATTCATCTACGTTCAGCTATGATTCTCCGTTAATGTTTATATTCTTAACAAACGAACACGAACAAGAAATCCTCATTCATTTAATTGTTCGTGTTCCATCGTTGGTTCAAGTCATTTACCACGTTAGAGCATTCTCATCCCTATCTCTATAATTACACTAAAAAACACTATATTTCTCTCTCATGTTCAATTAAATAATATATTTTACACCTTTATCATTACAGTTTTCTCTCTCCTCTACTCACAACCAATCCAACAAATATTAAAAAATAAATAGGGGCAAACAATGTTCCCCAAATGTTTCCCCAAATTTACAAAAAATCACTACACTTCACCCTGTAATTTACACTCACAATCACTCACAACCCGACCCTATAATTTGCAAACTCCCCACACATAATTATAGGGGATGGGATGAGAATGCTCTTAAACTACTATTTGGTTCTATACCTGCCCAAATTCTAACTTGTAGAGTTGTAGACCGCCATCTTGATCATATGATCCCCTACAAGATTTTTCACGTGCCGAACAAAGTCCTTTTTGTTAATGCCATTACTTTGCTAACAACAACAATAAGTTAACAATAACAATCAACAAACAAATAACATTTGCAGATAAATTAAACAGTATATCTTCAATCGATCATACAGACTCCTGAGTTGCATAGCCCTATCTTTATCAAGTTGTGATTCAATAAAAGGAAGCAACAGAGCAAACGGCACCTGCGTACCCACACCGACATCTGCTCGGGTTGAAACATCACCTCCAATGTCCTTGTTTAAGGCAGCGGTGAATGCATTTACGTCAGCCTCTGAATGCATTGTTTCCTCCTGTCCACATATTTACAATCATATCATAGATTTTAGATCAAATAAGCGATTACGAAACACACGCACACGGAACGTGTAAATTATATTATAATAATATAACCTCTTCGTCCTTAAGAAGCTTCGTTATAGAAGAATTCATCAGCTGATGAATGCGTATGAAATATAATATGAATGTGTTGATAATATTCGTTCGTCGGTAATTATCGTTACGATCGGTGCAAAACAGTTAACAGAAATTGGGAACGATGATGAACTGATTTGTTTGGAATTGAAAATTAGGGCTATTTAAACTTGCATTATTTTACGTTTTAGTCCTCTTATTATTATTATTATTATTATAGATTTTTTTACCTTCAAATTTAGTTTGCTCTAATAATTTCCACACAGAATTACAAAATCTCTCTTTTATATATGTGAAACTTGTTATGTTTTATCTTCACTAATTATATCATTTTCAGAAACATTTGAAGTTGCAAGATCTTTTTTTACCATACTATTTATCAGACCATCCATCAACATATCACATTTTTTTTTTGTTGAAAGTTAATCCTAATTTGTTCATTTGTGAGTGTTGATGGGCTAAACCGCTAAAACAACCCTTCCAAATTGCTTGTTTACGACTGACATGTTATCCGACATATTCAACATAGTTATTTCCAATGCCACTTCTTTATCATCTACTCACATTCTTGGTGGTATTCTAGCATAGGTGTCATTTTTATTTTTTTTTGGTGGAATTAGAATTTTAGGATATATGAGATTTTGAGGTTGATTGGTGTTTTGGCTTTTGGGTTCAAATAATGTTAATGTGGGTTGGATATATTATCATATATATAACCATAGCTTTTGGTAAACAATAAATTTATTATTTTAAAAATATTATACATTTTAAAAAGTTTGGTTGGGTTATAAATGTAAAGGATAAATTTATTGACATTGCTTCAGAAAAACACATTTAATGATATGTTTATTTATTGACCATACCTTTAATAAAATTCATATCACGTCTTAAAAAGTCAATAATTCTAATATATTTACATAAAGTGTTAATATTTGGTCAATAGTAACTTAATAAGATACTAGAAAACAATCAATTTTCCTAAAAGAATTTAAACAAATTTCCTATGACAGAAAAATATGCGTAGGAACTAGGAAGTGTGTAGTAAGCACATTAGTTTTCTAATAGCGTTGGAAGGGTGTTAGAGTGAACCAAACTTATGAACATCTGCAATGAGAGTGAGACATTTAACGAGCGAATCCAATGTAAAAAAAATATCCATCTCCTTGTCACGGTATGTTAATGCACGTAGACACTAACACGCATCCTTCAAACTCCGTAGCCACACATTGCACTACCATATGGGGCTATTGGTGGTTTTCTTGCATGAATATCCCATGGACTCACTATATGAACCCAATTACTAAAGTGCAGTGACGTGAACCTGCAAAACAGACATCGTGAGCTCGTTACGGGAAGGACAAGAGGGGGGTCTTCCCGTAACCACCCTCTGGCGTGAGAATAAGCACAATTCCGACGAAAATAAAGTAGTTAAGTAAATTGAGAGAATATAGTGGGAGTGAATGCCTACCTCATGATGATTGAGATGGTATTTATAGCCGAAGGGTGTGGAAAAGTAATTGGGCCAGCTATCCCTTTAGAAGATGCTCTTATAACCACCTGGACACGTGTCCTCGTATAATAGGTTCAGCTTATACGTTGTGTGTGCATGTATAACAACCTGGACACGCGTCCTTCTGATATTGGTTAATGGGTAACATTGGCCATGTGCACGGTTATAACGGCCTTACCAGGTGTCCTTCTCTGATTAGTTGAGGAATCACGTATTGCTCAAGAAAGCATCTTGGAAAGTCTTCTAGAAGGTAATTAGTTATTGACAGCTGTCCCGGAGTATTACCTCATGGCCCTTTACGCGGATGGATATTCCTTCTTGCGGATAACCTTTGAGGGTGCCAGGATGCTTCCGCATGTGCCATGAGGGTATTTCTTCCTCAGATGATTTATGCGGATAGTTTATATGTCCCACGGGTGCCTTATGAGGGACTTCTGGTTAACCCGCGGGTAACACTTAAGGGTATTTGGGTCTTTTTGATACCATACCTCTATAATTGTGATGCTCTAAAAAGGCAACACCATGATATCAACTGAAAACGCCATACACTAAGATCTTCTAACAAGGCTTCTTGAGGCTTTTCACTTAATTCATTTAAGTTGTTCACAATACTTAAAGAAGGAATACAATAACCTCCTTTACTTTCCTTCTTTAGATAGCATCTAACAAACATCAGAACACCATGAGCTCCTCGTTTCACCCCTTGAATAAGTTTGTTTCCTCGTTTCACCCCTTGAATAAGTTTGCTCGTAGCGTCACATGCATACAATCCCTTCTCTCATGCCCTTCAAGGAGACATCTCTTTCTTTTTTTTGCTTCACACACATGAATATGGTTTTTCAAGACGAGTCACTATGCTACACAAAATATATATTTGAAGAAACATTGGTTTAACCTTTGGTCTAATTACTTAGTCCTTAGGTTAAAGTTAGTATTTCCCCCATGAGTGTTCTCGTTGTCCAGTTCCCTCTCTTTATCGTTGGAGTTCAGGTGGTATTTATAGCCGGATGGAAGGAGAGAATGTGTGGGTCGTCTGTCATGTCAGAAAATCTACCAATCAGGGGGCTTGCATGTGACCAACGAGAGTTGATGAATAAAGTAGCTAATTGATTGCGATATTTATACTATGTAGTACTATTGGCGATGCATTGTACCTAGACAAAATCTTTGGAGCCAATCTTTATGGAATGTCAGGGAATGTTTGACGTGAGGTTGAACTTCCGTCAGTGCCGTGTACTTTTGTGCTTGGGGCTTATGATTGTTCCGTGGAGGATGTAGGTCCGTCTGCGAAAGCTTATGTTGTCTTTTAGGTGGGTGTAGGACCCTACCTCTTCAATATTAAAATGCTATAACAATATGTCCACGACTTCATATTCAAGTGTTAGATTAAAAGAGTTCAAACCCTTTAACAAAACTCCAGTTAACAATGGTTTTGTGATTGACGACTCATCGTTGTTAATTTGTTATTAACTTATGTACTATTATAAGCTAAAAACCCTTTTAGGCAATGGCTACATCCTATAAAATTTTGATGAACCAAATCCATCCATGTGAATGGGCTACCTCAACGTGGTTTTCAAGTTGCATGACAACTTGAGCCAGTAAGCCAAGTCACACACACAACATATACTAAAAAAGGGGCTTTGTAGACCACATATTGTAAAGTAAAAAACTACCTATTCTTTTCATCAATCCTAATTGCATAAAAAGAAAAAAGTTCATTTTTTAATAGATTTAGCAATAAATGTATACTTTTTTTTTTTGGGAAACCAAACTCGCTTTTTTTTTTTGGGAAACCAAACTCGCTAGCTTTCGAGATTTTTCATTTTCCTATTCATGTTTGTTGGAAGTAAAATACGTAGAGATCCATAGTCTCAAATTTTAGGATTTTTATTACTTCTTATTAATTGTTTCATATTATTGCTATCATGTGTAATATTTCGGAGTTTAGGCCAAGCGGTGTCAGTCATTGTCAACCTTTCACTGGTCCTACGTGGATATCTTCTTATTTAATGATGGGTGAGGAACGCCACGACACTTGACGACGTCCAAATGACCATGGTTTTGACGATCATTCTTTCATCTATCCAATCAATTTTTTTGTTTGTTTTCCTTTTTATTATTATATAATATAACGAAAAATGAAGTATAACATGGGTTGAGTGGTGGGATCGAATGATAAGAGGAAAAATTGAGTTAGCACTGAGGTGACGCAGACGTGACGAATGATGAAAAATGAGGAGAATGAACCATAATAGATGTCTTATTGTTACAGATATGATATGGTATTAGTATTAACAATAATAATTACTAGGGCAATTGGCTTTCAAATTCAACATCGTAGGGTGATGGTTAAAGCTTAGGATGTTATGGTCTCGGGTTCGAAACCTGACTTCAGAGGTTTTTCCATAGTGGTGGGTTTCCTCCTTAATGGTGTTTTGTGAGTGAGACATGCAACGCCAAAATCATTATAAATTGTTAACATCTCGTCTCAGAAAAGCTCACTCTAGTATAGGAGGAAGTTCCAAATGTTGTTCAAGAGATTAATGATTACCGGTACTCTATATGATTGACATTCTAAGACCGAGTGTTGTGGTCTCAACCTGGGCGCCACCCACCTGACACGCAACGGAAGCAAGACAACGCCAACCATCGTTACAACCAAATGACTACCGGGCGCCACCCACCCTTCTCGCCAAAGCAATAGTGCCCTTCAAGCATGAAATTGTACCTTTGGGATGTATTTCCAAAGGAGATGACCATTGCAATGACGCCCACATCCTATGATAGTGACGTCACTTTTTATTAACTAACCACCAATCACGTGGTTAATATCATTTAACTTCACAACCATCCAAGTACCCATCACTTTTGACTCTTTGATCATAACAACACTAGGGGTGTTCAAAACTATCCGAATCCGAATCCAAATTATCCGACTATCCGTATCCGAATTATCCGAATTTTTGGATATCCGAAAATTCGGATATCCGAATCCCGGATATCCGAAAATTCGGATTTGGATATCAGTTTTCAGATTTTTCGGATATCCGAATTATCCGGTATTTTAATATTTTTTAATTTTGTTTATATTATACCTAATAAGTAATAACAAAACCTAGATAACAAAGTAGTAGGTTTATTTTTGGCCGTAACAAAGCAGCAGGTTTATATTATACCTGATAAGTAAAAATGGTTCTCTCAATCTCACACACTAACACCAGCAGGTCCACCGTCGGATAGCAGTCACCGCAGCACCAGCCACCAGCAGGTACACCGTTGCTAGCCATCACATAACCACCATCGCCAGTCACGCAGCACCACTGTCGCCAATTCGCCATCCACCATCGTCCAGTCAGTCACGGCAACACCACCGTCGCCATCTAGTATCCACGGCAGCACCACCGTCGCCATCCACCATTGTTAGTTGTGGTATTACAAATTGTTACTTTGTTTCAAAGATGTATGGTTATTATTAAAACAAGGTTTTTTCTTATTTATTTTTCGGATATTCGGATATCCGAGGTTCGGATATCCGAAGTTTTGGATTCGGATTCGGATAGTGATTTTCACTATCCGAAAGGTTCGGATATCCGAAAGGTTTTGAACAGCCCTAAACAACACTACTTATCTTTGTCAAATTTCCTTTTTAAGAAATAAAAAAAAAAGATATTAAAAAAAATCAAAATGCGTGCACTGTTGAGTCTGTTGTGTTGTCGTTAAATTTTGGCACAAGCTTCTATTTAAAAGTATACAAAATTAAACCAAAAGCTGCATGGTGTTGATTGTTAAATGACCAAGTGTCCAAAATCCATGTCCTGCACAAATTCAGATGGAAGGAGCATTGAATGCAAATCACCGTTACTCCTCCTTCTGCAACACAACAAATTCTCACCATTAAATACACCTTCCTCTATCATATCAATGGCTCACCGTCACCCCCACATGACCTCCTTCATTACCCACCTCTTCTTAATTATATCATTACACCCATGCCGTGACTGATTTCAGTCTTTTATACTTAATGGGCTAAGTGGGATTCACTGAATATATCCAAGTGGGTGTGTGACCAACATACATCTTCTTCTATTTGGCTTCTGGGTTTTTAATATTAACCTTCAATTTCAACTATTAAGGTTCAATTTCAACATTGAAGAACAGAGTAGGGTGACGTCATGAAGGGTTTTGGCTTTGGCTTGTGGGTTTTGTTCTTGGTGTTTGGTACAGCTTTGCTCTTTGTCTGCTTCTCTTCACTTCCTGGTAATTACTTGTACACTATGCAGTTAAACTTGTACTTTATGCATTTGAGGTTGTACATTGTGCTGGGCCTATGTAGAATTGCATTACCTGGTGTTTAGGTGGGCTTCTAAAAAGTGCTTATTTGTTTATTTGTTTTCTAAAAAAGCAAAATCTGTTTGGTAAGCATAAATTGATGTGCGTTGAAAAACTTCAAAATGAAGCTTTTCCAGATTGTTTTACTTTTCGGAAAGCAAATAAGCAATTTTCATAAGCACACCTAAACACCCCATTATATGCATTGCTCTTTGGGTTTTGTTGCCTATGCGGCTCCACCGTGGAACTACTTGCTCGTGTCCGACGGGTCATAATTCATAATCTTATGACCCCAAGATCTTTAAATGTAATTTTTGAAAGACTTAATTTTACTAGCCAAAAGGATTTAGCAACGCAACTTGTTGCCTGTTTGTCGATGTGAACACCAGAATTATTTGACTGACAATGTATTTTATGTAATCTTCATTTCAATTTCTTGACTTAAATTATTGTGTAATTTAAGTGTGTCAACAAGACTTTTTATGTGTAAAAATGCCATTCATTGATCAATATTTTCATATTCACTTTATCAGGCAACGATCTTGGTCAACATAATAAAATCATGGAACTAGCAAAGCCAAGTAGGAAATTGAAGGTATACATTAAACAAAATCCTTTTAAACACATTATTTTGGATTATGTAATCGAAAATTCATGTATATTTTACAATTTTACAGGACTATACTCATGATGAAAATGACACTGGAAACATGGGTGTATACGATTACCTCCCGAATGATCCGGTTCCAAGTTCAAAAGCCGCATCAATAAGGCCTGGCCCGATCGAGCATGGCACTCCTCTTATGCCATACATACCGAAGCCTGCGCCTCCTAGTCCTGGGCCAAATGAGTATGTCGGGTTACCTTAGCCGATGTTTGTTTAGTATTACACTTGTGTGTGGTAAGTTTAGGATTGTAATAAGTTTGTAATAGACTTGATATAATTGGAAGACTAGTGGGCATCCCTTTGTTCTTTAAGTTAAATCTGCCCCGAGTTCCAATTGAAAGTGTGACATGTTAAATTTTGACTATGAAAACGGTTGTTTGTGTTTTGTAATGTTGTAATGTTATAATGTATTAGATTTGTTGTTTGTCTACTAAGCTGTTGATATTGGTATCAAACACTTGAACAATTAGTTCAACTATCCAACCGGCTTATGCTAGATTACTTAAATAGTTGAATCCATCATAGAGATGTACAAGTATATGAAAAAAAGTAACACATCCTTTCTAACTCAACTTTTAAATCTACACTACATTGATGTTCATTATTGGACTTGAACTTCAAGAGAAGAGACATCATCCTTTGTTAATATGTTTCATTGTATCTCACGTATTATCTCACTTTACTTTTAGCACAACAAAAACGTGTAGTCTATCTATAGTAATTTTTTTTGAACGACCAACAAACAGAATTGCTTAGGTACTCCGTATGGAGCTACCCAATGGCAAAAGGTCACCGCCAGGCGGCCCAACCCAACCGCACGGGACCCTTAAGCGTCTCCAAGTTATCTTAAGTTTCGGAAAAAACTCACCCGCCCAAAAACCCACTGGTGGTGAAACCCAAACTTCTTACCACTAGACCACATTGAAAGGACCTACCCTATAGTAATTAGTAATTAATGATTGAAAAATCTAGATTATAAAAAAAAAATTTAACGACATATTTAAAAGAAGTCCTATGAACATGTATTATTAGAAAAAAACTTAAAAATAATGACCCAACTCTCAAGTCCTCAAGTTAACCCAAAACCATATTACTATTACAAATACTAATACTGATTTGATAAGTTTTGAGTTACGGGTACCAGTATCGTACGGTACCAGTATTTCCCAAATTTTGTACGAAAATACCGGTACCGAATCAAATATTTCGATACCAGTACTGGTATCGAAAATTCGCAATTTCGATACCGACATTTTCACGATGATCTCGACCCTACTATTACATATTAGTTTTTTTTTGTTTTTTCTCTCTCCCCAAAGGCCAAATCAGCCCAATCTTTTAACAGCTTAAATAATGATAATGAATTAATACATAATAACACAAACTATATACATTATTATTTTCTTTTTTTTTTCTCCCAACTCCAAGTTACTTTCTTCCCAAGTTTATCCTATTTTTCTAATAACTTCTCTCAATATAAATATTAAAAAAAAAAAAAAATCTTAATATCATATGCCATGCTCTCGAAACCCTCCGTTTATTCACACTCGTTTCTTCACCGGGTGAGTTATTCTCTAATTTTATGATTTTTCGTTACCCTAATTAATATCTTATATCGTTCGTTGAACATTAATTCCATTATACATGATTTGATCTTTAATCGTGCAGGATGTGATCCGATGTCGTTTTATTGGAAAACAGTATCACAATATTCCTCATGCTGTTCCTTTGCATCAAACACAAACACAACCACCACCGTTTGGTTTGATCCTACCAGGTGACCCTATCACAACTCCACCGTGTCAAACGACCAATAATAATATTCAACCGGTGACTAATGCTTCACCTTCTTATCAAATACTCGAATCCGGAATGGTTCTCTTGAAGAATTATATCAGCCTCAGAGACCAGGTATTATGTTGTTTTGCACATTTTGTATGTTTGTTCATATGTATTTGGCTATTTGCAAACAGGAAAATACATTTTTCTTTTAGGAAAATTGGTTTTTATTGGTCCCATCGTCTTTTGGTCAATGCTGGTCCCAACTAACGAATTGGCTACTGATTACTGACGGTCCCAACTTTTAACGTATTTGTTTTTAACAGTCCGCGACTAACAGAATTCTAACATCGTTAGTTTCAGACAGTGGCGGACCCAGGATTTTTTGTCAATGGGGTCCCAATTTTTTCGGTTTACAAAATTTTTCGGGTCGGTCGTTATTCGGGTCGGGTCGAGGCGAGGAACATAATAAAACACGGAACTATAGTGTCATTGGAAATGAGTAAGTAGAAAGAATCTAAATTACAAACTAGATGAAACATACACTTTTAATTCATACCCGAAAAACATGAACGTAATCTATATATATGGTCTTACATAATTGACCAAAACATGAAAAAATAACTCTAACACAAATAAATGATTAATTATAATATACATACACAAGGTAAATAATAAAAGAATATGCAAAATCCATGTTAACATTATATATGTTGCATGGTGATAATGACTATATGAGAGAAACTAACAAAAAGCACAAATACCCTAACTGAATAACTAAGACTAGGATATTAAAAAAACAACAAAAAAGGAGTATGATGGGGCTTGAACCTACAACCTCTCACAAGTAAAACAAGGGACTTTCCCCTGTACCAGTTCAATCTTAATAGTATGGGTTCCAAGTATTAATTTTTATGAGGTCCTTACAAAATTTAATATACCGTCTCTAAGTAATTTTTAAAAAACATCGGTGTCCCGGGACCCCGATCGGACCTATGTGGGTCCGCCCCTGGTTTCAGGTCGCTGGAAAAATGTTTTTGGCCGGAAAACACACTTTTTTCCCCAAAACTCAACAATTTTATCCCAAACATCATGGTAGCTTTATATCATACATTTAGGAACCTTTTTCTAGTAAATGCCCCAATTATTGAGGTCGCTAGAACCCTAAAACCATCTTCGGAATCAGTTGATGGTGCTTAAGTGATGGTGGTTGGTTGGCGGTAAGTCAAATAGTGGTGGTGGCGGTGTTCAGATGGTGTTTTCCGGCAAAAAAAATTTTGACTTTTCCGGACAAAAACGTTTTTCCGGCAACCTGAAACGAACTGCGTTAGAATTCTGTTAGCCGCGGGCCGTTATGAACAAATACATTAAAAGTTGGGACCATCAATTACCAATTGGTTAGTTGGGACTGGCAATGACCAAAAGACAATAGTTGGGACCAATAAAAACCAATTTTCCTTTTTTTATGAGTAAAATTCCTCAAATGCCCATCTTAAATTGGCCCACCCTGGGGTTTAAACAAGGGGTGTGCAAGAAACCGAAAAAACTGATCCGAAAACGAAAAGCCAAACCGAAAAAAAACTGAACCGAAACAAAAACTGACGATTTGGTTCTGTGTTTTTTGTTTGCATGTTACAAAAACCGAAAAGAAACAAACCGAATTTCTAGTTTTCTATTTTTAGTTTTTATTTTAAGTAATTTATAAGAATTTAATAAATATGTAACTCAAATATGTTTGGCTCAAAGTATAATAGTACATTAGTTAACAACTGACGAAATTATTTCTACCTAAATTCATTATTTTCGACAAATTTTCTTTCCGGCCTAAAAATTTCAAGGCTCAAATGGCAAAAACCGGAACTAAAAAAACCGAAACCAAATGGTTTTAAAATTCCAAATTCACACCCCTAGTTTAAACATGTCAGACATCGGTATTGTAAGCCTACAACAAGCAGCCGCGTGTAAAAAAAAACTGTGAGTTTCAATGGAAATTTTGTGAGTTTGGACTAAATTTTTGCGTGTTCCGATGAAAATTTTGTTAGTACTGACAAAGTTTTTGCAATTTCCGACGAAATTTTTGGGAGCTACAACATTTTTGTAAGTTCCGACGAAAATTTTGTGATGTCTAACAGAATTTTCTTTTAAGATATGAAGGTTGACATGTGGCTTCTTATAACAGGTTGTCAATTTTGTCGAAAAAAAACATTTTTAAACAGTCGAGTCTGATAGATTTCGTTGTATGGACCGTTCATTGATTTTTTTTTTGTCAAATGGACGCTCTTGACTTCCTGTGGTATAATGGACACTTTGGGGGATTTTCCCCAATTTTAAGTTACATTTACACTGATTTAAATAAAATTTATTGACTTGGATCTAATTTTATAGGCTGAAATAGTGAAAATATGTCATAACTTGGGTGTGGGTCCTGGTGGGTTTCAACGACCTGGTTACAGCACTGGACATAAACTTCAACTGCATAGGATGTGTTTTGGAAAAAACTGGGACCCCGGAAACAAAGTATCGAGAACGTTACAATCGTGACGGTTCTATACCGCCACCGGTCCCACCTGAACTTGTTTCATTGATTGTAACTTCAGTTCAAGATGCTCGGTCCCATCTAAACTCACCCGATGAACTTCCTTTAATGTCCCCGGATACTGCTCTAGTCAACTTCTACACTGCCACTGGTCGACTCGGTCTTCATCAGGTTAATTAGTCGTTTAAGTTAAGCTAGTTATTAACACATTATTAAATATAAAAACATAAGTTGTTTTTTTTGTGATTTTTGTTTGAATAATGTAGGATCGCGATGAGAGTCCTTATAGTATTAGAAGAGGATTGCCTGTGGTTTCGTTCTCCATCGGTGACACTTCAGAGTTCTTGTTTGGTCATAGTCGAGATGAAGATAAGTTGAAAAACGTATTGTTGGAGTCGGGTGATATTTTAATATTTGGTGGCAGGTCTAGGCTTATTTTTCATGGGGTGAGGACAATCTTCCCAAATTCAGCTCCTCCGGCTTTGTTACAAAAAGTCAAGCTTAGACCGGGTCGTTTAAACCTTACTTTCAGACAGTTTTGAATGTGCTCGGTTTGGTGCCAAGTATGGTAGTCGATTGATTTTGAAATTATTTAGTGTTTTTCAACTCTTGTCTTTGATCTTGTAGGTAACCTTTTGTTTGGGTTAACTAATGCTGATCCCTTTTGTTATATACTGTTGGAACCTTGTTTTAGTTTAACTAATGCTTATGATTATAAAAGCAAGAGCCCTTGCATTAGCTGATGTTTAAGAACTTTGGGTAAATATACACATATAGTAAATAAGTTGTTTGATAGATTATAAATTTCCAACTTTCGGCAATGATGATGTAGAGGGCGTTGAAGCACTTCCTTAAGAAGACAATTAACCGAATAATAGTTTTTGCTTTTCGTCACAAAATTTTGGAATTAATAATTGTGTGCCTGAACCTGAAGGAGCTACTAATAAGATCCATAAACATAGTATTTATGTAAGCATACTAGGATATCGAACTAGAGTCAAAGATCTTAAAACATGTTTGTTCTAGGCTTGGCCTGTTTCATTTAAAAAAAAGCTCAAACCGAATGAACCATTCAGTTGTTTATGACAGGTTGGTTGGAACGCTTATGGCATTTTGATTATTAGTAAGTTATTTTTCCGGCTTGGATTCGATTATCTTGAAGAAGCAATTATATAGAATCAAAATAAGTTGATCCTTATAAGGTTATTTGCCTGCTGATGATAGCATGTGCAGATTGCGTGTTTGCAGTGTATGTGAATGCCCAGCTACTGAATTCCCAGATCCATTTAAGAAACAGCCCGCTCTTCCAAAAGATCATACATGTTAAGCGGGAAAACCCGAGGCTGTTGTTGACTGTAATCTAAAAGCAAAGGCGTTTAGAGGCTTGGTTGTGGTAGATAACCATGTTCAAATGATGATGACACTGATAATGGCCATTCCCTATATTGTGTTCAAATTTTGGTAGTTACAGTTATGTCTTTAGTTTGTAACTTCAACGTTAATTAATAGTTATAGAGTATGTTTCTTTTGTCATTTTTCTTTCTTATATCAACAAACTGTAAACACACAAACATGCCCGTGCGCCTCAACACGTGGGTAAAAAATCTTGTTTTGATTAATTTTGGAAGCTACTGTGGTTCATATATGTAATTAAGTAATTTGAATGCTACTGTGGTTCACATATATGTAATTTGGAAATTGATGTGGTTCATTATATATTTTCAAAATATATGTACAAGTTATAATAATCAAAGAATGTTCAAAAGCCATGTTAACAAAATCTAGAGTTTAAAAACTTCTCTCTGTTATATCCATACTTACAACCTCCATTCATACACATCTCTGCATATGAAACATATGTAACCCATGAATGACATTATTAAACAAGAAAGAACCTCTCCATTTAAAGCTAGAGGTGCATAAACCGGGTTTTTTCAGTAACCGGAACCGGGTAGAAACCGGTTCCGGGTATGGTCAACAAAAGTCAAAACCGGGTTACATGGGAATCAGTTCCGGGTTTTCCAGGTTTATTTCGGGTTTCAGGTAGGGTTGGGTCGGGTCTTGACTGGGTATTGGTGGAACCGGTTCCACCAGGTCTGGGTCGGTTCCGGTTCCGGGGAGAAACCCAAAGCATGGTCCGTACCCGCACATATGGTACGGTCGGGTCCGGTTCCGGGTAGGAAAAGCCAGGTCAGGTCGGGAACCGTTTTTTTTCCACTTCTATTTAAAGCAATCAGTTTTTTATAAACAAAAATTGAAGTCTTAAAGAGTATTTAGTTGGCCAAATGCCTTACTTTAAGTTACCAAACTATGATCCATATAGGCATATATAAAATTTAGAGTATTTTACCATGGTTTACTCAAACAATGAGCAAGGCTCAAGCTAAACTTAACTATTTTAGGTTATTGAGCTATGATCAGTGGCGGAGCCACATTACTTTCAACGGGTTCGGCCGAACACAGTCATTTTCGATTTTATATATAACCTATATTATCGAATTAATCAGCAAACCCGTTCTTTTTCGACAAGCGAACCCAATATCATATAAAAAGAGATCTTGAACCCATGGATTAGTAATGAATATTTTTTATAGAGCATTAAAAAACTTTAAAAAACAATAAAAATTGCTAACAAACATAATAAATAGGCCAATAATAACCTATGTATAGATTATGAAAAACACCTAAAATTATTCATAGAGTGGGTCAATAAGACCAACCCAATTAGCATTCTTAAACATAATAACTAAATAAAAAAACAAAAAAAAAAGACCGACAATTTCTTTCTCTATTGACTAAGTCTAGAAGCATATGGTACAATTACAATATGTAATCTTTTTTATTATATAATATGACATTGTATCTTATTGACTGTTGACAGTGCACTTTTGTTATGATGGTGATATTGCATTGTATTTATTTGACCAGCACGACACGACCCATCTGGGCCCGAAAACTTTAACCTCGGAAAATAAAAGTCGATCACTAAAAAATCTCGAACCCATAGATTAAAATACTGGGCTCCGCCATTGGCTATGATCGATATATCAATGACAATGAGCCTTCATGATTCTCGAGGAGGATTCACGTTCAGTTTGACAAGCTCGAATTTTTAAGTAAAGACTTACCCCTATAACCGAACTTATTTGAAGTATATGTAAAATTCATATTCAATAACAAAACTCATTTAAGATATGTATAAAAGTTGCAACAAAACATCACACTAGTGAAAAACTAAAAATCATTCTTTGAAAAGTTGAACGATTATCAAATCAATAGTAAGTACATTTGCAAATTCAGTTTATTTTCGTGGTGTATACATGTATTACATAAAGCTTGAAAAAATAAACAAAAGTTTTACTCTAGCTTTTTTAAAGCTGAGCTTATCCTCGACATTTCATATGACATTGTTCTTTTTATAACCAAACTTATTTTAACTATTTTATAAGAAACAATTTCTATCATTTCCAACCAAAAAGTTATATTTTTCATTCACTTTCTTTCCATATGTAAACTAGAGGTGTACAAAACCATTTTTTCCCCCAAAACCGAACCGGTTTGGGTTTCACATGGTCAAACTTATCCAAACTGGTTCGGTTCGGTTTAGAACTGGTTTAAACCCGAGTTAGGCAAATATAAAACGGTTTGATTATGAAACGGCTGAGCCACTATAGGAACCGGCAGTTCGGTTCAGTTTGGGAACCTGTTTGACCGAAACCGGTTTTAGAAATGAACCAATCCGGTTTGGTTTCCGGTTAACCGTTTCCTGACCGGTTTCTTTTAACACCTCTATATATGACTCGACTCGAGAACATAGTAGATTAGTGAGTTAGTGGTAGCCTGATAGGTTTTATATTATTATATACACTTATTGGGTTGTCAATATAAAGCCTGTTAGAGCCCATTCAATGATTCAATACATCTAAATCAAGTTTAAGCCCATTTGATTTTGGACTACAATGGGTCTACATACCTTTTATATATTTATAGGTTCTAAATATACACCCATGAAATAAGTTAGACCACCTAGTTGAACACTTGATGTTGAATGATGTATCCGCATGTTCAGTATTGTTAACACAAACAAACGAACCAAACCATAGATGAGTCAAAAAAATATCTTATTACACCACCAATGGTATATATTGAGATAGGACCATTTACATAAGTCATGAGTGTTAACCTAACATCACAATCAAAAGTGGGTTATGGATAGTCATTGATTTGTAAACATATGCATTTCGATTACTTTATTTTTGAGTACTCTCTAAGTTATGATTATTTTCTTGCTTTCCTTCACCTATGAGCATGGCCCTTAAGTTAATCAAGTATTTCACTTTCATCAACACTTTCCTTTATTTCATGAAAATGGTACTTTTCTATACTTTTTGTAAAGGCATATCATGCCACTTTTCTAGGACAGGTCTTTTGGGTTTATAGAAGGAAAAAAAATTAAGCTTAGTAATCTTTAATATCAATAGAACTGAAAGAAAGACTTTCAGATAGAATTTTAGATCTATTTGTTTCATGATTTAAAAGGAGTGATGCGTAATTCTACGTTAGTAACGTTACAAACATGTTACCAACACCAACATATGGATCGTTATTAAATCTTTGACAACATTGTGATGATTATACGTATTGACGTATAATGTCATTGGAAACTAGAAAGTTAAGATTAAGCCTTCAAATTTTAGTAAATACTACGTATTTGTAGGATTGTAGTAAAATATCGTCGAATTTTTGATCAAACGTTATCTAATGTACGTCTATTAAGACCTATATATATCAAAATACATGTAAGTTTACGTTTTTTATACTAACTACACTCGTATATACGTGATACATTAACACTTAACTTGCTAAAGAATATTTGATTACATAGAATCAGGTCTGTCTCAACGTCCTCGGAGGCCCAAAACTAACTAAAATGTTGAGACTTTTTTTATTTTTTTTTCTTTATTCGTATAACGCTAGAAAGTATACAAGAATTATAAAATATGGATGGTATGCCGTGATAATGGATATGAAGCAATCATCCTTAGTTTGTGGCTCATCATTAAATTACTAATTCTAAAAAAAATCTACTTTTAAAATCTCATAATACATAACTCTTATTTAAGATGGAGGCCCTATAAATCTGGAGGCCTAAAGTCATTGTCTCATCTAGCTTACCCACGATACGGCCCTGCATAGAATATCTAAACACCTAGTAATGGAGGCGAGGAATAGCCTATGTTGGTCCCTTTCCTTCTTTTTAGGTTTTATGTCCATTTGCTTTACTCGATCATACAGGTAAGCATCAAAACCCCTCAAATAATAGGCAACCCCTATGGCCCCACTCCAGTTACATGTCAAGGTCTTTGTCCTAAAAGAAAATAGTGTTTGTGACATGTTACATAAGTTTTGTATAATATTGCTTTCATATTTCTTTGTTTTATGTTATTGTTGTTCGTTTTCGTAGACTTTTTAGTTATGTTTATATGTTCCTGTCGACTTTGAATAAACTTTTGTTAATATACCGAGGTAATGACGTACAGTTTACCTAAACAAATTTGAAAGCTTGAATACACTTTTTTTTATTAAAACTTACGAATTATCTACACGCCTACACACAACCAACACCTACATGGTACTAAACAATGCAACCTATAAGACTTCGTGCAATACAAACTTGAGGGACTTAAACTATTAATCCGAAAAGTATAAGACCGGTACGAAAGATCTTCAATGTGGTTTGGGGGAGATATAAAGTTCATGGACCAAAGATGATTTCTTGGTTGCTATGTTATTTATTTATAGAGTTTGTTTGAATTAGAACTTAAAGTTGTTTATCTTCCTAGATTATGTTTTCTTGTTGCTTTTGTTTCTGGTTGTCTATAAATAAGGCTTAAAGTTTTTTGTTTTATATCGTTGTAACTTTCACGTTACCTTTACACGTGCCAATCTGTGAGTGGTTCACAAAACTCACGTCACGAGTACCAATGTCAAGTTGCCGATTAGTTTGGTTGGACTACTTTGGAAATTAAAATCAATTTTTGACTAATATTGTCTTCTCTCTCTTCATTTGGACTATTTTGGGAATTATCTCAGCTATAAAAGTGGTACAATAATTCTACAGTAAATTGAATAGTAAAAAGCTCTCACAATTAAAATATGCTTTTTAATATATATATATATATATATATATATACTAGTTTGAGGCCCGTGTGTTACACGGGTAATTGATAAAAATTTTGTACTTTATCCATTAAGTGAAATATAGTTAACAAAATGATCATATATTTTATACGGTTACAATTTACATTAAAATTACAGAAATTACATAACTAAGAGTACACAATTATGTTACAAATAAGTAAAACAGCCATTGTACACTACATTTATGATTGTATGGGTTGGTATATATTATTTATCACAAATCAAAATCTTTAGTCCATAACTGCCTGTAACACTTGATAAGGTAACATATAGATATGCTTATAACTCTTGATATAACCACGTATAATAGTCCGTGTGATACATAAGTTTTTTCAGGTACATACCAACCCTAGATAAATGATAATATATCCATGAAACAAAAAAAAAATATTCATACACATAAAATATCATACCTTTTAATCAATTAGTATATGTAATGTTATTTGAGATCATGTGCTCATGTTTATTCCAAAACATGATTATCCAAAAAACCATATTACCTGAACTTTGATGATATAGTCATCCTTATAATCTTTAAAATATGAAATTAATTAATCATAATAAATTTGGTATCATTAATATTCCGTGTATGACAAATTTTTACTTCATTTTATATTTTACATTAACAATTGTATAATCAAGCAACATATAGAACCAATAATTAAAATATAACAAAATGATTTTTTCATATCATATTAATGAAAAATGACAAAGACATACTAACATTAAAGCCATGTTTAAATAAAAGTGATTTTCTGAGTTAGCAGAACAATATAAGATTAAAAGTTGCAAGTGAAGTTAGTGATTCTTATTTATAATAGTTGAAAGTATTTGATAAGGAATGCTTTAATTTTGAATACTAATTCCTTGTTATTAGTTAATATTATGGGAGTTGTTGGAATATTTAATTAGTTGATATATATTATAAAAACTTATAGAAAAGAAAGCAAAGATTTCGGATTTGTTGGAAGCATGGTAAATGATTTTAACCAGATTAACTATTTTTTTATTAAATTAATATGAAAATATATGTTCTGAAGCATTTTGGCCTGAATTATAAAAGAAAATATTGAAAATTAAATATTGATTTTCTTATTGCTAAAACCCTTTATACTACACAAAAATAAATCATATAAATAAATGACATATACTTCATATATTAAATCAATATACATGTAGATTATAATTATAATTATAATATTCAACTTCAAAAATTTAATGCTAAACACCAAAATATATTTTATAGGTATTCTATATGTTTGCAATATTTATACAAAACTTTTGGAGAAAATTAAAAAAATACACATTTTCCCGAGTTCAAATGCATATGAGAAGATTTTAAATTCAAATTTGAAACCAATTTTATATAAAAAAAATAATGCAGTCTTACTCGAATCCCACTTTAAAAAAAATATTTTAGTTTACCGTATAAATCCAAATTCTTCGAAAATGACGCACCTTTATTTGTTTTAATTGACAATTACCTGTGACTTTAAAATTATATTCTAACAAACCTGCAATGTCAGTTTTAATATTTCCTTATTTTCTTATTTCATCGTTAATGTTAATGAATGAATCGATTGGGATTTACATATAATAAAAAACAAACTTGAATTCATATATTGACATAACTTAAAAGATAAGGACCATATATTGAAATAAGTGAAAAAAATGTGAGGAGAGCTATGAGAATAACAAGTGGCAAAAATAGGTAGTCTTTTATTAGAATATATATATATATATATTAATTATATTAATATATAATTTTGTGTTACCTTGCTTCTATCATTTTTAGAAAGGACTTTGTAAATCAAGAAAGTCAACATGTTTAATTTTCATATTTTGGGAATAGTTGTGTTCGAACAATTCCAGTCCAATTTAAGATATTGTAAAATGGATTTAGTCTAATAATATTAACATACTTAAAAATGGTTTGAGAATCTGAATTATTAAAAAACATATACGCATAAACCAAAAAAAACATGTTTATTTGGTTTAGACATTTTTGAACAAAAGTGTGGGTGGGTGGGGGAGGCGTTTACCATACATGTTTGGGGAGGGCTAGTCTTGTGAGAACGATGGTGGAGGCGCTTACCATTACAAGTGTGACGACTATGAGAGGTTAAGTAGTGTCTAAGGAAGAATTCGGAAGAAAAAAAGACCAAGTGATATTTTTTAATAGAATTATCGAATTATAATAAAATCATAATACTTTGTTTCCAAACTAATTATGTTAAACATTGATAATGGTACATAATTGTTTTTGAAACTTTGTTTAATTTCCGGTACGTAACTTAGTTTGATGTCCATCGGAATAAGTAATTTTGAATTTTAGGTGCTGTTTGTTTTTGCAGACATAAACTGTCTGCAAGCTGATTTCATCTGTTTTCATGTCTGCAACTGAAGATGTGGTCTGAAGATCTGCAAGCTGAAAATATAAGACTGTTTGTTTTTATAAGCTGATACTGTCTGCATAACTGTCAAACTTATCTCACAAGATAGAAGTCATTTATTCAAGTTACATCTAGTTTTTAGTCTTTGCCTGCCATGCCGATTTGGTTTTGGTGGGTGGTGGAAGGTGGTGGTGGTGGATGGTGGTAGTGGCGGCGGACGGTGGGTAGTGGCGGTGGATGGTGGTGGTGGACAATGGGTGGTGGTGATGGATGGTTTTGGTTGGTGGTGGACGGTGGTGGTGATGGATGGTGGTGGTGGTGGGTGATGGATGGTGGTGGTGGCGGTGATGGATGGTGGTGGTGGTGATGGATGGTGGTGGTGATGGATGGTGGGTGGTGGACGGTGGTGGTGATGGATGGTGGTGGTGGTGGCGGACGGTGGTGGTGATGGATGGTGGGTGGTGGACGGTGGTGGTGATGGATGGTGGGTGGTGGACGGTGGTGGTGGCGGTGATGGATGGTGGTGGTGGTGGCGGTGATGGATGGTGGTGGTGGTGGGTGATGGATGGTGGTGGTGGCGGTGATGGATGGTGGTGGTGGTGGTGGACGGTGGTGGTGATGGATGGTGGGTGGTGGACGGTGGTGGTGGCGGTGGATGGTGGTGGACGGTGGCGGCGGGGTACGGGGGTGGTGGTGGCGGCGTACGGTGGGTGGTGGTGTTGGCGGACGGTGGTAGGAGCAGTGGATGAGAGGGTGGCTGCAAAGGGAGAAGAGTAGGGTTTTTTTGTGAAGATGTTTTAAGCAAGATTTCCTTGCTTTTCTTTTAAGATGAAAGAAGATAACTTCAGATCTGTTTTAAAAAAAAAAACAAACAGTCTTCAAGGGTAATGTCTGCGCGCCTGCAGACATTAGCTCCCTTGAAGATCTTTGAAGAAAAAACAAACACCCCCTTAGATATGATTGTAAAGAAGCAATTTCATATATCCCCTACAAACTAATTACATACATAAAAATATTTTAGTTTGTAAATTCGGTGTCCGTATAAGACCTTGTTTCATATGATTGCATGAGATCGTATGCACCTCCTTTTCTCCTTTATCCCGGGCAATAGATAAGTAAATGAAGAAACACTAAGTGACCCGGTACAGATTATAGATAATCTGGGGGTTAAGTAATGTTTCCCACGGATGAGGTCTAGCTGAGAAGGCTGTTATTCAGGAGACCTGCAAAACAAACACCGTAAGCTCGTCACTGAGAAGGGGGGGGGGGGTTCCTCCTTGTGACCACCCTCCGGCGTGAGAATCAGACTAGGTTGCTCTGAATATAAGTGTATATTAAGAGATTGCTAGATAACTGGATAGCAGATGATCTTACCATTCCAAGATGTTGGAGTATTTATAGCCGAAGGTAGGTTTCCAAGCAGGTACAGCCGGCTGAATAGTATTCCTGTTCTACCAACAGTGGACTATGCACAGGCCATACTGGTTGGTGGGTAGGTTACGGCCAACAGTGACAAAGTCGGCTGCACTATTCACCAACTGTAGATTATGCACGTCCCACCTACTGTGGATTGTACGCAGGCCATGCTGGTTGGTGAAAAGGTTACGGCCAATAGTAACACTATTCCACCAACTGTAGGCTGCGCATGTCCCACAGTAAGGGTTGGTGAGTAGGCAGCGGCTGATAGTGACAAACAGTACTAGAGGGTGCTCCTCCTCGCACTGTTGTCGGTGAGCTGTCACCCTGTGATTGGCTCATGGGTTGTTCTGGTCAGATCGTCTGTCCTATCCATACCTTGGTAGGTATAGTACAAAAGATCTTTCAGAATCATACAGACTGGCTCATTTAGGCGGGATTGTTCCCGCCTTGCTCATTCCTTCATGTGACTACTGAAGTATCTATTGTCTTGTGCGTGTAGCCCTGCTGTCTGCGGGTAGCCTTCCCTGATGGCTTGTATCCGCAACTGCGGGAACAGGCGAGGTACTTCACCATTGGGAGGCTTTCCCTGCGTGTACAGCTTGCGTACTGCGCGTAAGGTTCTATGAGCATGGTGGGTCCTGCGGGAGCAGATGGTCTTTGCGCAGACGTCCTTGTTCAAGGTGAGTCTTGCGGGACCAACTGGGCTCTGCTGGGACCTACCTCTTCAAGTCCCCCCAGTCCAATGTTCTTCTCATGAATGTTCAATAAAGTGAGGTGAACTTTTGGACTTTAAGCAAGGGGTTTTGAAAAGGTTTTTAGTTTTAAGGTTCTCCGTGGGGATTCTTCCCGCGGATTTCCTAATGTCACTTGCAAAAATTCCCGATTTTTTTGCTTGATCTTTGGGTATGATGCGGGTAGGTATGTAACCTTCTCGCAAGTCAGGAGCGTTGAGTCTCACTTGTGTGGATTCTCCTTGAGGTTTTAGTGGTTTTGAACATAGTGATCAATTATGTTTAAACCACCAATTCCATCCTGGAGCCTCAAAACAATGTATTTCTAGACGTTCCCGCTATGCGGGGATGTTATTTCCGTTTCCACAAGCATTGCCCAAAAGATCCTTCTTGGTTTCAATTCCCTGCGGAGCGCTAGGTATGTGAAGGGTTTTGCCTTAACACCGTACCCGCGCTCGTCTTACAGTTACTTTACTTTCAAGGTACCCCTGGCGTCAATTCCCTGCGGGTGCTAGGTATGTGAAGGGTTTTGCCCTAACACTGTACCCGCACCCGCCTTATAGTTACTTTGTTGCCGGGGTTTTCTTGGCTTCAATTCCCTGCGGGTGCTAGGTATGTGAAGGGTTTTGCCTGAACACTGTACCCGCATCCGTCTTATGGTTACTTGGTTGCCAAGGTAAGGGGTATTTTCCCGCTTACTTTTGAATCTTTTTGAATTTTGAATTTTGAAATTCGAAAGGTTGGTAAGGATAAGAACAGTCCAGACATCTGAAACGTCGTGCGACGGTTTCTTCTGACTGTGTCAGGTCGTGCAGGAAGTTATGGTGACGTGACAGAACATGGTCATTCCAGTCGCTTTTTCAGGCGCGTGGGCACGATTTTTCGGGCGCGTGGCCGCGAAATTACTGGCACGCGTCCTGTCAACAGCTGTTGCCAGCTTGCTTTTTGCCACGTGTCATAGTTTCATTGCACCTTCGATTTCTCTCTCCTCCGCATTAAATTCACCGCATTAATTGCGATTACTATATAAAGGGGGAGAGGGTTATTTGCAATTCACACTTTTCACTCTTCTCTTCATCTTTAAGGCGATTTCCGGCGAATACTCCTTTATTTAATCGAGCATTCTCTCGAAATCGTTCTCTTCTTCCTCTGCAAGATGTCTTCACGTGATGCTGAAGCTGTGGCCGACGACAGGAGTACTGCTGGCGAGTGCCAGTGTGCTCTGCCCGGCGATCAGTACCGGTATGTTGTCAGGAAGTTCATGCTCGATCCCCTCGAGCCTGAGTTTCCTGAATCCCACCAGACCGTGTACGATGCCCCCAGAGGCAAGATCGGGGTTTATGCTGCATTTTTTGTCTATGGGAATCTTAGATTCCCATTGACAAAATTTGTTTACCGTGTCCTTGAGAGGCACGGTGTTCATTTGACCGAGCTGCACCCTATGGCGGTCGCCAAGATTCGCCACTTCGAGTGGGTGTGCCGGATTCTGGGCATCGAGCCCCATGTGGACCGCCTGATGACCTTCTATACCTGGAGGTGCATCCAGGGGTGGTACACCCTGACAACCCGTATCAAGGGTTTAAAGATTTGTGCGACCGAGCGCAGTCTCCGATCGTGGAAGCGGGAGTTCTTCTACATATCCGCCCGCGCCGTCCCCCTTGCCATGAAGTTTAAAAATGGCCAAGCAATTCCGAGCCTTCACGCCCCCAACTACCAGGAGGCGGAATGGTTCTCGAAGATATCCCTGGTCCAATCTCCGGTTTACCGGTTTGCGGAGTCCGGGATGGTGATGCTGGGGATGAGCCGGGTGTGGAAGGAGGCGTCTCAGGTTCCCATCCTTCTCAAATACGGTTTGAACTCTACTCCTTATGGTATGTCTTGTCTTTCTTGCTGATATGAGTTTTGTCTTCTAACTGTTTCTTTTCTCTTAGAGGGGAACAATTTGGAGTCGCTCCTGTACCCGCGGGAAGCTGACGATCCTGTGCGGATGGGTACTCGTGCTCTTGATGAGAACGAGTTGCCCATCCTGGAACAAACAGCGGATCGGTTTGTGGAGGTTTATCCGCTGGGCCACGAGATCCTGAGCCACCGGCGGCCAGGTAAGGCGTTATTCTCCCCTCCACCCCTCAGTGCTGTACCCGCTGCTGGAATTCCTTACACCCTGTCTTCTTCTGAGGAATCCGCAGATGGTCCTTCGTTAGTGCGGAAGAAGCGGGCTGCCGGCGGGAAAGGGAAGGAGAAGGCGGCCTCCACAGCCGATCCAGTGCTCCTATCTGACACTGAGTCAGATAGTGAAGAGGCGGGGGGGAAGCCCGGTGGTGAGAAGACCACTATTCCGGAGGCTACGACTGTTACCTCTGGAGAACCAATGACAACCACGGTGACCGGCATCAAGAGACCGGCTCCATCGGGTTCGTCCCCGCCCGTCCGTACGTTCAAGCGGAAGAAACCCTGTAAGTACAACTCTTAGCTTTTATTTTCATAGTTTAATCTTCAAGTCTTTTTAACACTTTTCTTCTTTACGCAGGTGTGGATGTTGGCGCATTCCAGGGTGAGGGGCCGAGTACAACCTCTCCGCCAATGACGGTAGGCTTGGTCAGCCTACCTGAGGCGTCGACCCAGGCGCCTGCGCCTGCTTCCGCTGGTTCAGTTGCTCATTCTGAGCCGACTGTTCCAGCCGAGATGACGTCACCGCCGGCGGTGAGTGCAATTTTTACAGCATCGTTCACCGAGCCGGCGGTTACTGTTGCTGCTGACTCTTCGGCGGCGTCCGCGACGGACACCATGCCTCCGCCATCGACTGCGGCGGAAACCATGCCGCCTCCGCCATCGGCCTCGACGGCTGGACCTTCAGGTACGCGCGGGGCTTCTCGCCGATCTTTGCTACCTTCCCATCTGCCTGACCTTTTGGATGGATTTCCCTTAGGTTCAGGTGATGGGTTCGGTGGCTATCGGCCTGTGATCGACCCTACAGGTGCGTAGGGTTCTTTTGTCCTTTATGTAATTTTTATCATCTTTTCCTAACTGCTTTGTTTCTTTTGCAGTGTCGGATTCCAATGAAGTGTATGTTCCAAGATGGAACATACGCCGAGGAACAACCCTTCGTACACCTGTGGAGTGCGTGGACTGGGCTCGCCACGCTGCTCCCCATGGTGCGTTGGGGGAAGCCATGGTTAGCTACCAGGAGGGTAGGCTAACCAACGAGCTTCGGGTTCTCCTGGCCCGGATGCAGCCACGCGTCGAGCTGCTTTGTCGTGAAAACGACAAGTTGAAAGCAGCTCGTGTTAAAGAAATATCTCAGGCGCGTGCTCTCCGGGAGGAGAACCAAAAACTGACCGCGGTATCTGCGGAGAAGGAGAAGGCCTTCAAGGCCCTCGAGGTTGAGGTTCAAGCGCGACTCGAGGCCCGCTCCAAGGCTGCCCAAGCTGTTAACGAACAGCTTCGGCTAGCTAATGAGACTGCGAGGAACGCGACCGAGAGGGCCACCAAGGCTGAAGCTGTTGCTGAGCCTCTCCGCCTGGAGAATGAAGAACTTAAAGCTAAGTTAGAGGCTCTTCAACAGGCTCATGATGCCTTGGCTATGGAGGATGCGAAGAAGCTTCAAGAGATCCTGGACCAGAGGGGTGTGCTTGCGCAGACCGAGCGGAAGCTTAAGGGCGTTGAAGAGGCCGCCGCAAAGGATGTGCTTCTCGCCAATCTTAATAAGAACGAAGCTGAACGCGCCTGCACCCAAGCTCTGGCTGCCAAGGAATGGCTTCTTCGAGAAGCGTTGCCTCAGGTATTTTAGCTTTATGTCGTCACGCTTTCCTTTGTAGAATAGTTCTTATACTTGTACATTTTTTGTAGGTTGTGCATCGGGTCTTTTCAGAGACATCTTACGACGATGCTATGAGCGCAGCTCTCAACGCTTCTCATGAGGATGGGGAACGGACCGGCTTCCTGCTTGGTCTAGGGTTTGCTGAGAAAGGCGTCCCGCCTTCCAACTTCCCTCTGTATAATGCGGATACCGAAACTATTTATGACCAAGCAGTGAACCATTATGCTGCCTTCCCGTATCCGGTGGTGGAGAAGGTAAATGAAATTGCTGCTGCTGATGATGGGCTTGCTGTCCTTAGAGCTTTCCTTGAACCGTCACACTCTGCTGATGGTGCGGGTCCAAGTGGGAGTGGTCCTGAAGCATGATCCAAAAGATCCCTTTCCACCACTAGCGTAGATATTTGCTCTTACTTCTTTTGTATGCGGGTATATACCCAGCAATGTTTGTAATATTCAAGTTGAAATAAAGAATGTGTTTGTCCTTTTCTTTATTTAACGCATGTTTACACTTGGCAATTTCTTTAGTACTTAGATAAGTTAACTTTTTGACATGGTAAATTATAAGTTTATTTTTTCTTCCTCTTTCATGATTGTGCGGGTAAGACCGTCACTTGCACTTAGTAGGATGGCCAAACTTACATTTATCCTGCGTGGAAGTTTTCCTTATCTTTTCCTTGAAATTTTCTAAGTGTTCAGAATAAGTTAACCCTTGAACGTGGTAGATGATAGGTTGAAGTTTTGCCTCCTTGTTTGTGATTGTGCGGGTAAGACCGTCACTTGCACTTACAAGGATGACTAAACTTGACTTACATCTGACCTGCGTGTAGGCTTTCCTTATTATTTAGTATAAGTTAACCTTTGAACGTGGTAGATGATAGGTTGAAGTTTTGCTTCCTTGTTCGTGATTGTGCGGGTAAGGCCGTCACTTGCACTCACAAGGATGGCTAAACTTAACTTACGTCTGATCTGCGTGTAGGTTTTCCTTAGGACTTTTTAACATTTTTAACGTTGTGTTTATGCGGGTTTTGCCGCCTTCCACACGCAACTACTTACTTCTTCACGCATTGGTGCGGTGAATACCGGCACATGGGAAGTTCATAAGTTAAAGGCAAGGCTATCAACACATTGTGTAAGGAGAATCATTTCCATTAGAAGTGGCTCTAGGCCTTTTCTTTACAAGTTTGGAATTGATCTACATATAACATTTGCGTAATTGAGCTCCATTCCATGTTCTTGGGATAGGAGTGCCATCGAGCCTTTCAAGCCGGTATGCGCCTTTTCCCAGGACTTCTTTGATAATGTATGGCCCCTCCCAGATCGGGGCCAGCTTTCCTGAGCGCTCTTGGTTTGAAGCCTCGTTGTTACGCAGTATGTAGTCTCCTTCCTTGAAGTTGCAGAGTTTTACCCGCGTGTTGTAGTACTTTTGCATTTGTCGTTTGTAGTTCTCTTCACGCACTGCGGCTAAGTCTCTGCGTTCCTCGGTTAGCATAAGATCCAACCGTCTTTCCGCATCATTGTCTTCTGGCTGACTCAAGACCCTTGGTGAGGGTAGACCAATTTCGACCGGGACCATGGCTTCAGTGCCATAAGTGAGGCTGAACGGGGTTTCTCCCGTACTGGCCTTCTTTAGCGTTCTGTTTGCCCAAAGGACGTGCGGAAGCTCGTCCACCCAGCCGGATCTGTGCTCCGAGAGTCTTTTCTTTATGCCATCAACGATGCTTTTGTTTGCTCTTTCCACCTCACCATTACCTTGCGGGTGTGCCACTGAGGTAAAGGTGTGGGTGATTTGAAGTTCTTTTAGCCACTGTTGTAGCTTCTTGTCAGCAAAGTTGGTGCCGTTATCGCTCACCAAATTCTGTGGAAGTCCAAAACGACAAATTATAAATTCCCAAATAAATTTTTTGATATGCTTTGCGGTTGTTTGGGCTAAAGGTTTTGCTTCTATCCACTTGGTGAAGTAGTCGATGGCTACCACTAGGAACTGAACATTTCCTGCTGCTGTAGGAAATGGGCCTGTCACATCGATGGCCCACTTCTGAAATGGCCACGAAGAAGTGACTGGAACCAGTTCGTTTTTCGGGCGATGCGTGTTAGGTGCGTAAAGCTGGCAAGACCTGCATTTTCTGATGTATGCAAGTGCATCCGTATGCATCCCCGGCCAAAAGTATCCCGCGTTGTTTAGCTTGGCTACAACAGCGCGGGGACCTGCGTGTACCCCACAGATGCCTTCGTGTACTTCCCTAAGGAGGTAGTTGGCATCTTGGTTGTCCACGCATCTCAAGAGTGGGCCAAGAAAGTTACGTCTGTAAAGGATGTCATTGACGAGTTGATAATTCAGTGCTTTACAGCGTAGTTTTCTTGCCTGTGTTTTTGACTCTGGTAGTCTTCCTGCTGCAAGGTAATTTATTATTGGTGTCATCCACGTTTCTGTACTGGTTTGGATGACACAAATTTCCTTGTGCGGGACTGATGGTGCTTCGAGGAGTTCAATGCGGATGTCCTTTCCCAAGTGGGTGAAGGCTAGTGATGCAAGCTTGCTTAACGCATCCGCAGATTTGTTTTCGCTGCGCTTGACGTGTATGACTTTACAATCACTAAAATCACGCATAAGGGTTTTTGCCTGGGCGAGGTACAGGGCCATGGTGTCGTTCACAGCCGTGTACGTCCCATTTATTTGGTTGGCCACCAGCATGGAATCCACGTGGGCTTCCAAGTTTTTCACTCCCATCTTACGCGCAATTCTCAAACCGGCCAAGAATGCTTCATATTCGGCTTCATTATTCGTACTTGGAAAATCCAACCGAATAGCGTAAGTATATTCTTGGCCTGCTGGGTTGGTTAATTTTAACCCTGCGCCTGAACCCTCGTTACTGGCCGCTCCATCAGTGTAGAGTCGCCAGACATCATTGACGTCCTGTGCTGGGGAGGGTTGAGCCTCCTCCTGGCACTCTTTCTCCCGCGAAGCGGGGACTTCTGCAATAAAATCGGCCAGGACCTGGCCTTTTATGGCTGGTCTTGGCTTGTACTTAATTGCATATTCTCCCAATTCAATTGCCCATTTGGCTAGACGTCCCGATAATTCGGGTTTGCCTAGAACGTTTGAGAGTTTGAAGTTGGTGAGAATGGTGATTGGGTGGCTCTGGAAATATCGTCTTAACCTGCGTGAAGCGTGTATAAGTGCTAAGACTAATTTTTCGAGGGTAGAGTACCGGGTTTCTACGTCTGTTAGTACACGGCTAACATAATAGATTGGCATCTGGATGCCCTTTCGTTCTACTAGCAGGACTGCCCCGGTTGCTCTATCTGTTGCGGAAAGGTATAGGATTAACTCCTCTCCCGCTTGTGGTGCTGTAAGTGTTGGGAGTTCGATCAGGCGTGACCGAATCTCCTGAAAAGCTGCTTCCGCTTCTGGTGTCCAGCGGAAGTGCGTTTTCTTCAAGCAGTTTCTCAATGTTGACACGAAAGGAAACGACTTATCCGCATGGTTTGCCAAGAAGCGATTAAGTGCGACTAGTCGTCCATTCAGTGTCTGAGCCTGTTTGATGGTGGTAGGTGATTCCATTTTAACAATGGCTTCGACCTTTTCAGGGTTCGCTCTAAAGCCATCTTTAGTAACTTTGACTCCCAAGAACTTCCCTTCTTCCATCCCAAATGAACACTTGCTCGGGTTGAGCTTCATGTTTATCTTTCGGAGCGTGTTGAAAGTTTCTTCAATGTCTTTCAACATCGCCTCTGGCTCGAGGCTTTTGATGACCAAATCATCCATATAGACTTCCAAGTTTCTCCCGATTTGGGCATGAAACTCTTTGTCCATTAGTCGTTGGTACGTGGACCCTGCATTCTTAAGTCCGAATGGCATCATTTTATAACAAAATGTACCATCGGGCGTCCGAAATGCGGTTTTGTCCTGGTCATCAATGGCCATGTGGATTTGGTGGTACCCCTTATACGCATCCAAGAAGCATTTAAGGCGAAATGGTGCCAACGAATCCACTTTGAGATCAATTTCTGGTAACGGATAACAATCTTTGGGGCATGCTTTGTTCAAATCTTTGAAATCTATGCACATGCGCCATTGTTTGTCATTCTTCGGTACCATTACGGGATTTGCAACCCATGTTTGATATCTACTAACGCGTACGATGCCTGCGTCAAGGAGTTCCTTGACTTGGGTTCTACACGCGTTAGTTTGTTCAGGCCCCATTACTCTGCGCTTTTGTACGACTGGCGTAACAGCCGGATCGCACTTGAGCTTATGCTCCGCCTTACTTCGGGGTACCCCAGTCATGTCAGCTGGTGCCCACGCAAAGATGTCAGCGTTTTTCTGCAGTAAGCGTTTGAGTAAGGTGCGGGTGGGATCAACGATTGTTGGTCCAATGGTAACGGCCTGGTCGGGGTATTTGCCATTGAAGGCCCATTTTTCTGGTTCAGTGATGGTTGGTTTAGCCTTTTTCGGTTTGGGTTTAGATGAAACAGATGCAATGCATACCTGGGGAATGCCAGAGATCATCGCTACACCCTCAGCTGTTGGCCATCCCATCATGCCGTGGACTGAAGATACCACAGCGTTGAATCTTGCCATCCCGTCTCTTCCGAATAGGATGTCGTACGTGTGATGTGGCTTTTTCATCACGACAAAATCCACGTCTTCTGTGCGTGAATGATTCCCATAAGTAAGAGTAACGGGGAAACATAGGATACCCAGGGGTGTTTCTGTACTTCCGTCAAACCCTTCCATTGAAGCGTAGACCGTTTCCAAGCGTTCTTTGTCTTCATCATCCAGCTTATCAAAGAACTGCCTGTACATCACTGTCGACGAAGCGCCGTTGTCAGCAAGAGTGCGTGAAGTGATGTAGTGCCCCAGCTGGCTTCTGATGACGATGGGGCCTTCTTTGCTGGGGCCTCCTGGCACTCGCGGGAAGCGCACCTCAGCTTCCTTCCACGTGCATGGTTCTGCCACCCGTCTTTTTCTTCCTCTGACCTTGCCATGAACCATGTTGATGCTGATATCGATGGGCTTTCGTCCGTTACCTCTGTACCGGTTGTCATTCCTTCCTCCCTTCCTGATCGATGCCACAAGATGTGCAAGTCTTCCATCCATGACAAATGTCTCAATAATATCCTTCAAGGATGTGCAGTCTTCAGTACCATGGCCCTTTGTCCCGTGGAAATCATAGGATTTGCTTTGATCCGCATTAGGTTTCTGCCGGATCAATGGGGCTTTAGGCCATGGCAATTTTTCCGTGGCAAATATCTCCGTGACGCTCTTCGTGAGTGGCGTCCACCGGTGTTTTCGGTTTGAAGGGTGTGTGTTGTCCCTTCCGCCAACAAGAGGGCGAGAGCTGGATGAGGTGTCAAAGTTTACCCTTGACTGCCAAATACCTAGCCTCCTCTTTTTGTTCTGCCGGGCGATCCGGACATTGTTCTCTCTGGTCCTCTGCGTGTAGAGGTGTGTACTCTGGGGAAGATCCCTTCCCAGTTGTTTTTCCGTCTCGGCAAAGCGCTTTGCCGCCGTCATGATGGCATCCCAAGTTGATGGCATGCCATCCTTACCCGTCAATGTGCGGATAAGTTCTGGGTATTCGGCGCCTTGGATGAAGGCGGCGCGAACCAGATCCTCACTTATGTTGCCGAGACTAAGCTTTTTGGAGTTGAAGCGAGTGATGAAGTCTAGTAAAGATTCATCCTCCTCTCTCACGCAGTTGAGGATCGTCCACTGCTCTTCAGTGTACTTCCTCTGTTGGCTGAAATGCTGGCTGAACTTGTTCTGAAATTCCGCCCAGTCATATATGTGGTGGATCGGTAAACGATCGAACCATGCCCTGGCCGCTCCGACCAGAGTCATCTGGAACATGTAACACCACGTGGGTTCCGTCCAGTTGCTGACGGTAGCCCCCGCAATGAACCTGTTCAAATGGTCGTCTGGGTCGGATAGACCATCATAAGTGCCAATGTTGGACATTTGTTTGGCACTTCTCGGGGCGATTGCTTCCGCAATGTCCCTTGCGAACTTTGACTTCCCTGCATTTGTAGCAGTTGGTCTAAAGGTTTTGGAAAAGTCACGCGGGTTTCTCTCCGCGATTGGTTTAAAGGCTTCCCCAAAATTCCTTTTTGGTTGGACGTCCGTTTCCTTACGCTTCCCTTTCGCCTTATGGCGAGGGTTCGCGTCGGTGTCGGACTCCAACTCGTCGTCTGAGTACTCGCAGTCACTGCTCATATTGAGGTGTTGGCGAGTACTGGCGAATTCGTCAGCCTGTTGAACTGAACGCAAGCGTTCGTCCAATTCGGCTTGGAATTCTCTTTGCCGTGCTTCGGCCCACGCCTTCACTTGATCTAGTGTTTGGCGAGGGACCTTCGTTCGTTTTTCCAGTTGGGTATCGGAGAACCCCAATGGAATATTTACTCCACTTGCCCCGGCTTGGGTAGTCGGGGTAGTGTTCGTAAGGATTGTATAACCGCCGGTGTTCCCCCCAGTTGTTGGGGTTGTTACCGGGGTTTCTTGGTCGGTTACTGGCCTTTGAACCGGAGTAACGTTAACCATTTCTTCAGAAATTGTGAAAAAACTAAAATAGTTCTAGCTTTTATGCACGGATGGCGCCAATGAAGAAACACTAAGTGACCCGGTACAGATTATAGATAATCTGGGGGTTAAGTAATGTTTCCCACGGATGAGGTCTAGCTGAGAAGGCTGTTCTTCAGGAGACCTGCAAAACAAACACCGTAAGCTCGTCACTGAGAAGGGGGGGGGGGGTTCCTCCTTGTGACCACCCTCCGGCGTGAGAATCAGACTAGGTTGCTCTGAATATAAGTGTATATTAAGAGATTGCTAGATAACTGGATAGCAGATGATCTTACCATTCCAAGATGTTGGAGTATTTATAGCCGAAGGTAGGTTTCCAAGCAGGTACAGCCGGCTGAATAGTATTCCTGTTCTACCAACAGTGGACTATGCACAGGCCATACTGGTTGGTGGGTAGGTTACGGCCAACAGTGACAAAGTCGGCTGCACTATTCCACCAACTGTAGATTATGCACGTCCCACCTACTGTGGATTGTACGCAGGCCATGTGTGCTTTCCCTAACAATTTTTATGTACTAGTTTTTATTGTACAGAGAAGAAATCTCAGTTCAAAGGTAGGTAGCTTTCCTTTTCAAGCTTATTTTCATTTCCTTAAAGAAAGTACATAGAGGAAACAAGACAATACAAATGATACTCATCTCACATTATAGGAAATTAGAACTTCAACGACGTCGAAAAACGATAACTTTGCTTTCAGTAGGATCGGTTTTGTCATTCAAAAAAGGGTGGCGGCGCAGCTTGTTACCCGCTTACATGTCTTTCTATTGTAATTGGATCCTTTAATTTGAAATGTTAAGATAAACATGAATTAAAAAAATATATTCAAATATAAATCTCAAATAATAATATACTAGTAATTACATTCATTAGAGTCCATATATGATATATCTTGTGTCGACTTTGTGATTGTACAAACATTTAACTGAACTATTGAAGCAGCCCTCAGGGACGTTGTTATAACTCGTCTCGTATGACTATAAGAACATTAAAACTTTAATGACTAATTTACCTCAATTCATCTTCCGTATATAAAAATCTTCTACATATAAAAGTAGAAGTTTGACAACTATTTCTTCTTAAATTGTGTTCTACTAATAAATTCAATATTGATTTAATTTATTCTATAGTTAGTACGTACGTAACTTCCAACTCTAGTTGAGGTGTTACAATTGGATTTTGTTTTATCTTGTGATTTAACTTTTAATAATACACATACTAAGGACTAACCAACTGTTTTATATCTGTAACCACTACACATTGTTTTCATATCTACGATTGTTGATTGATAACCGAAGATAACATGGGAAGCTCTTTCGATGAACCCACCTCTATGTGGTCCAAATCTACATAACCCCGTGATGTGTGTTTCACTTTCACATATCTCTATCTTTTGCTTTTGGATTTTCTTTGTCTTATTTATGTTTTATTTTTCAAAGATATATTCATGTTTTTTAAATCATAACTTGAAAGTTATATATAGAATTACATTATAAAAACTTATTATATACAACACAATTTGCAAGTCTACCTTATTATTCTTTTCATTATTATTTATTTTTATTTTTATTTATTTTTCAACTACATTATGACTTTATGAGAGGTGTCCCACTAAAAAACTTTTTTTACCCGCTTTTTAACAATATACAATATACTGATATAGCCCCTCAAGTTTAAATAAGTTTTCTTTTTAATAGTTTTTGGCACAACTACCATCATGAGAATTATGAGAGGTGTCCAACTCAAAATATTTTCTTTTCTTTAAGGTTCTCGCTTATAGCTTTTAATATAATATAAAAGTTTAAATTCATCGTTGTAACATGTTTATTTTTATTTACATTTTAATGTAAATTTTATTAAAAAAAACAAAAGTTGTGCGTGATGATAAGTCATCTAAGCATTAAAGAACAAATTTTAAAACTCTTTAGATTTTTATTTAGTTATTTTCGTAACTAAGTACAATTGATATGTATAAATTGATTTAAAATGTATAAACGAAGTACCAAAGGGCTTTTAGCCTAATGGCTAGTGATATCAATATGTTAAATAAGATTTTGCATTTCCCAAAATTTGAAGATCAAATTCAATGGGTGACAAAAAAAAATATAGCGGTTTCTTAAAAAATATATCAAGATACCATTATGTTATTATGCATTAAGACTTCACTTATAAACAAAATGGCATTATATCTTATCTCCAATGGAGTAAAGAGTTAAAGTTTACAAAACTTATCTATAGATAACATGTTTTCTAACAACAAATCATCACACTAATTTTTATTTATTTTTTAATGAGACTAAAATCCTCACTATTAAAAATAGCTATACCTTTTCAAACTCTTTAATATGATTGAGCTACAAGCCATTTAATAATAGCATAGGTTAGTAAGCTCAAGCCTTCGGAAATTTTAACGAAGTGTGATTAACTAAAAACTTTTTTAATTACGTCACTGCAAAGAGTTGTAATTTATTAAAAGCATTCACATCGGAATCCATATATCATCCGCAATCATATAGACATGTTAAGGAAAAGTTCATGTCTTTTTGTAATCAAAATTTGCACTCAATTTGATTCCAAATATAGTATAGATATAAGAATTGAATAGTTATTATATATATATATATATATATATATGAATTACTATTCACTTGATATATTATTTTAGATATTATTTTTAGGAGTGGATGAAAGAAAAGAAATATAATAAAAGAACTATTATTTAATTGAATAGAGATAGATTTGAGATATCAGATGTAAAGGTTTTTTTTAAAAAAAAATAAACATTTTTTTTGGATAAAATGTTTTTAAATTAAATTACATGTACGAGAATAAGTATCAACGGTCTAAGTTGGTAGCGGGCTAGCGGCGTTGTTTTTTCTTTTTTAAATGTGAATACTACAAGGTAGTGTCAAATTTTATAATGATGTTTAGTATATTTAGACAGAATTACAAATTTTGTTATTTAAAAAAAGCCAAATTACGGTTTGTCTTTTTTTTAGTTTCCTTGCAGGCGGTGTACTTTAAACTTTTTTTTCTACACGTTATGTCCTTTACGCTAACTGGGTTAGAAAAACGCAGTTAAATACCCTCACGTGAGGCGCATGTGAGGGCATTTTTGTCTTTTCGTCTACACCTGCAAAAAGTTTATATAACACTCTCTTTCTTCCAGAACTCATCCACCACCACCAAATCCACCATTAACCTCCAGCAACCACAACCAAACTCTCTTCTTTCTCTCTCTATGCCACCAACATCACTACACCATCACCATACCACAACCACTTCGGCCACCATACCTTTCTCCGCCGGAGCCACCATCACCATCACCACACCTTCACCCCGTCGGAGCCACCATGGTTCTCTGCCGTCTCTTTTCAATTCCGGCCACGTGTGACCCAATACTTTCAGGCGGTGGTGGGTGTTCGGCCACCAAAAACCCCACTGCATATCATCTTCCTCCAAACATAGCAACGTGTCCTTCAAATCTGGCTAGATTTCCGACTCCAGCTCTGGACTCATATCCAAATGCTCATCCGGGTCATAGCTCCAGACCCATATCAAAACCCTAGAACTTTAATTGTCGTTGGTGTGGTCATAGCCAGCGGCGGGGGTGGCGGCGGCCGTGAAGTGGTGGTGGAGAGAGTGCGGTTAGGGTTTAGGGTTGGTGTTGTGTTTGATTGCGTTTTCAGATAAGATGAAAGGGTGGAGTGGTGTTTCGTCGAGTTGGGAGTCGGCGTCGGAGATGGAGCGGTGGCTGGTGGCGGTGGTGATGGTGTTTGAGGAAATCCATGGCCGGAGCGGTGATGGTGTTGGCGTAGAGAGAGAAAGAAGAAAGAAAGGAGGGAAAGGTGTTATAAATTTGCAGGTACAGACGAAAAGACTAAAATGCCCTCACATGCGCCTCACGTGAGGGTATTTAACTGGGTTTTTCTAACTCAGTTAGTGTAAAGGACATAACGTGTAGGAAAAAAATGTTTAAAGGACACCGCCTGCAAAGAAACTAAGAAAATGACACGAACCGTAATTTGGCTTATTTTAAAGGACAAAATTTGTAATTTTGTCCTATATTTATAGATGGAGTTTATTGAGGAGATGCAATTGGTTTGTTAGTTTGTTTTGGTTGCTAGCCAACAATCAGAAAAAGAGATTATTGTAACTTAAGATCAACACAAAGAAGAGAAAAAAATTAATTATTTAAATTTTGGAGTTGCTAAAACTCAAAGGTAAATGGGTGATATCAGGAGATTAGTTGAATATGGGTAAGTTAGTTGACTAAATATTTTTGTCCCCACTTAGGTTATAAATTAAGCAATTAAAGATATGTATATATAATAATAATAATAATAATAATAATAAATAAGTAACTAAATATATCTTGCTATGTATGCCTACACATTAGTTATTATAAAAATATGTCTTGTAAAATATATTTATCATGAATATTATGTTAACTTCTATAGAAAAGAAATGTGTGCAAAATACTTTTTTATGTTCTTACCAAATACTCCGTATCACTTTTACTTATGTATATATATTTACTTATAGTACTAATTTGTTTTTATCGACGGTCATCATCTTTTCATGCTACAAATATATCCATCACAAGAGCTTTTGAGCGTCCTTGCTAGTAGAGAAGCACTTTGGATGAGTTGCAATATATATTAAGGCCCACAAAAGGGTACAAAGGTTATTCTTCTATAAGGATGAGAAGAGCGAGTTTTGGGAGGGGATAAATGAGAGGGTGTGAGATATGTTGTAAGGCCCCGTTCCCGGTAGCCCTACTTTAGCGTCGGATTTACTCATAAACACAGTTCTACAAATCAGAGTTAATTAAAACTTTCGCGGAATATAAAACTTTAACCGTTTATTACAAACATTTAATCTTTTATTTAAAACCATAACATATATTTAACACATCGTTTCTTCCATCTTCAGATGCCAGCCGTAAATCCATGCCATGTGCCATCCTCATGCCGGCTCTTTAGTTCGCTCACCTGCGTGCATACTAAAAGTCAACTACGCTGAGTGAGTTCTAGTTAATCAAGCAACTTACTATACAACCACTTCATACAATATGTATGTATCTGAAGACACATAATCCACTGTCTAACCTGTCTACCTTACCACTTAACCACTTAGCCACTTGTTTGCCGAAACACATAGAGGCTTGCCCTCTCACGTGTTCACGTTATGCCACTTAATAACAGGGGCACGTATAGGCTTTCCCTATCACGCACTCGCGTTATGCCACTTAATAACGAAGGCACGTATAGGCTTTCCCTATCACGCACTCACGTTATGCCACTTAATAACGAAGGCACGTATAGGCTTTCCCTATCACGCACTCACGTTATGCCACTAACACCCTTACTAGACTCTTGCCACTTCTAACACACTCTACCTCTACCTGCCTATATCACACTTCATATCAGTTCATTATTTACGTAATAAGCAGGTCACATCATAGCATTCATAGACACTAACAACCACTTGGAATTTACTATCCTTGGTGATACGTGCAATATCCGAAGATCGTTCACGTACCGACAAGCATTATATAATAGCTACCTCGTATAACATCTATAGCATACACTTACCACTTAAGGTAAGTGTATTCACACTTCACATCGAGTATGCACACAGCCCCGAAAACATAACAAGGAAATGGGGCTAGAAACTCACCTGAATCCTGTTACGCTCTCCGTTAATCGTTATTCCCTTATTGAGCTGTGCACGGCTAACTTTACGTGTTTTTAAGGTTACGGTTAGCTTGGTGATGAACTAAAATCTTGTATCTTGCTTGCACGCTCAAGATCTATTAAGTTATAGGCTCGGTTTGGTCTCGGATTGCTCCTTAGCTCGCGGCCGTATATGGTGTAGGAAGTATGTGTGTGTTTTTTTTAGTGTGTAGAGATTAGGATGGATAAGATGGATGGAATGGAAAAGATTAGGGTTTAAGGGGGTATTTATACTCCCTTAAGCCCATGGACCTAAGGCCCATATTTCCCTTTGGTCCATAACTAATCCCATCTAATTATCCTACCTAGTCTTCATATTTTGCTATTATTATCATCGTTCCACTAACTCGTTTATTTCACCCGACAAAATAATATATTAAATATTACTTTAGAAGTTTCGGGATGTTACATATGTGAAGAAGATGAGAGAAAGAAATAGAGTCAGTTAAGGAAGCAATCAACGTGAATGATGGTCAGGCCATACATCCTCCCTCTGTGTTGGTTATGTATGTATTTGTGTTCACTTTGAGTCCTAATAAATTATTTAAGTTTTGTTAATATTTTACTAGTGAAATAGCTAAATAAAAAAATAAAAAGTTAAAAAAAAAACTATGTACCATTTGTTGATTATAAATAATTAAATATTCATTACAACCACCTATAATCAAATGTTTTTTTTTGTAATTAAAGATTCTAAAATAAGCACGCTAGTTTTTATATTTTTGGCTAACTTTTATGTTTAATATTTTTTTAACTGTTAAATACATGGTTACAAACTTACAATTTAAGTCGTGTTTTTTTTATTTTAATATTTTTCCTAACATCTTATAAAACATGAAAATTTGTTTAAACCAAACAAATTATGTTTAGTTTTAAAACAACTTCAAGTTAATCTAGGAAGCAAAAACGAATATAGATAGTTACATAATTAAGCAAGAACCATAAAAAAAAGTCAACTATTTTAGAAAATGAGAACTGCATTTCAACCGTCAACGTTGTTTTACAGAAACATTTTATGTGATGTCATCTTTAATCAACGCGAAAACATATTGCATCCCCCGCCCCCGGATGGCCGAATATATACATATCTTGACCAAGGATATTTTTGTAATTACAATTACAACGTTTAATAAGTTAAAATGTTATGAGGTGAGTAGAGTAATAAATAATAAACTAGTTGAAATAATAAACTAGTTGAGACGAATATAATTCTTTTTGTGGATTAAGATAATAAAGAATTTGAGCTAAGGCTTGCGAGGTTGTTAGTTCGAATTCACCCAAGCCATGATCCACTCCCTTAGTCATTCACACCTAAATTCCACTTATTACTTAAGACAACATAGTTCGATCAGAATAGGACAACGGACCTCTTAAATTTAGGGAGTGCGATAACCTAACACAAAAAAGTTGTCGTTATAAAAAAGTGATTTGAGGCTGAGCGGAGCCCAACTAAAAGACTAGTCACGAGCCGAGCTTTAAAAAAAATAAATCTTGAAGCTTAAGCTTGAAAAACTATTAGGTAGTGTTTGGTATGCAGGAATGGAGGACAGAATGGATTGACCCATTGTGAGGGAATGGAAAATATTGTGTTTGGTTGAATAAAACAATGGAATGACCCATTACATAGTCCATTTCATTCCCTCTAAAATACCTCAATTTCATTCCATCCATACCCCATGTTTTTTTTCATTCCATTCCCTCCTTCACCCTACATCACCTCCACCACCTTCCCAACACCACCACCAACCACCGCCGCCACTGCCACCGGCCACCACTATCGCCGTCCACCGCCGCCACCACCCACCTCCACCAACCATCGCCATCGGTGCCAGCCACCCAGCACCGCCAGTCGCCCGCCGCATATATCAACCATCACACATGCCGCCCACTGTCACCGTTGCCCACCACCGCCGCCACCCGCCACCAATCATCACCATCGGCGTCCACTGCTGCCACCACCCACCTCCACAAACCATCGCCATCAGTGCCAGCTACCCACCACCTCCAGCCGCCCGACTTATCCATCAATCATCGCCCCACCATCACACACGCCGCCCACCGTCACCGCTGCCCACCACCACCTCCATAGTTACCGCCACCACCATCTCCACCGTTACCGCAACCGCTCCCACCACCACCACTCACTACAATTTCAATTTTATTTTTTTCTTACCTACCAACAATACAAAGTAATGATTCATTTCATTCCCATGTGGTAACCAAACATTCATTAGAATGGTAATAACCCATTTCATTTCTTTCTCATTTCCATTACATGTCCATTCCATTCAGTCGTCCATTCCATTACCCCATATCAAACAGAGCCTTAGTTTGAGCCTTATTGAATCGATTTCGAGCCATTAGCTGAGCCTCGAGTCCTCGCTCCATTAGTTTAGAACCATAAAAAAATGTTGTTTTTAAGTGTGGTTCAACAAGATTAAAAAAAAAGAAAAAAAAGTGTCGTCCAAACAAAGGAAAAAATAAACATAAACACAAGTTATATATATTTGTATGACGCGCACACGTGTAAACAAGTCACAAGAACAGTTATGCTAACCAAATCACCCCTAAACCCACTCCTTTCTCCTCCTCCTCCGCGAAATCTTCTCGCCGGTGATACGTAACGCCCAAATTCCACCATCCACTCCTTCAGTCAGTTACACCTCAATTCCACTTCTTCTTCTTAATAATAATAATAATAATAATATTATTATTAATTTCACACTCCATTGCAATTGCAATTTGACCTGATCTAATTCTGATCTAACCTCACCTCACCTCACCTGACCTAGGGTTTTTATTAAGAATTATGCGATATAATGGTGGCTAATAACGTCTCTTCGTCACGAGGCTTGTCTCCGGCTAGACCGAAGCGTGCGCCGTTGGTGCCTTCTGAGGCTACTCTTGATAACAATGTTCCGGTGCCACGTCGGCTTAAATCCAGAGATGTTGGTTCACGATACTTGTCTTCTACTGCAACTACTACAATGACGTCCACGTCATCGTCAGGTACCTTTTCATCTTCTTCTTATTCCACTACTACTACCACAACGACGTCGTCTTCCAATTCGAATTCGAATTCGAATTCCACGTGTACGCCGAGAAGACGGTTTCCGTCGCCGTTAGTTTCTGTTTCTTCCACGAATCTGATGACGCCGGCGAATAATAATAATAATATTAATAAGAGAGCTCAGTCAACAGAACGACGTCGTCCGGTGACGCCGTCATCCGCCGTTAAGATGTTAACGGCGATGCCGGCGAGGAGTTTATCGGTTTCGTTTCAAGGTCCGTCGTTTGCGATTCCGTTAAGTAAGCCGTCAAAACCGCCGCCTACTAACGGATCGAGGCATAGTACGCCGGATAGGAGACCGGTGACGCCGGTGAGTAAGGTATCGAAACCGCCGTTTACGGTTTCTAATAATGGATCGAGACCGAGTACTCCGGTATCGAAACGGATGTCTACTGGTTCTATTAACGGATCGAGAGCTAGTACACAGGAGAGGAGGCCGGTGACGCCGGTGACTAAGGTATCGAAACCGATTGCAGCTGGTTTTAATAATGGATCGAGACCTGTTACGCCGGAGAGGAGGCCTGTGACGCCAGTTAGGAAGTTAGGGATTTCAAATTCGGCTGAACAGAAGCGTTGGCCAGCGAGATCACGGCAGGATGGATTTATGACAAGGAGCGTGGATTTTTCGAATGAGAATACGAAATTGAGTGGATCTGGTACTGGAACCGCAACTGCGGTTAGGGCTTTACGGAAATCGATGATCGGTAAGGAGAAATTAAAAGATGATAAGGGTGTAATGCCGGAGATTAGTAGAAGTATTGATAAGCTTTTTACTGATTCTGATAATTCTGACCGTGTGGTTTCGGATGCGGAGAGTGTTTCATCGGGTAGCACTCCGGGTAATGTTAAAGGTGCAACGCCTCGGGCAATTATGGTACCAGCTAGATTCAGGCAAGAAACTGTTAATCGTCTAAGGAGAGTACAACCGGAGCTGGTTTCGCCTCCTTTGGCGCAAAATAATAAGTTAATTGCAGGGAATAGGCATTTAAAAGACGGGCCAGCACGAACACCACGAGGATTGTCTCCCTCTCCGGTTAGAGGAGCTGTTAGACCAGCTTCCCCTTGCAAGAGTGTGCCGTTGGCGTCTGCATCATCTCCGTCAAGGTGTATGTCTAGTCCAATAAGAGCACGGGGTGCAATTGGGTCGAATAGTAATTTGGGCAATCCACATTCGGTTCTCAGCTTTGCTGCTGAAGCTAGGAGAAGGAAGGTAGGGGATAATGCCATTAGTGATGCACATGTTTTGAGGATGCTACACAATAAATATTTGCAGTGGAGGTTTGCAAATGCGAGAGCAGATGCTGCAATGCAGGTCCAGAGAGCAACTGCTCAGGTAATGAATGCTACTGGTTTGTTTGCTTGCTTTCTCTGTTAGTCTGTTGTAGTTAGCTTCATGTCTATGTGAGTTACAGAGCACACACTTTCTTATATTAGTTGATTTTTATCATCCTATGCTATTGTTACAGTTCTTGTAATTCAAATAGTTTGCTGTTGGCTTGTTTGTTAATTACAAGTTATTTCTGTTAGTATTGTCAGGGGTTAGTAATTCTCACTTAGAGGCCAAATATGTAAAGTACTAATCATTTAGTTGAGTGTGTACACTGGAGTCGGTAAATTGGTTATTTACTGATGGAGCAAGTGTATTTACTTTATACCAAGTACTAACGCAGGTGCACGATAATTTGGTATACATTTGGCTGAATGCATTCTAGTACTTGGTTACTTGTAGAACCAGGGGAAAGTTTAAATATAGGGAACGTTTGCAAGAACTTAAAGGCTTTGCTTGATATTATTTTTGGAGTTCTGAATTCTGCTTTGGGTTGTAGTGGTAGTAATGATTTCAGTTTTTTTTACCTGCTTTGAGGCTTGATAGGCTACAGAATCTGTCCTGCTTTCATTAGTCTGGACGGGTCAAATTGTTAATGTGATTTGTTCATTTTGATGATGTAGAAACAGTAAAATGTCAGTGTTATTTTAGTTATTTTGTGGGAGGTATGACTCTTTTTTCCAGGGGACATGTTATGCAGCATGTTCATTGTTAGTTGCAAAGAATGCAAAAGATGGGGTGCCCACTTGTGATAGGTGTCTTTATAAAGACATTCCTAATGATTTGAAATAAATTTACATCTGTTTGGTTCAAATAATATTAAGTTGTATTTGGTCGACTCATGAATTAGATCTTGGCAAAAGTCATGTTTTGTAAGTCACATTTTTTGCATTAATGCATACGCGTGGTGTTAATTTGTAGATTAGAGTGGACCTCTTACTCCTTATAGGCTGTTTTAATTAGTTTTGTAGCCAATGATGGACCCTTGCACTCTGCAGTGCAACTGTGCAAGTTGTGTTTTCATGAACTATGGGGGTGCTTGGGTGAGCTTTTAAATTTTGCTTATTTGATTTTTGAAAAGCAAAAGGTGTTTGGCAAAGCCCTTCCAAAAGCTTCAAAATGGAGCTTCTCAAAAATGCTTTTGCTTTTCAAAAATTAAGCAAGCAAATAAGCAAGTTTGAAAAGCTCACCCCAATACCCCCTATAAGTTATTTTAAGTTGATGGAAGTGTAACTTGATTTCTTATATGTATTTATTTCGTTAAGCTGTCTTTTTAAGAATGATGGATTATCAACGTTATATGGTTGACAATTTTGTCAGTAGGTAGCAGCAGTAATGAGGCTAATCTGAGTGATGGTTCTTTACTTCATATTAAGTTTTAACCATATACATTTATGTATATACATGCATGCATTAATGTGAGAGTGGCTACATTAGTTTTAAGCTAATTCAGTAGAAAATATTATCTATCAGCTTTTACTCTCTTGCCCCTACAAGTATTGTATTATAAATTTTTTCTTTTATACCTTTATTGCTTTATGTATAGTGCCTTCATGTGCATCAAAGCGTTATTTATTTATTTATATAGTTCATATAGTCACACACCTTCTAGTTTTCTTTTATTAATTATATACTGTTTTTCTACATTCTGTTTCAGAAAAGTCTATATAATTCATGGGTGACAACATCAAAAATGCGACAGTCTGTCATAGCTAAACAAATGGAGATACAACAGCTGAGGCAAAACTTGAAGTTGCACACAGTTCTCAAAACACAGGCAAGAATGTGAATTATCACATTATTACTTAATTATATAATCTGTTGTTTCTTTCATTACTCCAAGTAGTGGCTTTCTGTTGGTTATAATATCACAGCTATCTTATCATATATTTTTATGGAAACACAGATACCGTATTTGAAAATTTGGGATCAAGTTGAGAGGGATCACATTGCCTCTTTATCTGGGACTATTGTGTCTCTGGAGTCCAGCACCCTTCGTGTCCCGCTTGTTGATGGTGCAAAGGTATTTTGTGTGCATAAAAGTTTACAATAAAAACATATGAGGTTTTATGATTCAGGTTTAAAAGCTTTAAAATTATTGCTAACTTCTGTTACTTTTACAGGTTGATGTTCAAAGTTTAAAAGATGCTTTCCGTTCGGCAGCTGATGTGATGCAGATAATGACATCCTTGATACGCTCTTTGGTGACAAAGGTTTGTGGAAACTCTTTTGAACCCCTTTCTTCACTGTCAGCTGTGTGAACTTTGGATAACTTAGTTGTTGATTCCTTGACATATAGCACATCAGTTAAGAAAAACGTGAGTTATATTAATTAACAAGTAATGATACATCGGTCTGCCTCCATTAAATGCTTGACAGATGATTTAGCTATTTTTTGTCGCCTTTGATCATGCGTTATGAGTCAGTCTCATTCTTCAGGCACATTTTTTAGGTCTATGAACCCTTTTTTTAAAATTGAATTTGCATATTGTGTTACTTTGTGTGGATCTTTATTTTAATTATAATATTTACCCTTTTTTTAGTGTTTCTAGTGGTTTGACAAATACTTGGTTTGGGGTCTCACTCTAGTGTTAAACTCCAACATACTAAAGTAAAGAACAATGACTATTTATGTAATTAGCTAAAAGGGTAAAACCGTAATTAAATTGAGTTGAAGTCGAGGGTCAAGCATTTTAAATTATCTTGACCCTTCTCATATACCACGTCTTTTAACAGGCTGTATATTTATGTCTTTAAAAACAAAATCTTTTAAACAGGTGGAGCATGTGAACAACTTGGCATCTGAACTTGCTACCACAACAACGAATGAACAGTCTATGATCAATCAGTGCAAGGATCTGTTGTCATTACTGACAAACATGGAGGTATGCATCAAAAGTCATTTATTTGGTGTAAAGTTTACTTAAGAAATAACAAAATTCAATAATTATATGGTTGCGGATGAAAGCAGGTGCATGACTGCAGCTTGAGGACACACATACTACAACTGCAATAACCGAACTGTAAAGCTGATTTCTCTCTCTTTGACTGCTTACTGGAAAATTGCTAACTATACTTGAAGTTCCTACTTTGCCCCTGGACAATGATACCAGGTGAGTGTAAACTGGTTGTTAATCATGGGCTTTTGCGGAAGATTATGAAGATATGTGAGATGCGGCTGTGTGACGTCCTGTATATGCGTAGAGTAGGAGATCATAAAGGTCGTTGTATTTCACCTACCAGGTAGGAAATATATATATGTATATATAGGGACTCTTGACAATGATACTTGCTTTAATTTGCACATGTTTCTTCTTCCTCAATATCCTTAATTTTATATTTTGCACATGGTAAAATAAGCCTAATGATATGGATATTAGCGGTGACCCATTGTAAAATGAATTTCTTTGATTGATCTCATTTTACAGGATCAGTCCTAGCTCATTTGGTCTACTGGTTAAAGAAAAAAACAGAACACTAAATGACTGTTTCGATTGAGTTTCAAGAGTATCATTGATCGATATATATTAATATGAAAGTACCTCACACAATTGTAATAGATCCATTAACAAATTACAAAATCTTACAAATATGTTATTTTATTTTATCTAACTATATGCTCTTATTTTTTCATTAAATTGTAATTAGTTTTTTCATAACCATTGCAGAGTTTTTTCATATTTAACTTTACTTGTAAGTAAAGTTTTAGACTGTATAATTGTATATTAAGATGCGTTGGGTTTATTTTGAGTCACAACTTACAAGTCAATTTAGTGGGTCTTTATGGGCCGAAGAGAAAAACTAAATATTCAAGGGTCAGAATAGGCACGGCCCATCTCAAAGGTAGAGAGAAGTATAGGTGCACAAATCGAGTTTTTAAATACCCGGTTCCGAGTATGGAATCGGGTTCGGGTATGACCGCGTATTGGCAATACCCGGGTAGGATTCGGGTCCGGGTATTGTCTCTAACAACCATACCCTATGCATTGGGTTCGGGTTGGGTATAAAACTGGGTATTTGAATACCCTATTTCCGGGTATTGAAAAAACATTTTTTTCGGGGGTTTTTCTGGGTATTTTTTTGGTATAGATTGGATTTTTTAAGGAGTTACAATTTTTAGAAGCATTTTGGGGTATTTTTCCGGTATTTTTCGGGTATAGAATGAGTATTTGAAAAACCCGGTTTCGGATATTGGAAAAACCCGGTTCTGAGTATGGAACCGGTTCCGTTTTTTGGGTATTATCGGGTATAAACGGGTCTGGTTCCGGTTACGAGTTTTGGTACCGAAATGCATACCCTATCCATACCCTACGCGTAGGGTCGGTTCCGGGTTCGTTTTTTTTTTTCACCTCTAGAGAGAAGTGAGAACTCCGGAGAAGCTTGATTCATCCCCTTAAGCTGCTCTAGTTTCTTCTCCAAACTCTAGAAATTCCTTTTACATATTCCACCGATCACAATCATCGCCTAAATCTCAAACCTTACCCGCATTGGAAATGGCCTTCGGTTCGCAAGTTGAAGAAAAGGCAGCAAAATTTTATTTGGTGATTATTTGGATGTTGATATTTACCAACCCTAAAGAGAGACCATATGATGTTTTTTTTTTCTTTTGGTTTTACTAAGTTTTTAAGTTGTAATTGTTTTCACCAGAGATTGTTCAACTCAAGACTTATAAGTTTGTTATTGAATGCCTATGAAACTAACGTAATTAGGTTATTTTAAATTATTGTTGCACTGGACCAAGTAGTAGAACTCGACACAAATTAGAAGTCAAAATTACACACACACACACACTTGAGTGAATTGTGTCTATAAAACGTGGTTAAATATTAAAGATTTATTTAGCATGCTATTGTTTATTTCGTTATTAGACTTGATATTTCAAAATATGTATTGAGTTCTGAACCCCTAACATTTTTTTGCAACTTCGGCCACCCCTCTGATAAAGCCCAAGTTTCGCCACAGCGTGAAATGGTTGGAGATACCTTCAACAATTTGATTGAACAATTGTTTGCTTATTTGAAATCGCTATCTAAACATAGTATTGGCGAAACCGTATGTTGACAACAATAGTCACCCAAACAAAGATGTATATTTCCAATTCATAAACTTTGACTTAGATTTGCATTTCCTTGTTGTATTGTTATTGAACTAGATCGTCCCCTCTTTAAGTTGATGTTGTAATTTCAGTTCCCTATTTTCAAATACATTTATGATTTATCCAAAATGCTATTCGTTCATCATCACTTGAGGGAGGTGTATGATGCGAGAAGGGCGGGGAGCTCACAAGGTTGTTCATTGCATACATCGTTCATTGCAGGCATTTGATGGGGAAGTCAGTGTGGACGAGTGCATTCGTGAGGTTGTTTGGCTGTACACACACACATTTTATTAATGTTATTTTACTTTGTAAAAAAGATAAAATTATACAATATATATATACATATTTAAAAACATATACGTATATGCATATGTTTAAACTTATTGCACTTGAATATAATAAGCTTATTAATTTTTTTCATGAATGCATTTTAAACTCCATCAACCTTAATTCATTTCCCTCCCAGAAAAAATAAATAAACATACATTTTAAGTTAACCTCCCATTACAAATAGCATAATAGAAAAGTATGTTGAATTATGAGAAAATATAATTTGTGAAAACTTAAATTTAGATTACACATGTACATTGATGAATAGGATATATATGATTGTAATAAAGTAATTAAAGTACATCTTACTATGATGGATGATTTTGTTGAGTAAGCACATGTCGTCTAAATTCATCAATTAGTGATAAGCATAAGCCTCTTTGTCTTATAAATATTATTAGTAAAGAAAATAAAGTAGATATGATATGCATGCAATGAATCACAATACGATCTTGGAAATGGACAAATGAGTGAGTTATGTCCCACGTAATAACATGAAGTTGGCGCATGGAGTTGTACATATTTCTGCTCGTGTTTGCCACGTTTGAATCAACTAAAATCACCTCTCCTTGTCCCCACACCTGTAATTTGTATCATTTATTCATTCATTCATTCATTCAAACCACTATTTCGACAAAATATATGATATTGCTACTCTTTTTATAATGTTGTATTTACTTATTTCAAAATGAAATAATGAAACTGATGCATCATATATATATATATATATATATATATATATATATATATATATATATATATATATATATATTTTATTATCTTGTATTTCCTTATTTCAAAATGAGATAATGAAACTAGTGCATCACCTTTGTTTAATATAAGTAGATGCCGGACAACATATTTTACATAGCGTCTTTCTTATCGACACTGTATAGATGGCGTATACCACACACGCACGCACTCTTGACTCATGTAGCCACACTGTACAACAGACTTTTTATTGGTGATTTAATGAGTTTGATATTGCCTGATTTAGGCATAGTTTACTACGTAATATCTTCATGTTTTGACATATATCCAATAAAACTATCTTAATTTTGGTACTCAGTTGTTTAATATGTGTATCTTAGGTTAGAGAAATCGTGTGAGGAAGAAAGAACAATCATAAAGGTCACTATTTAAAAATTCTTGAAGTTAAAAGAGTAACCAGCATCTTAATTGTGATCCTAACATGAACAATTGTACCGGCTCAATAATATACTTTGTGTAAGAAGAAAGAAGGTTGGAGACTTGGTGTCGGCATAATCGTGTCATAGATGTGAGATATCATCAAGGCCCTAAGGGGCTAAGGAATACGACGAAAGCGGATATACACTACATGATTTCATTTTATAAACCAAACCTTTTACATGTGTGTTTGCTTATTTCTCATCCCCATTATGATCAAACAATTCAACTGACTAATTTTCAGTAACTTCGTCGCTTAGACATGCTCGCGACCCGTCTGGAGTCGAAATCTTTTGAGACAATATATTGATATTGTTGGCGCTTCTAATTAATGGACCTTTTGAAGTGGTAAATATTAATTAGACTATAGATGAAACTTTGACGATCCAATATACCACCTATGCTAGAGTATGATAACTTTTCATCCTTTCTCATTCGTCTAATCTGTAATTGAACTCTTAATAAATTTTCAAACACGATTTCATGTTTACCTTTGCTTTATACTGATTTGACCCATAACATGATCCAATCATTACTTACTATTTAAGCAAGATATGAACCCTATATGATGGATTGATGGATGTAATTTGGATTTTGATTGGTTGGATATGTGACTTGTTATATATGCTTGTTCATAAAACACGTCTTTGAGTTTGATAATATCTACCGTGGTGGTATAACTATTGGACTTAATTGGATTGAACAACACGAATAATACTGATATTTTGTGATAATTTATCACAACTATATCAATATTATTCAAACAAAAATCACACATAATAAAATGGCCTCACACCTATATTTATACTAATCTTAACTAGTTTCTTACTCCATTTCGAAATCATAATAATACTTAACAAAAAATGGAATTTACTTTATACTCTCTCTCTAACTTTAATAATACACACATAACAATTAATTAACCATTTAATTTATTCTCTAATCTTGATCTCTTTTATCTTTAAACTCTTTGTTTAATTCACCCTTTGTACTTCTTGATTGTTCATATAACTTAACCTTCATTCATATTTGAAATCAATAATATTGTATCCTTCACTAAAGTAACATTACGAAGGAGTTAATCCAAAATGAATAGATACGATTCGATTGACTTAAATTAAACAAGAACAAGAAGTTAAACAATATTTTACTGCATTATCCATATTTTAGGGGACTTTCAATATAAGTAAATAATAGTCTCTTTATTATTTATCAACTCAATATATTCCTTATGTTGATTATGTTCTCTAGTTCTCTTTATCTTTTATCAACTCAATTACAATTTTTATAGTTCTAGTCTTCTAGATCGTGACAGAAAATAACGAAAATAATCACTTCAAGTCAATTGATTATCAACATATCCCGTTCTTTTTTGTAAACATTAAGCAATTTTCACCCAATCGTGTAATTGCATTCGTCTCAAGTATTTAAACCTTAATCAGATAATCATGTCATAAACTTCTTATTATACTTCTAAATTCTAATACAATAACCTATTTTTTTTTTATTTTTTTTACATACTTCTGATACACACCTTGTAGCAACCTTTTTAAGGGGAGGGCGTTATGGAAACTAGGTTAACACAGTAACAAGGCCTTTAACAAGGAAAATGGTGGAGCCACTTTTAAATAATCAATAACACTTTTTTCTGTTTTGTTTTATTTTTTTACTTAGCCCCGTTTGTTTTTTTTAAAGATTTAATTCTGAATCTGAATACTACATCTGAATGTTAAGAGGTGGTTCAAATGTCTGAAATCTGAATTATTAAGAGGTGGAGGCTAGAGACGAACCTCTAGTCGTTGGAGATGGAGCCTAGTCTCCGGGTTAGAAGTTAATGGAGGCCGGAGACAAACGTATGTTTTTTTGGGTTAAGAGGTTTTCAGACCCACTAAAAGCTCTTACTGGTTCAGATGCTATTAAGACGCTGAACCTCTTAATGCCAGAAAAAAACAAACAGCCCCACGTCTGATTACGTTTGACCGAATCAGACGTTTTCCTCTATTCAGAGAAAAGAGGCAAAAACAAACAGGGCCTTAATGATTAGTTAAGCTACAACGCACAAGCCAATAGGTGAATTACTTAAAGCTTCACCACCCACTTGACCAGGTCCGGCTCCGAGAACGGTTAAAAATTTATGGGCCGAAGGCGAAAATTTTTTTGGGCCCTAATAAAAAAGGGATATCTTGTTGGGTTTACAATTTAGTTTTTTTAAAAAGCCTTAACTTTTTGGGCCTTATGATTTGGTTGTGTAAAAAAAAGTTTTATATAAAAATATAGTCAAAATGTCTCAAGTGAGGTTAAAACTCATAACCTTTTGGTTGAAAATCATACCCCTTTGCCACTAAACCAAGCTAGTGGTTGTGATATTAAGTTTAAACATTATATATACATATTGTTTTTCATTAAAATATATATATAATTTTTTTTTAATAAAAATCCGGGCCTATCGAGGTGTCGGGCCGGGGTCCGTCGACCACCCGGCCCTCCCTTATAGCCGGGCCTGCACTTGACGCTTTAACTAAATAGCAAACGATTCTCCATAACAACCCAAGTTAGCGTTAAATTGCCCGTTTATAACACAACCCTTATTTGTTTCTAACTTAATAAACTAATATCATCCAAACACCAAAGTAGTCCGTCAGTCCATTAAGATAGTACGGAAGTTACATAAACGACAAGACACCATTTTCATAATTTCATTAATATTCTCTCTAACCAGAAAACATAAACATTCGTCACCTATAAATAAACCACACAAAAATCCACCGGTAAATTTTCCATCAAAACGAAACTCAATTTACAAAATTCTTACTCAGAAAGTATATATCAAAACTTAGGTTAGTTATTAAAATAAGAAATTAACTCCAAAAAACTAGTCACCTAGACAGGATATATCGCCGATCTATTCATAATATTATTTAAGGTTTCACTATAACCTCCTTAATTAATATTAATAATAGCCACTCATACAAGCAGGTTCAGTAGCTTTGGTTCTTCACCATCACTGCATCGTAAACTCATCATAACATCTGAAACATCGTCGCCGGAAGATGACGCAACCTCCAGGTTTCCGATCATCATTTCCGAAAACGCGCCGGCAGCTTCAGCCACGCCGGATGTTCCGTCGGTTACCGGAATCTGATAACTGTTCATGAGAACGGCCGGCGTGCCGCCGGCGAGGACTGTTCTTACTCCGGCCTCGCAGAGGTGCCAGTTACCGGTGGAAAGGAGTCCGATGGCTCCGTTTACCGGATTCACGGTCCGCCCTACCGCTTCAAACAAGAGCGATTGGAATAAAGCTGGTAAGACGAAAGGGTCATGTTATAGCTACACCGCTCTGATTTGATTAATACGGTAATACCATATATCGGTTGTCTCGTTTTGACCAAAAATGTTAAACTTTGAATTAATGATCAAAATGGTTATTTGAATAGTAGAGAGAAACGGAGTCAAACTTTAAAAAATATTAGTCAAAATTATTGTTTGGCTAATATTCAGAAATTTGTATTGACCATGGACTGTCAAACTTTAAAAGATATTAGTCAAAATTGTTATTTGGCCAATATCTAGACATTTGTTCATATGATCTGTCAAACTTTAAAAGCTATTAGTCAAAATTGTTGTTTGGCCAATATCGAGATATCTGTTCAGACCACAGAACTGTCAAACTTTAATAAAGATGTTAGTCAAAGTTGTAGTTTGGCCAATATCTAAACATTTGTTCTGACCATGGATCATCAAATTTTAAAATGTTTTAGACAAAACAGCCATCCGCAATCTGACAATCATTTTGACCAAGAAACTTAAAACTTTGAAATAAATTGTTAAAACGACCACTCGGACGATATCCGGATGGCTGTTTTGACTGACGTTAAGGGATCAAACTATGAAAGCTATTGGTTAGAACCAATGTTTGGTCACTATCTGAACGTCTGTTCTGACCATAAAAGTCAAACTTTGACAACTTTTGGTTAAAACAGTCATCCGAAATGGTGTGAGATTACATTAAGATGTAGATTTGGACTCGGAGATTGTGCATACCGTTTCGTTTGTGATTAGGGACCGAGGAGATGAAACTGAAGAGATCGCCACGGCCGAAGAACTTGGAGACAAAGAGTGTAGCTCTAGCTTTAGCTTCGGGTGAGTCGATCCAGTCCAAACACGGCCGTAAGACGCAGGTTTCGCCGCACCGCTTTCGTAGAACTCGGCAGCCATGGCAGCTCATGATATCGATCTTTTTGTTCTTGGAATCAAAGTGAAAAGGAAGGCGAGAAACGAGAGTGTGGATGTGAGCGAGTGTGTTTTGTAGTGGAGAAAAGACGTGGATTTCAAATGGAAATATTATTATTCTTAGGAAAGGTGTTTCTTTTCAAATTAAGTAATTATGGCATCGTTTTAATTTTAAAATTAATAAATAAAAGAGGTTTATAAATTTATATCTTGACATCTAACTATCTAAACTAATCTAATCTAACTATACTAATAAAAGAAAATAATAAAGATGATGTGACAATCCCACATTCATTCTTGGCCTAATCTCTCTTCTCATTCATTTGACTTATCCATGGGTTATGGAACAAAACCATATTGACAAATGGGTTATAATTTCCTTTCTAATTCTCTAATCTCTCATTTAATTCTACCTAATAATCCATGGGTCATGGGTCAAGATAATTTTATCAAATGAGTTATAATTTCATTTCTAATTATCTAATTTCTCATCTTATTTATTCTAACAATCCATAAGTCATGGGACAAAACAATTTTGAGAAATGAGTTATAATTTTTATTCTAATTTTATAATCTTTCATCTCATTAATCATAGTTATCCACGGGTAATTGGTCAAAACAAATTTATGCAAGTATTGTATATAAAAAAGCGATTTTGTAAATATGAGATTCTAGACTTCTTATTGTTTGTACTATACATTTTATTTTTACCTTTAATTTTGTTCATTTCTTTCAAATAATGAATCTTTTTATTTTATTATTTGACAAATCCCGTGTAATACACGGGTTTAAAAGCTAGTTATGTAATATGTATGTTCTCTTCACAAAACTATGCTAAAGTTTGCTATGAACAAAAGTATGTTTTACACTTTCACGTAATAAGATTTAACGATAAATCACCGTCATTGTAGATAAAAACAAAAATAAAAGACTAGTAGTTTTAATAATTGTCACTTAATTGCTGAAATATTATAGTAAAAGATGACAACTTACCTGACTAGAGAAAAAAATATATGGTTGTACGTGGTGTTGAAATAAACTTAAATTTCCCGGCGGCAACGGTAAAGGACCTCAATTTGTAGTTTTAGCTTTTCAACAAATAAATATATATTTTTACTAATAATTCATATATCAAAATTTACATGATTTTTTTATGCTGAAATTGGTACAAAAATAAGTTAGTTGTTTTTTTTTTAATAATTGTACATTTGCACTGCTATAAGATCCGGTATTTTTCATACAACGATAATATGTTTTTGTTTTTATTCAGTTTTTATTCTTTTAATATATTCTAAAGTTGCAATTTATCTAAATTAAGAAAGCCCCAAAATTACTTCATTCTCCATCAAATTTGATAAAATACAACAAAAATTTTAACATTTGTTACATTAAAGTTTTTTAATTTACATAAAGATATTTAAAAGTAACATCACATCTGAAAAAGTAAAAAATAATTAAAACAATTGTCTTTTCGATCGTACGAAGCATTTTCTAAAATAATAAAAGGTTAGCAAATCACTTTGATTCCTTAATACAAAAGTATTCCAAAGCTTTCTTAATGATATATTAACTTAAAATATATCATTAACAAAAATGAGTTGTTTTGGTTTACATTAGAACTATTTACGATCTAGATTAAGCTTAACAAAAATTTCGAATCAAATTGATAATGTCAGTTATAAATAAAACAAAATCAAACTAAATGTTGAGTTTGTTGGATTGGTCACTAACATCCAAGTTTCATTAAAAGTCGACACGTGAAATCCAATTATTAATAAGAGATACAAATGATAAAACCAACTTTTAAGTGAGTTATAAAGTTAACACGTGCCAACCATTATTTTTATTTATTGGATATAAAAGATAAAAGATAGAGAAGATTACAAATACTATGCTTTTCTTGTCTTATAATGTTTTTTTTAGAAATGGGAAAGGACAAGTTTATGTTTCTTAGTAAGATTAGGATAAAATTGTTTCTCTTTGGACGTAGACGTTTTTCTCTAAAAAAATTGAAAAATTATCTCTACTGTTTTGAAACAATTAGCGCAACTTGTTTTATTTATTTATAATCAAAGTAGATAGGATATTATTCATGAGGTATATAGGTTACTATGGATTAAGTTCGTAAACATTAATACTCACACTATTTCTTTATGGTATTGTGACACGATGCTTCCCAAACTAGAAGTCATGGCACTTCCACTCGCTTTGATCAGATCGAATATAGGATTTGAGATCGATAGATAATCCAAGATACGATGATTTATTGGCCGAGATTGAGTTGCCTGATTTCAACATTCTTATACAAGAATAGCATTCCAATTACATCAAGAAATGCCTTGTTTTTTAATGCCATCTATTATTCTCATCAAGGTTTATGAAGTATCAAATTGTAATATGCTCGAACGACGGGCACCTCAATTCGTATGCATGTCACTTTATGCATGACATATTGTTTATGAAACCTTTATGAGTGTTGAGTCCTAATCAGTGCTTTGAAACATTTGCAAGAATATGTTCATGGAATTTTCCCTTTTAACTTGTTTCAAGACAATGTTTATGTGTGGACTTTGACTAGATATTAAACGAGTCAAGTTAAGCCAAGCCGAGCCAAGTTGGGCTTAGGCTCTGCTTGTTTACAAGTTGAGTCGAGCTAGCTTGTATCCTAACGAGTTGAAATGTTAAGCCGGCTTGAATGATTTATAAACGAGCCGATTTCAAACGAGGCTCAAGCTGCAACTTTTAAAGTGGCCATAGTGTTTACCTAGTGTTATATGGTTGTCTACTCCATCTCTATGGATATTTATTTACTCATAAGATACATACAATTTTGTAGCTAGGACTTGTCACTATATAAATGGCATGTCGCTTCCGATTAGTATAATCTTAATTAGGTACAAGATCATAAAAGATACAGTGTTCCCACTAGACTCTAAATACTTTAAAATTTTAATCACTCAAAACTTACAAACTACAAAAAAAAAAGTATATAAAAAAGAAAATAAAAAGGTTGTAAAAAAATAAGAGAGGAGTGAGTGGGATGTGTGGTGAGGTGATGTTTCTGAAGGAGGTGTTGCGGCTCCGTGTTTTCTCGGCTCTCATTGCTTTCAACCTTTTTCTTAATCATGGAATCTGGAACCTTTTCCTTTTTGTACTTTCTTATTATTATGTTCTCTCGGGATTTGTTTTGCATTTTTATTTTTAATTCATAACTTGGATAAAAGACATCGAAGAGCATGCAATATGCATCCTCTCCACCCATTGTTTCCTTTATCTTCAGAGTTTGACTTGAGTAATTTTTTAAAAAAATCATATTGCTGACTGTCACTTGATAGTTTTTGTGACTTCAGAAGAGCAGAATTCTCTGGCCAAATACACGGTTAAACGAAAACTCGGGTGGGCTCGGAATTTAAACTGACGACCTTTCAAGATCTAATTCAAATCCTTAATTATGATAATCCATTAAATATGACATAAGTAGTGATCAAACTTAGGTTTACACCTTTGAACTGGTTATATAGATTCATATTTCCTATAAAGAAATTTTTTATTTATGGCTTTTTAGGATAGCTTTTATTAGACTTTTATATTGATGTTTATAAAGCATTTTTTAATTTTAGTGTCTATAAAATACTATGCAATATTTTTGCAATATTCTTAGACACCAAACCCTCATAACATTATTTTACAAACCATATTTTTATATATATCACTTACAATTGAAATCCGCACACGGTATTGGCTATATACAAACCCACACATTAAAACAGCACAAAATGATGAAACTCTGAAATCAACACAAACACACAGGAACTTTCAAAATAAGAAATGCTAAACCAACGGCACATTAAAAAAATATAGAAAATGACTGGGGGATACAACATTTGAATTTTGTGGTGACAACTATGAACTATGGTGGGCTGAAGTTGATGACACGAATTTAGTACCTATATGTTAAAGGCATCAACACTAGGCTAGACGCATTTAAAAGTCATGTGACCTCAATATGTTTCATGTAACCTGTTAATCTAAATGGTCCATACTCGTTGTATTCAATTTTAAAATGGGCGTAAGAGACCATGATATGATCTTGAAACATCGTTGTATAAGTCAAATAAAATCAAAGAAAACAAAAACAAAATTTATTTAATTGATACCTAAGTAAATTTGGATTATTTTAATGACGGGCTTATTGCAACCTTTTTTATGGAATGGAGTGGGCCTTCTGTAATGGGCTTGTGAATGGCTGTTTGTATATGAGTATTTCTAATTTTCTATCGACTTATTGGTCATAAGTCAAATTAACATGATTATTATTAATATAACTAAATATCAAAAGTACAATAAACACATGCACAATTAGCCATCATTTATTAAGGGATGTGTTATTCATACACCCTTTATAGGGTATATTTAAGGTTTAATGTGCGTTAAAAGGGTGTGTGAATAACTAAAAAAGGTATATGAATAACCATTGCCAACTAAAAATAACAAGTTGGTAGGGGCTGCCTATGTGTACATTAAGTTTGTTGGTACATTAAATTTTCTGTTTGCCACTCCGCCGCCGACTCCAATAAATGAACGGTGCTTCGAATCATTTAGGAAACTTGGATTCAAGATATTTTTGAATATGATTGTATTATGTTTAGATTTTATATAAAATGTGTGTTTCATACAAACCAATTTAAAATTACATGATTGTGAAAATTGAATGAAAACATGTACATAAACATGTCTAAATACGAGAGAAAGAAAAAAAAATTGCATTATATATCTTTACAGAATTACAGTTAATATACCCATCTTATATATATCACGTTTAACATAATTTGTATATGTGTTTATGCGCTTCTTATTATTTTCACAGTTTTATCTTGACAAATTCATGATAAAAAAATTAGATTTATCCAACATTTACTTAACAAATTCGTTATATCTAAGTATAAACTGCCCAAATTTTTAGTTATGTCTGTTTCAGAGCAAGGTAAAATTAATTACAGACTTCTTAATTAGTTGCATACGAGTCAACAAAAATAGACTGTTTGCTTGTACAATTACTAAAAAAAATGAAACTTGTTACTAATGTGCATTACGTCCAAGTGATATCTAAGCGAATTTTTAAATTTAATAATTGCAAGTTTAGAAGACGTTGCCAGAAAAGTCTTTATTATTATAATTTAGATTTATATTTACACAGAAAAAGAAAGTTGACTACACACTTGCTTTAGGTACCGTCATGGTTAAAAGGTCCTTTAGGGGAAACGCGTATATGACTCTTGAGTCTTGGCTTATAATGTAGGCCACCTTGTGCCTAATTGGTTGACTTTTTTTTCGTGATTCACAGACACATGGATTCGATCTTCATAAATTAAAGTCTTCCAGTTAGACCATGCGTAGTGGTAGGGGAAGAATGAGAGGGAGAAGTATGTCACGTGACGCACAGTCAAAACTCAAAATTGATCAATTGAAACTTCTAATTGATGATTAATTTGACAAATTTCAAAGTTTAATCGAACAATTAGTTCAATAATTTCAATTTCTATTGATCAATTTTATCAACTGACCTGTGAACAAGTCGTGACGGAGGAAGATGGTGAACGGTGGACGGAATCGTTGGATGGTGGACAGTGGACAAAATCGTTAGATGGTGACGGATTGCTGAACGGTCATGGTAAAGGTGGACGGAATCGATGGGAGCAGCGAATCAGATTTGATGAAAATTACAGTATTGCCACCACGTGTTATTTGAAATCGACGGGGATACGAGTCGCGTACGTAATGTACGATTAGGGATTATTGTATTGGATCCTTTATCTATATATGTGTGTGTGTGTGTATGTATATTGTTTGCGTAATTATGGTTCTACAATTATCTAAGTGCAACTTTATACTAGGGTCTAGTTAAAAAGTATCTCTAACAGCTAACAGACACTAGTACTGACATATAATACTATATCTAATTGCAACTTTAGGGGGGAGGGGTGGTAGATGTGGTGGCATCACCAACCCCAAATCCATCACATATGATGGTTTTTTACTAGGGGTGGTGGTGTGTGATGGAATTTTCTTGTTTTGTTTTTGTCCGATGTCTCGTGTTTATCGTGTTTACCTTTAGCCTTCAACACTCACACACACATATACATATATACACCCACATATACATATACATATAAATACACTCACCATCACCACCTTCTACCAATTCCCCCAAATTCTCACAAACCCTAATCTCACCACCACCACCAATGGCTGGATCCGAATCCGAGATCCAACCCGCCAATTCATCCTCCGGCGACGAAGCCGAACACTCATCCGGCGGATCCGAATCCGACCCACCACCTCCACCACCACAACCACCACCTTCCGATCAACCCGACCCGACTCCCACCAAACCCAGATCCAAAACCCCAATTCAATCCACCAACAAACGCCCCACACCCACCTCCGACATCGATTCCTTTGATCCCACCAAACGGGTCAAAACCCTCCTCAACGGCTACTTCCCCTCCTCAATGGTCATTTTTGCCTTGAAAAACCTACCATCACTTGTGTGATGGCCATCACTCAACCATGCCATCACGCGCGTGATACATCACCGGCGGCGGTGTTGAGTGATGCCATCACGGGTGATGGCTCTTCTTCACGCAGTGCCTCGGGTCCCCTTATACTAGGTGTGATATGTATTTTGAAAGAATAGCAAAATTAGGGATATGACTTCCCAACTAATCACGACTCTCTTTATTTGTCATGGGGTCGTCTATTGATGTTTCGTTCGATATTCTTATTCGATAACCCATGTTTTATCTTGATCATTGGTTATTCCACCTTACCCAACCCACAACTCATTTTAGCTCGTATTTATTTTGTCAAAAATATGTGCCGACCCAAATTAAAATAATTAGTTTTAAAACAAGCCAGTCCAACCAAAACCCGTCTTGACTCGAATCTGTTTTGATCCAACATTCCGCCCCGACCTAACCCAACCATTTTTCCAAATACAATAGAAACTCAAGATGTGCGTGTGAATTGTGAAAACAAAAGCGGCATCTATTTGCTTTTAAAGATAAACGACAAGTGGTTGGGATGAGATATCTAAAGATTTCATTTGAAAAGGGGAGGTTTTAATTTGGTTCAAATTCTATCTTGTGACAAAATAGAAGTTGTAGGCTGGGCTAGTGGGTTTTCTCGTATACAATGGGTTGCTTTTTGAGGGTGGAATGAAGATGATCGGGTGGGTCAGTGTCCCATCATTAATCCAAATGCTTGTTTTTTTTAAAAAAAAAAAGTAATGATAAACATCAAGAAGGAAATGCAGTCAAGAACTGACAGCACGTGGCTTATATGAGTGAACGAAAGGTAACAAAATTGGTGACTAGTTACGAAGAAAAGTTGAAATAACACGGCTCGTTATAAACAATGCCTTAAATATAATTTCAAACACCCTCCATTCATTAAACCGGTTAATGTCTAATTAGATATTCAATCAACAAAAAATTAAAAACTTACAACAAATTGAACATCAACTTGCATTCTTGATGTCACACTTCTTAAGTATCATCAACAAACTAAACATCTCCAACCAATTTTAATATTTACTCAACAAAATTGCATTAATCCAATTCATTTATAGTAATTTAATAATCTACTTGATCGAACAGCTGCCGGGATCTTTTAGCAGGATGGGGGCTTTCCACCTCGTCATCGGCAAACATAATTTCCGGCAAGCATATATAAAATTATAGCATGATTAAAAAAAACTGATAAGCGAATCAACTGAGCATCAAAACCGAACTATCATTTTGTAACCAAAAAATTGAAACAGATTTAATCCACCTGATCAGCTGTAAGTTCCTTATAACTAACATCTGTGTTATGGTTCAGGGTAAGAACTAAGAAAAACCCATGCATACCGCTTACAGACATCTAGCACACCTTGATTCCCGCCCACTGGCTACATTAGCCATTTCTGTCAATCATATCGGCTTATTAATTTATCACCCTGTAATACATGATAAAACATACAAATACCTCATAAGTTTCAACTTCTTTCACAAACAGGATAACTTAAAGGAATAAGCAAGCACACGCACCTTCACTTCCACGATAGTTGAAACACACACAGCTTTTAGTATTAGCTTAATGTCATTTGTCAAAGCCTGAACTTGTAACCGTGCAAACGGTTGGTTATCTTTCAGTTAGAACGAATTTAATGTATTAGAATGAACTACAAAGTTGTTAAATTTGTCACGCTCCTAACCGAACTACGATTTAACTAGATTTATATTTCGATATATACTTGAACTAATCTATATTTTCTACTTTCCTGCACAGTACAACATTTAATGGTGGTACTTGTCTTCAGATAATGGCATCATAAAAGCTCATGTTACATAATCCTAAACAGTAAATAATATCAAATGCTTAACAATAAAACTACAGGTAGGAGAGTGGGAGAACAAGCAGGCAAATCAGGTATTTATGTAATTGATGAAGTTTGTTGGGGAATATATGTGAACAGAATAAAATAAGATCTTCAAAAGCACTCACTAATATGAAGCTTGCAACTAGGCTTACAGGAACCCAACCTCGTTTATCCATTTTCATGCGCAAGTATGTATCTTTAATTAAATTATCATCGCTGTGACAGACAAGAAAAGGATCAACAACTGTTAAATCTTTCAAAAAAAAAAAATGTAACTTCAAACAAAATTTTAGAAAAACAATACACCTGAAACAGTAGTCAATTTGAAGCCTTATCCTCATAGGCAGTATGTAATTTGGTTCCTTAGCCGGCTTAGCATGATAATACGAAATCTCACCTTGGTAATCTGCATACAGATTAAAACATGACTCAAAGTTCAAATAAAATAAAATCTAGATTCTGATTATCATAAAACTCACTAGGATACAACCACGATATAGGAATTAGTGGAGGTATGTACGGAGGCCTAGGATAACCTCACTGTGTCTATATGCCATTAAAGCTTATACTATGTTGGTTCCATTCATGGTCTTGATCCTACTTACTAGCATAACCTTTAGTGATTGTGACCTAAAACTGCCTTTTAGAGAAGACTCCACAATGGTTGTGTTACATATTCCAGAAGCATGATGGGGTTGAATTCTAATTTGATTACATGCAAGTATACAACCATCTAAATCGTTTTAGTCTAGATATTATTGGGACATCATTATTTCTGTTATCATAATATAACTAGAGCAACGATTTGACTTGTTATGACCCAAACCAGTTTTAAACCATCACCAACCCACCTATCTGGCGCCCAATGCCTATTAAGTATTAAGTGCGCATTGCAAAATGGAACATACATAATCTTCCATCAACGGTAATGCACATAAGAATGTAACAAGGTGAAACTCTTGTTTCTATTTCCTCACACTCAAGTATATTTTTCTCATCCTTGTAATTTTTGTTAATGGCGAGCCCCATGATTATATTATCATCACCATTGTGAACTTAAGCAGAAAAAACAACTTCCATTAATCAAAATTGTTAGCATATGCCAATATAACCTTGAAGATTAATTGTTGGCAGCCATGAATCAACCTTAATGTCTACCATTGCAGCCCCATCCTCCGACCAACTAAATAGCACAATGTGTTGATTTGTGTTCTTATTAGCAACAAAAGCAAGCTCACTGAGTACGACATAAAGAAAACTTAGTGTTCATTTAGTTTGTTAAATGAGATGACAATGGGTTCATTTGGTAATCTCTACATGGTCCTAACAACATTATTTTCAGGAATAAAAATCATGTTTACTAAAGGGGTAAATAACATACAACTCATCCAACTAATAAATGTGTAGGTTCCACTTCCACATAGAATGCCGTCTTCATTTATAGCAAGGAACGCCTCACGGAAGTTCAATGCCATCGGACTAGAGGAGGGCTGTAAGACAACAAATATGTCTAATCAGATTTGATTCTAACTCCAATAAACATGCATTACATTTAAGAATCAGAACAAAAACATAAACTCTAAAAAAACAAGACAGCTAATTTATATCTTATTATTTGCTTACTAACATAAGTGATTTTGGCATCTTTGACACTTATGAATTGTATTAGGTTATTCTCCACCTTCCAATCAACACTCAGAGAATAACATTCTAATTCGAGTTGTTGGAGTTCATGTTTTGGGCACAATTTATTCATCATGACTTCCTTGAGCTTGGTCCATGAGTAGGCTGTGGCTACTTCCGCCCCTTGGGGGTACATTTCGCTATTCCACCATGTGAGCGCGGTCTCCTTGAACATGCTTGAACCGTATGTGGTTTTCTGTGATTCGGGGCATTCACAGTGACGGAAAACGCTTTCCATCTATTCGAACCATTGCAATAAGGTAGTGGCACAGTTCTTACCGTAAAACGTTGATGGTTTGGCACCGGTGAATTGTTTCAAAGAGAAAGGTGCAGGGTTAGGCATGGCTTGGATAACGTCGGGTTTAGTTGCTTGAATCTGGGCTATTAGTCTGGGAATCACATCGGCGGTCTCTTTAGCAACCAAAGCGGCCATCCGACGACTGGAGTTAGGTTGCGAGTGCGGCAACGAAGAGAAGGCATTCTGAAATAATAAAAAAAAAATGAAATGATATAAGTTTGAGGTAATTGGTACAAAGTATGAGGATGATATGAAAACATGGAGTTATAATGATTGTGAGTCCTAGAATCATGAGAATGAGGACGTTAGAAAAAAAACACTTTCTTTTTTAAATAAATCAAGTAAATAGATAAAACGATAAACGATTTAAATCTTTGAAATTTGAAAATAAAGTGTTAGGATTTAAAACCGGGAAAAGCTTGCATGAACCACCATGACTTGTTGTCCCAATAATAAATCTTAAATAAAATGAAGTAAAATGGGGAATTGAACATGTGCACGTTTGACCCCAAAATCGTAATAATAACAATAACAAGTAAACAAATTAGACAATGAGATGTTGGAAACACTAGTCCACGTATCACCGTGGCTTTGATGCTTCAAACAAAAATATAAAGAGGCAACCGGAACGCTTGCATTCAACAACTTAAAGTTGCTGACATGTATAACATGGTTTGTTTGGCCTAGAGGAAAACACTTAGATCCAATCATCCCAGGTAAGTAAATCACCTTCGATTCTTGTAATCTTTTTGTCAAATGATCGGATCCTAGTGTTTCGCCTCCTACGGTTGCTACAAACCCGTTATAGATTCAACCTTTAAGAAGATGATAAATAACGGGATCCAAATTAAGTTTGTGATCCATAAAAACATCATAAAAACTAACTTTTTGCGGTAAGGTAAAGATACCTTGGAATACTATGAGAGTGTGTGCATGTGTATATTTTTGGGATTAAATGAAGTAAATAAGTAGATAAATAAATAAATGCAATGAACAATCGAGTATGTCAATCACGTATAGGTGCAAGTTCCCTGAACGGATCACACGAGATATCCCGATATACACAGGTGCGGAATCCCTGTGTGGATCGTTACGGACGTAGAACACAAACACACGAACACACGAATACGATACGAACAAACACACGTTATATTAATAACTCAACACGTGATATGATCACAGTTACAGACTCTCGACCTCACGTCACTTGACTCACACGAACAACTTAAAAACACTAAAACGATAAGCCGTAACCTATATAAATACACGACAACTTCGCCTCAGGCGAAGTTGTCCATAACTTCGCTTGGTTAACAAGTTCGCCTAAGCGAACTTGTCAACAACTTCGCTTGGTTAACAAGTTCGCCTAGGCGAACTTGTCAACAACTTCGCTTTAAACAAACAAATACATAAACAATATTACAGACTCGATTACAGACACTAGACATATGAACTACTGACATTTATGCACCAACAATAGGCAACACATATAAGGACCCTAAAGCATAAACTATACTAGGCCATTACGTCTAACCACCTATCCTATAGTCATGGCTCTGATACCAATCTGTCACACCCCAACCAAAGGCGACGAAACATGCCGGAGCACGAGGGATTGCTCAAGAACACAATGACACTATTAAAGTGACAATATTTGTTCAATTCATTCATTTCATTCAATCATCAAATATAACACAACTTGTTTAACACAAATAAAACAAAGTATAAGGTAATAAATAGTTTCATTTAACTAATAATCTAACGGTCCAAAATAAAAATAACGTCTTTAAATCTTCATTCAACCGATAATCAAACTTGTAACGTTGCATAAAATATATTTTGTCAACACGAATGTTGTGAGCAATTCCATGGTTTTTGTATATATAATATGAGGCAAAATCCACAATTCTTATGTGAAACCATAAATAATAACAACAATTGTGGCATATAAACATAAATAAATGAGGCTCCTTTCTAATAGGTAAAAATACCAAATTACAAGGAGGAGCGCATAATCATACTTATTGAGGAGGAGGATGAGACCAACCAACAAATGCAAAAAACATTCAGCAATTATTCATATGAGGCATATAACACATAATCGAGTAATTATTCTAAGTAAGACATAAACTAGAGTTGTGGTTTGAGAATCTAAGACTTATAATTTTTGATTAAGTAAGTATGCAAACTACCACCAAAGTATAAACGCAAAAGCGGGGATGAAATTACTCACTTGGACAATGTGACGTCGATGAAGAAAACTTAGAATAATAATAATCTTCAAGAAAGCGAGCCGACGGTTTAACGAGTGTGTCCTAGATTGAAAGATCTTGAGTTAATATTGAGTCTTGAAGATAAAAAAATAAATGATATAAAAATGCATAAAAACAAGTCTTCGGTTTTTGGGAGTTTAAGTTATATTTTACAAAATGTGGTTAAATAAAGTAAGTATAACATATAATGGGTTTTACATGAAACCGGGTCTTTGATGTTTAGTTTTACTCAACTTTGTTAAGTTTTACATAGGGGAGTTGGTTTAGTGCTAGTGTGCACGATCCCGCTAATGTAAACATCAAAATCCGAATTTTAAAGATGTGTTCGGTATAGTCGGTTCGGGACTTGATAAAGCAACAAATCCACATCCAACATCCCAAAACATTTAAATATATGAATGACTTCAATAAAATCAGTAGCTTAAACTAGTTTAAGAACTTTTATTAATTAAAGTCCCAAACTTGGGTTTAAGCGAGTGTAAATCGGCCCGATCTCGGTATAAAACCAAGTTTGGTTCCGACATACCATAGTCTTAGAAATATAAATAATATAAAGTGCAAAATGAGTTAAAAACGTTTGGAAAGATTTTTGGTGGTTTGAACGGTGACTAGCTCGTTAAGACGAGTAGTTCGACTTTCACTCGGTTTTTACCCGAAACTTGGTTTAAGCCAAGATTTGTTCCAACACTTCCAAAATCTTAAGTAATATAAGAAATATAATTAAAACATAACTAAAAAGATAGGTCGAACTTTTGGTGGTTTGAACATTGACTAACTTGTTAAAACAAGTGTTCGGTTTCACTCGGTTTGTACCCGAAACTTGGGTTCAAGCCAAGATTTGTTCTACATTTCCATATCAACTATATAATAGCTAAAATACAAAGAAAAACTCAGATATAAAGTGTTTCATACAATATATTTGTTTAAAAGTTAAATAAAGTGCATAAATGAGTGTTCGGTTTGGTTCGGTCCTTGACTCGCTATGAAACCGAGGATGGTTACCACATGTTCAACACCATAGAACTAAAATATAAATGAAAACTCATATCTAGAATGTTTTCATGCAAAATGGTTGTTCAAAAGTAAATAAAAGTGTTTAAACGAGTGTTCGGTTTTGGTTCGGTCCTTGACTCGGTATGAGACCGAGGATGGTTACCACATGTCCAAAATCATAGAACTAATAAGAAAGTAAAATTTCCAGATCTAAACTCAAACAAGAAAGTTAAGCGAGTAAACTTCCTGAAAACGACCCAAACGGGCCTAAAATGAAAAAATAAGTAGTTTGAAGGTCAAAAAACTTTAAACAAAGATGGAAATGGTTTTATTAACATAAATTAACTTATAACAACTGAAAGTAACAAAAACATATATCCGAAACGGATTGAAATGCAAGATTCGGTTCCGTCGACTTTTAAAGTCGAACTTAAGCAAAACTAGCTAGAACAATTTGCAAGTTCAAACAATTTGGGAGAGAAGGGTGAAAATGGGCAGAGAAAATGGCTGAGATGAGTGGGTATTTATGAGGGAGGATTAGGGTTTGAGGGTTTGGATAGAACATTTCTCCAATGGGTAACCGGTACATTTTGATTCTTTGTTTTAAAAATAAGTTAAATGTTTTTTAAGGTTAAATAAATTATATACAGAGATAATATCAAGTTTGGAGGGTTCTAGAATAATTATGGGTTGAGTCTTGGTCGGTTTGGGTGGTTAAAACATGAGTTCGGGCCTTAAAAGAGCTTAAACGAATCAAAAACATAAAAAAAACTGCTTCATATATTGCTGAGCTGCATTGTTGGCTGCTGTGCAACGGGCCGAGGCCAGCCCTACGCACCACGTGAGGTGGGGTTCTCTGCCAAATTTTGTTTTTTCGCAATTTTAGTCCCCGTAGTTCGTTTTAGGTCGTTTTGAGCACAAAATAAGCGTTTTAAATACCGTTAAAGACTTTGAAACGAAACGACAAATATGAAACATGATTATAGCATAAAATTCTTTGTTTTATTAATATTCAAAGATTCAAAAGCCGAAACGGGTCGAGTTTACATTACGGAAACAAATACGCATTGAACCGAAAATGATGAATGTCACAGTTACTCCCCTATGTATAATCCCTTTAAGTCGGAGTGTGACACCACGTCTCTAAATGGGCAACCAGATTTTATCTCCTTCCCAATGGCGAACCCATAAATTTTTTTAATGGGGGCGGAAATTTGTAAGAGTCTATTGTTTATCTCTTAATGGTAAGCAAATTTCAAATCAGATCAGATGACATAATAAAATAATACTAAATCAAACCTCATATACATAAAAAAAACTATATAAGTTGTCATTATATATCAAGAATCCGTACATTACTCTTAGAGTTTTTATATTTTAAAATCAATTTATTATAATATAACAAATAAATTAAAAGTAACTCAAACCAAATATAGATTAAGTTAGATATAACTTAAACCAACATCAAACTATAGTTATAGAAATTAGGGGAAGGTTAACGTACAAATGAAATTAACGTGCTAAACGTGAGAATCATGTAGAGTAATTATATTTACAAGTAGAGTAATTATCATATAGTAATTACATAATTACTCTATAATAATTACTCTACTTGTATATATAATTACTCTACTTTATTCTCATGTTTAGCACGTTAATTTCGTTTGTATTTGATCCAAACCCTAGAAATTAAATAGCATGCACTAAATAGATTAAAAAACAAAAGTTGAAGGGAATCATAAGTTTTAAATGCTACACAGTTTGATGAGGGGTAAAGTGCAAATTATAAAAACAAGAGAATCATAGTGTGCTTTATTTTAGGGTCTTACTAACCACACCCCACACCGCACCAGACGCCGCTTATAGCTCTATCCGCGGCATATAAGTATATTTTCTAAAAAGGTTTTTTTTGTCTTTTTGTGTTAATTTTATTTTACTTTTAATTTAATTTTATTTATTGTTTTTCTTTTTGTTGTTTTATTAAAAATAGATTTTGTTTTATTTTCTTTATCAACAATTATAAAAATTATAACGAAACAATGTAAATAAACGATATATACATATGAGTTTGTACAAATAATAATAAAAATCTATCTTAATGGCAGTGTCACGAATGGCATCGTTGCCGTCGTGCTATCAAACCTACATCTGAATCCCGGTCTATCGTCTTCCTCGCGGCCACGCCTGACGCCCGATGTGCTCGCTTAATGGTCAGAACGTGATGGTGGTTTTTGTGCTTTTTATTGTCACGTAAATCCTAAGATTTAATTATCTTTCGTTAATACGCTAATGACGTTATTTATATATATATTTCTACATTTTGTTATTATTTGTACAAATTCGTTGTAATGGTGGTGGTTTTCGTTTATTTATTGTACAACGTCGTCGTTGTCCTCGCGACCACACCTAATACTCGATGTGCTCGCTTCATGGTCAGAACGCGGTGGTGATTTTTAGTGTTTTTTATCGTCACATAATCCTACGATTTAAGCATCGCCTGCTAACACACCATTGACGCTGCCATTTAGATAGATTTCTACATTTTGTTATTATTTGTACAAATTTGTTGTAATGTGTGTGTGTATCGTTTATTTACATTGCTTCGTTATAATTGGTGTAATTCTTGATAAAGAAATTCAATAATTTTTTTAATAAAACAACAAAATAAAAAATAATAATCAATTAAATTAAATTAAAACTAATATACATTAAACATAAAAAGACAAAAAAAGCGTTTTTTTTTAAAACACATATGCCACATATAGAGCTATAAGCCGTGGTTAAACAAAAGACAAAAAAACACATCTTTTTAGAAAACACTTATAAATCGTGGATAGAACTATAAGCGGCGTCTGGTGCGGTTTTCTAACCACACCTCCGGTGTGGTTAGAAAAGCCCTTATTTTAACCTTTAGTAAATGAAAGAACAAACAAATAAACTGTACTATAGTACAGTACAATACATCTTTCTCTTTCTTCCTCCCCTTTCACCTTTCATGTCTTTCTTGTATCTTCTACCTCTCACACAGCTTTTGGTAGACATTAGCCGGCCGGAAAAGTTCTAAAATTTATAACTTTGTCTCTTTTCACCCAGTAGTTCCGCTCCGCTGATGGGAGTAGGTCCGCATCTGCTCCTCCCACAAGTTGTCATTCAAGAATTTTTGGTAGTGACTTTTGTTGATCAGTTCTTCATGTAAGTAATAAAAAACATGATATATATTAAACCTATGAACCTGTTACAGCAGAGAGGGTAGTAACCGCAGCAGGATATGATGTAGTCGACATGCTTGTCATCTTGATCGAGTTCCCCTTTAGGATGTATAGTTAAGGATGGTTAAGGTTCTTGAGAGGAACCCGGTTTAGAAGAGAGAGGAGACACATGATTTTCTTATATGTGTGAGATTAGGTTATGATGTTAATTTATTCTCTCTATATATACACCCAAGGGGAAACCCATTATTAGCTATTAAGAGTAATATGGTCCATCAACAATTACCAAGCTAATATATAATAAGGTATAATTAATTATTTTGATCTATTATTATATAAATGATAATGATGGCCATATAAATAACTATATAAAATATATTTATTCTTACATTCTCCCACTTGGCCGAGTAATCATTTATTATGAGTATTAGATAAGCCTGATCAGGAGTTAGCACTCATTTTAGCTTTAAACTTAAACTGGAGCAGAGAAATACAGTCATTGAATTGAACATCAGCTCAAGACCCACATTAATCATACTGCAGTCCTTATTTAAAAACTAAGTAGTTATGATCAAAATTTTCAAGTAAGCCCTTCAAACGTTTGATTTGTATAGTAAATTGTCTAAATGTCATTATGCATGTAGAACATATTAAGAGACATACAAATCAAAACTGATGAGGAAATTTAACAGTTAATCATTCATAGTATGATATGCAGTTGCGCATAGTCATCAATAACCCGTCATTATTATAAGCGCTTTCATAATATTTATGGGTGAGACTTTTATTTATCGGATCCTTAAGCATATCATGAATGTATTCGTTACGAAAATTTAGATTCCTCAATTCGTTCATAAACGAATAATTAATTTCATATCAAAATTTAATGCAACACCTCTCAAACTGTTACTGTTTGAGAAAACATGGTAGCTGCCTTTATCACAATAAGTCTTCAATATATATAATTTATATGGAGTTTAATAAAAACTTATGAGTCCACTAATAAATGTTAAACAACATTTATTGACAACAACGTTGTAATTAATCAACATATTATGTCGTTATGACTTAGATTGTTGTTATCAGTTCATTATGACTCCTCCATGAGATAGATTTGTCTACTGACATAAGAATATATCCCGAAAATTACATTTTCTTATCTTTGAATATGACAAAGTTTAGAGTAATCTACCGGTTTGAATTCTCACTTCTTCTTTTAAATTAAGTCTTTCGTTTCTCTTAAAGATATCTTAGTACTCTTTTAGATGCTTCACATTAATCTAGACATATCTAGTGTGTTGCAATTTTGAATAATATCTAAACAAGTATAGACTTGAACTTATATAAAGCTTCTACTTAATGAAGCATAAGGAAATAATCTATGTGTTCCTATTATCCTCTAAAGTAGAGCAATACTGTTTGTTACATGTGTAAGGAATATCTCTGAGATCTATAATATCAAAGTATGTATGAAAATGCTTTGACTCATGTAACATATACATGTCAGAAGAATGTCATCTATATAAGGACAAGTTTGTTTTTAGTTGCTCCCACTCATCATGAGGTAGGTACATTAATCTACTTGTTTTTGATGAAAATAATTGTATAAACATTTCATCATATTTTGATGTTTGCATTAACTCATATATGAATTTTATTGACTTATAAATGAATTGTTCTTTGACCTTCAATTATAACTTTTAGGTTGTTTTATGAACATATAAATATGTAAGCCGATTTTTAGGGAAAGTTGTTTTAATGTTCATCTAATGTAGCTCTTAACTATTGTAAGCTACTAGAACAATAATGATCCTTAAAGAACTCTTTTGTAATATAGGTAAGAAGATTCTTTGATAATTGGTTTATCCTTGAATATAACCTTTAACAATCAATCGTGCTTCTTATTGTCTTAACGTTTCATATTGGGATTTAGTTTAGTTATGAACACTCTAAGGTGATTCAACCAAATCTCAAAACGTTATCCTGACTTATGAAGCTTAGTTTAATTTGCTAATAATAGCATTATTCCATTTAGAATATTGATTGATTTAATGGTTTAATTAGAAGGAGTGTGATCATTAAACTTTCCAACATCCATTTCAACTTTAGTTAGGGAGTTTGCATAATCATCAAAGTTAGTAGGTTTAAAAACCTAGATGACCTCCTGAGTTGATTATTGGGTTTATTTGAAGTTTCAGTTTTATGAATTAGCTCTTGGTTAGGTTGCTATCATTTTCAGGATTCTAAGTGTGTAAGAGTTGGTACAGTATGGTGTACAAGAGGTGTAATTGGAGTTAAATTTGGAGTAAAATTTAATGACTCTCTTCCCCCTGCCTCTTGTACTTTTGCCAAGTCATTATAAGGATTTTTACTGCTCCCACTGATCTTAGAAACCTTTAGGAAATTAGCATGCTTAGGGTCAATATTTATAGACCAATCAATTCTAACAGAGAAACAAGTTAATAATATAAGTTGTTGGAGTTTCTCTTGTTGAGGGTTAGTCTAGTAAGAAATCCGAATTTGCCCAGTTTAAGCAACAATGAAACTTTTGTAAGAGATTGTAAATTCTAAAGAGATAAGTTTTGATAGAATAGTGTTGTGATGGAGCAATGTCTTGTACAAGAGGTGTAATTGAGATAATATAAAGTTTTCACTCCCCCACCTCTTGTAAATCTTGTAAGTTATGATTGAGACACTTAAGGCTCCCTCTTTAATATCTCTAGGAAAAATACAAAAGAAGTTTCAATGATGTACGTGAGATGGGAATCTGTTATATATATGTTAGACTTGTTTTGATTTCATTAACGTCCAGATGTCATAGTAAACTTAGGGACATATTTAGAAGAAATTGTATTAAGTATATATGAATGGATCTCGTTAAGACCGTGGATCATAGAAGACAGATTGAATACAAGTAAATAGTCCTTTAAATGATAAAGAATTATGTCTGAATATTCCATTTGAATAAGTTCCACGAATGTAAGTGAAATATAATTCTGGTGGACCCATACTTATTCCTTAAGCCAAACAATGTTTAGGGCATCTAACACATGATTTAAAATCACTGAGAATGAGATTATATGAAAAATCACCCTCATTAACCATGTCATGATTTCTTATGAAATTTGGTTTTAATGGATGAATTTTATATGTCTCATTTGTCTTTTGTTACATTTTTATTTGCATGATAACAAAAGTTGTGAAAGTATATAATATCATCTAGTTCTATTTTATAAATGTTTCAATCCATATATTGATAACAAATAATATGAGAGTTTAAGGTAATAGTGACTTTATGTTGGCTATGCAAACCTTATAACTGTCATAATGTAGCTTAAGTATTGATACTAAATTCTGACTAATCTCCGGAATATTTAAGGTATCATAAAACGTAATTTGAAGACAGTTTATCATGGTTCTAATAACCTTAACATTTAAATTTGTCACTAACCCTCATGTTAGTTATTTGTTGATTTTTGGGTAAACATATAGATCTAGGCTCAACCAATCATGTGTTAATGAGAATATTAGGTTAGCAGAGTTAAATATCATTAATATATAACTATCAATTTTAGCCAGTTATTCTTTTGAATTATGGATAATCTTGTAATGCCTATGCCTAATCTAATGACATATTTTTGCAATGAGACTTCTCCTTAGAGAACTTGAAGCTGGAAGTAATACTTGTATTTTCTCTATGAACCTTAGAATAATCCTCTTTTAGGTTTTAGTGGTAGTGAGTTGAATAACATCTTATTTTCCAGTAACGGATGCTTCTTTTCTTGTACATATGTTGCTGATCAACACACTCATTTTCCTTTGGTACTTCTGAGTATTATAGTTGATTTTTAAGACACCAAATTGTATTATTGAAAATTTGAGTATGCCATGTACTAGAATATTGTACTTAATATCATGTGTGATAACTTAATTTTATGGGTCATGATTGTACATTATGATATATTCAATAATACCATATAACCTTATACTTAGAACTTTTAAGGAGTGCATGAATCTTGAGAGTTATTTTGATTAGTCTTAAGAAAAACTAAATCTATAATAACTCTAGTGATAGCATTTATTTATATAAGTTCTTGATTATCATTATCGTAATAGACATTATGATTGACTCATTCCATTTGTTAGGCTCTAGTTTTCAATGGAATAATTGTTATTAGAAAGAGCAGTATGATAGTCATATCATGTCTTAATGGATAATTAAAATTGAGAAGAGCTAAATGTAATTAAAACTCTTTATGAGACAAAATTCAATTGTGTTTTGAGATTAGAGTGGATGATTTGGATGAGATAGTTATTTATAGAAGAAAATTATAGTGAGTAATGTTATGGGATATTAAGATAATACATATTAAAATTTATGATCATTAGATTAATGAAGAATCATTAACGTGAGAATCATTATATTTTATTGAAGATGTGATATGTCTATTGTTAACATCAAACTAATAGACTATAATTAAAAGTTCTACTTAAACAAAAAATAAATCACCTTTGGGCAGAATTAAATTTTATTTAAGTATGTGTGCAAAATAATTGTAACACATCACATTTGGGCAGAAGTGAGACAATTATTTTAATTATGCACATGCTAGTTTTGCTGAATAAAAATGTAACACATCACCTTTGGGCAGAAGTGAGACATTTATATTATGTTAGGCAAAAACTAACAAAAGCTTTCGGTTAGACTTGAATGATATGGTAAATGTAACTCATCACCTTTGGACAGAAGTGATACATCAAAAGTTCATTCAATTTAAGCTTTTATGTTTTGTAAAATTTTGTAATATTTAAGTATCTACAAAACATTTGGTAAACAATTTACGGTTTAGTAAGGTTTACGCTTTAGCTTGTAAATAGTTAGAATCCCATAAACTAATTGGAAAACCCGTAGATTTAATTAACCTATAAACAATAAATAACGCGTAAACAAAACCGTGAAATCATGAACCTAATCTGATAAGATTGATGCTACTAGTTATAAAAGATTTTGATTATAATTTCATAAAATATTGTGTATCTATCTAAGTTTATAATTCGATTACAATTAATAATAATAATAATAATAATGATCGAAACTTACGTATAAGGATACACACTATTAGAAAATATAATCAAATCCTAGTGCAAAGAGATTTAAATCTAATTTCTAAATATGTTATCTAATTTTTAAAATTTAAAGAATAAATAAATAAACAAATTTTGATAAGATTACATAGAATTAGAAAATAGATCACATCCAAGAATAATAAATAGATTTCGTTACTTTTCATCAAAAATTAATGGCCTTGAACCGTAATTTTGATGGACAAACTTTACTCATTTATTTATTTATTATTGTTTTTTTTATCGAAATCTTTAAATACAAGATAGGATCAGAAAACTTGTTTTAAATTAATAAAACACCCCATGAACCAAAAACACTAAAGTTTATAATCAATTTTTTTATGCGAATTTGAATCAAACTTTTAATCAAAACGGTTTTCCAACTTCAATTCCGGATTTTGGGAAATCATGAAGAACTAATTAAACAACATCGCTCTGATACCACATGTTGATCAGTTCTTCATGTAAGTAATAGAAAACATGATAAATATTAAACCTATGAACCTGTTACAGCAGAGAGAGTAGTAACCGCAACAAGATATGATGTAGTCGACATGCTTGTCATCTTGATTGAGTTCCCCTTTAGGATGTATAGTTAAGGATGGTTAGGGTTCTTGAGAGGAACCCGGTTTAGAAGAGAGAGGAGACACATGATTTTATTATATGTGTGAGATTATGTTATGATGTTAATTTATTCTCTCTATATATACACCCAAGGGGAAACCCTTTATTAGCTATTAAGAGTAATATGGCCCATCAACAATTACCAAGCTAATATATAATAAGGTATAATTAATTATTTTGATCTATTATTATATAAATGATAATGATGGTCATATAAGTATCTATATAAAATATATTTATTCTTACAACTTTGACTTCCCAACTAATCACGAGTCTCTTATTTGTCATGGGGTCGTCTACTGAGGTTTCGTTCAATATCCTCGTTTGATATCCCATGTTTTATCTTGATCATCGGTTATTCCACCTTACCCAACCCACAACTCATTTTAGCTTGTATTTATTTTGTCAAAATATGTGCCGGCCGAAATTAAATTAATTAGTTTTAAAACAAGTCAGTCCAACCAAAACCCGTCTTGACTCGAATCTGTTTTGATCCAATATTCCGGCCCGACCTGACCCAACCATTTTTCCAGTTACAATAGAAACTCAAGATGCGTGTGTGAATTGTGAAAACAAGAGCGGCATCTATTTGCTTTTAAAGATAAACGACAAGTGGTTGAGATGAGATATCTAAGATTTCATTTAAAAAGGGGAGGTCTTAATTTGGTTCAAATCCTGTCTTGTGACAAAATAGAAGTTCTAGTATGGGCTAGTGGGTTTTCTCATATACAATGGGTTGCTTTTTGAGGGTGGAATGAAGATGATCGGGTGGGTCAGTGGCCATCATTAATCCAAATGCTCGTTTTTTTTTAAAAAAAGTAATGATAAACATCAAGAAGGAAATGCAGTCAAGAACTGACAGCACGTGGCTTATATGAGTGAACGAAAGGTAACAAAATTGGTGACTAGTTACGAAGAAAAGTTGAAATAACACGGCTCGTTATAAACAATGCCTTAAATATAATTTCAAACACCGTCCATTCATTAAACCGATTAATGTCTAATTAGATATTCAACCAAAACCAAATTAAAAACTTACAACAAATTGAACATCAACTTGCATTCTTGATGTCACACTTCATTAAACAAACAAATAACAAACTATTATACAACAAACTAAACAACTCCAACCAATTAATTTCTAATCAACAAAATTGCATTAATCCAATCCATGTTTATTGATCTAATAATCTACTAGATCAAACAGCTGCCGGGATCTTTTAGCAGGATGAGGGCTTTCCACCTCGTCATCGGCAAACATATTTTCCGGCAAGGCCGGCAGGTTCAAGTCAAACCCGCGTTGACTATGACTATGACTATGACTAGACGAATTAGTGCCACCCGTGCTGACGTGGCCGCCGCCACCAGTACCATCATAGTGACACCTTTTATGTCCACCCAACGCTTGTCCGGTCGGAAAACATTTATGACATATAGAACACTCGTGACTCTTCCCACTTGTGTTGGTTGTTGAGGTTGTTGCAACAACCAACGACTGTTCCACGTCACCACCACTTGTGTTGTTCTTCCTGTGACTAGCTTTGTGACCACCAAGAGCTTGGTAAGATGCAAACCCTTTATTACAAACGTTACACTTATATACTAGCCTAGAATCAGCAATAACAGTAGTCGAATTAGTACCGGATTCACTAGCACCGCCGCGTGCAAGAAGCATGAGGCAGAGTGCAAGATACTCTTCTTCGGTTGGTGCACGATCAGTTCGTTGTCGTTTGGATCGTTTTCCTTTGGTCCATGAATCCAAATAACGTGTGTGGTTGAAGGAATCTCGACGGAAGAAGGGAGTAGACGGTGCGGTCGGAGAGTTTAAAGCCTCTAGTGCCATTAGAATGTGTTATAAAGTTATAAAAAATGAATGAAGATATGATGAAGATGTAGTAGTGTATATATGGTGAGTATATGGAGTAGGAAGTTGCGTGAAGAGTGTTGAGTGTAGTCGGTTATGAGCCTTTGCGTGTTGAAGTCAGTTGTGGGCGTGAAACAAACGTCTAGGTTAATGTTTATAACTTTATATAGTTGTTTTAGTAAAACATGGTTTTGTGAATGAATGGTTTGAGTTAGTTGGTTGGTTGAGGATTGTAGTGTGGTTAGTGTACCATTTGTTGGCGTGTAAACAAAATGATATTATTATTATTATTATTATTATTATTATTATTATTAGGTGAATAAATACTAAATAGCATGTGGTAGGCGGCAAGTATTGGGTAATTGGGATTACACCCAACGACTTGCATACGTCACATACTTATCATGAAACTAATATCTTACTCTTTTGGTATTTCCATGTTTCACACAACTATTGTGTGATGCATGAATTTGGCCTTGTTATTGATAACTTTCTTTTGTGTTGTTGGTATCGATTCCAATGAGCTATTATCAATTAAAAATTAAAAAACCATTAAAACTCGTTTAGACTTGTGAGTCTACACAATTTCTTTATACAAAAATCGAACTTAACTTATCTCATATCAAATAACTCACGAACAACTCTTTTCATTTACACCCTTAACTACAAATCTTCTTTTGTGGTCGGTTGTTATATTAGTGCCTACATAAATGCTATTATCTTTGGTTTGGCACATCTAGTACTTTCAAAAGAAACATATATATAAATATAGATATTTCTCATCCACCAAGAATTAACACATGAGAATAAATAAAAAAAAATAAATAGATGTATATTTTAGAATATAAAAAGGAGGAATCAGAATTCGGAAAAGTAAACTTTTAAAGCATAAAGAAGGTCCGAGAGTAACGATTAAAAAACGTGAGGGATGAAGTAAAGGAGAAAAAGAAAGGAACATTAAACTGTCGGTTAATCCTTGGCCATATCATATCATACGGTTAGGGATAAATCTAAAGAAATAGAGATACATAATATGTGATTGTGAGCCGCTACTATTAATATTAAGTAAAGTAATTCATAAACTTTTAAGGTCGACAACTAAGATCATTTTAATATACAATTATGAATTCAGAGATTCTAATAAGAGGTTATAAATGAATAGGGTAAAAGGAAAAAAAATTATTATTATGATTGATATAACTTAAAAACCACACTTCAATAAGTATATTGCAACAAACTAGATTTTTCACCTATCTTTGCACGTTCATTATTAATATTGACACGTTCATATGTCTCCAAGATACATATTGTACACATGTCTAAAATTTTCATTTATTTAAATAAATAACTCACATCACCTCAATAATTACAATAATTATTTAAACTTAGTTAAATGCACAAATAAATAAAACTAAGCATAAGAAACACACCTTCAAACAAACAAATATATATTACTCAAAGTTTCACCGCACGCAAGTAGAAAAAACTTAAAAAATAAAGAAGAAGCAACGAGTAAGAACGGGGTGTTCAGAGCACTCGGAAACAGCAAGGGAGGCCGGCCATTGGTCATTGCCATCTGCAGCGGCAGGCGATCTGACATCTAGAGCAGTGGAGCGGTGCTATGGCCAGTGGCGGATCCAGAAAATTTTCTCACAGGGGTCGGGAATTTTTAGGGTCGGTACTAATATAACTGTCAGGTCGAATTGGGTCGGGTCAAATCGGGTCGGGTCATATATAAAAAAAGGATTGCCAAACAAAATATTAGATAACCAATATATTAAAGTTGTTCTCTACGATTTTTCATTTTTTGAAATCTAACAATTACATCATCTACTTTAACTAGCACTTAACCCGTCCGGTGGACAGGAATATCGACGTGGGAATAGAACGCCTATATTATTATAAATAAAGGGCAATTGTATATTCCGAAACCCCCCTGGCTAGTATTTTTTCCGTCTGGTGGACGGGAATATCAACACGAGAATGTGACCATATTAATTCAATAATATAAATATGTTAACCATAAGATTTTGAATCCCTAAATTTAGCACGGAAAGTTTATAAGTTAATGGTAAAAATTACAAGAGAATCTCACATACTCTAATAACACCAGATTAGTTGGGGAAAAATAATCATGGTCAACTCCTAATATAACTCTCTTCGCATTCTTTGTAGCCCAACATAGTATTAAATTCTGACTTCAAGCACATTCTCGTTATTCATCATCTGACACTTATCTTCATAATAAAAAAACTTTTACAAGAAACCATTGCTTGTTTAATTGTTGATGTTCGATCGTTTATTCGTATAAAGTTAAACGAACGGACACAAATATAACCTTCACATGTTCGTCCGGTTTCTTTACATGCCTAACCTTCACTGAGTCTGGCCTTTGTCCCTAACATTTCTTGATTTAAGTTGTTTAACACAAGCCCAAATGGACCCACCTATAATATTTCTTGATTTGAATCATTTAACATAACTTAAATCGATCCTTTTATAAATGGCGGGTCAAAATATCCCCAAATCAGTAAAAAGTAGAGTAAAATAACTTACAGTAATAAGCTCTTCTATGAGCTATGGAGATAATATGAGCCCAACCAAATCCTCCAATGTTGTTTTGTCAGACTATGCAACTCTGCCCATTTTAGTTTTTGATCCAAGTCACACAAGATTGGTCTAGACTCGTTTGGGTAGCAAAAACCTGTTTTCGCACTTCTAAGTGTGTTAAACGTGTAGTTAAACATAAGCTTATGCAAATATAAACTGACCCAAAACCTTCTATAATAGTTTTACATCATTTAAAACATTATTTTAACATAAAAATAATATGTGAAAACTGTCCAGGCCCACTTGGGTAGCAAAAACCCTTTTTCGCACTTTTAAACATGTTAAACTTTCATTTAAACGTAAGCTTATGCAAATACAAACCGACCCAAAACCTTTTATAATAGTTTTCCATCGGTTAAAACATTATTTTAACATAAAAATAATCTATGAAAACTGTCCAGACCAGTTTGGGTAGCAAAAACCCGTTTTCACACTTTTAAACGTGTAGTTAAACGTAAGAAAAAATTGAGTCGACCATATTATTTGACCAAAGTAAACTGATTTAGACTCGTTTTTATGTACTTGAAGTTTCTGAAATGTTTGGGTTTGTGGACAGCTTGTCTGGTCGGTTTTTAAGATTTTAACGCTTTCGATTCAGTTATCAATCAACCCATGTTATACATAAACATACGTTTTTATACATATTTCAACCTGAACTAATAAATTAGGCGGAACAAACCTTGATGTAATTATTCTGATTTTAATAATAATAACTGCAAAGATTTTTACCAACCTGGTTTGAGGCGTTAGCATAGATCTGTTAAGATCGACTTTTATACAAAAGTGATGTTAATTCCAAAGTGACCTTCTAATCCTCTTCGGTTAATGATGCTTCTATATTTAACATCCCAAACCTGCAATATGAGTTGCAACAATTAGCTTCACGTTTTAAGTTATCCAAAGCGACTTGTTTTCACCTTTTTCCACACTAATGAAACTAAAAATTTACCAAAAGGTCTCTTCGTTCTTCTTTGACCTGAGGATGAATCAATAACTGTGGCTACAATTAATCTATACAAAGAAACAAATCAGCAGATTATCATACAAATAATAAAAATAAAAAATAAAGAAAGACAAAAAATCAAATTTAACATCGTAAACCAGCAGGAATCAAAATTTCTCAATTTTCAACATTCAAGAAGAAATGTGTGTGCCTAAAGCTGTTTTGGTATCCATGGTTACATTACATAGTCGGTTTTATTTCCCAAATAAGACATTCCAACTCCTATTAGTAGGTTCCTCAAATTTCCATGTGATGTGGGTAAGCTTCCGTTAAGCTAAAGAGTTACTACATACATCCATGCAACATACATCTACAAAATTTCTATTATTTGTAGATACAAAGATCAATTACAAAAGATAATCAAAATTCAAATGTAATATCTTCATCAAAGAAGTTAAATCCATCAAACAGTTGGTGTGCATACCCCATTTGGAATTCATAGCAATTTGAATGAGCATACATATAATATTTAAGTGACGAAACTTAATTATAACGTAAAAAAAAGGAAGAAGTCTAGCTAATTGAAGAATGAATATTACCTTGTTTATAAGACTTGTTCACAGTACCTATACAAAGGTGAAGAAGACCAAAAAGAAGTTTAATATCATAAGGCATTAAACCCCAACGGAAGAATAATTAAAAGAGTTAAGTGTCACTTTAGCATCCGTGGTTTGGCCAACTACGTAATTTTAGTACCTAAACTTTATTTTGTGCAACTAGCTACCCCAGCTTCAAAAAACTTGCCATTTTAGTACATTTTGCTAACCCCGTTAATTTTTTCTCGTTAAGTCAGGGGTAAACTTGTAATTTCAATTATTTTATCATAAACTCAAAAAAAATATGCGGTGACAGGGACTCGAACTCGCGCCCATTGTTTTTACAAAGTTTTAACGAGGGATGCACTAGCTAGTAGGACAAGTGACTGACTTGTTCATAAGCTGGTTCTGAATACTTTTATAGTCAAGTTTGAAAGACCCCCAAATCCTCATAAACCATAGAAATGTCAAATTTGGTCATAATGGATCATGCAACGAGTTAAACCAACATAATCGGGCCTAATTCCGCCCTCCGATTTCGTCAATCAGAGTTGTTAATTCCCTGCTTAATCAGGCCAATGTAGTACACATATTGTATAGCATATTACGATTGATTTGATGGGTGAGGTTAATCGGTATTGTGGATGCTGGTACGTGATTCTAAATTGCGTTAATGCTTAAGATTATTGTTGTTGAAGACGGACGATAAGTTTAGATGGAAGTAGAACCGATTACCAGCGTGCAAGTTGAACGAGACATTGAGTAGGAGAATCGGTTGTTGTTTGTTGAATTATTGTATTTGTGAATTGTCGTAACGTTTTGGGTTAGGATTAAAAATGAAAATTAACCAGTTGGCCAGAGCTGAGATGGCCGGAATCCCGCCGGTATTGAGATGGGGACAGGAGCCGGAAAACGAAAGAGAAAGGGGGTGGGGGCTGTTTAGTTTAGGATTTGACACCATCGGTCCCTAGGGTTTTTAAATGTTTAAAAACTAAACAAAACCTTTACAAAAGGGGGAATTTGATTAAATGAAGAGTTAAGTGCCATTTTAGTACATGCGGTACCTAAAGTTTAGATACTAAAGTTGCGTAGTTGGCCAAACCACATGTACTAAAATAACACTTAACTCTTAAATGAATTAATAAAATAATTGAAATTACAAGTTTACCCCTGACTTAACAAGAAAAAATTAACGGGGTTAGCAAAAAATACTAAAATGGCATGTTTTTTGAAGCTGGGGTATCTAGTTGCACAAAATAAAGTTTAGGTACTAAAGTTGCGTAGTTGGACAAACCACAGGTACTAAAGTGGCAATTAACTCATAATTAAAATAAAAAGTATGCAATATGCAATTCGGAGGTAACTTCGTTCAATTACCAGCCATTGATGACGAAACTGAAGACGGGTAAAAAATCCCGTAGTAATTGAGGAAATAGGAGGAAAACTGATTATCCAGTGAGGTTGGTTTATAGATCATGGAAACAGGAAACCGTAGGGGAGAAGGGAGTGTATGTGAGAGACGAGAAAACCGTCTAGAACTACAACATGTGGTGATGAAAAGCCAGCAACTGTTTTTCCTTATCCAAGGGATAAGGATTAATCTTGGATTTTTATCGGACGGCCAGAATTAGTTTTCACTCTTCTGTAACCTATTAATATAATATTGGATATCAAGTCTTTCTCAATGTAACAAATACAATTGTTGCTTAAATTTTCATCACCCATTCGATTACGTAAATCGGACTTCACATACTTCATCTTCGAAAAGGTTCTTTCAACGGTTGCGGTTGCGACGGGTAATACGATAGCTAACTTTAATAAACGATACACCAATGCAAAGGAATAGTGTTTCTTTGTTTGAACCATCAATTGAACAACCATTCAAGTTTTTAAACTGTTTATCTCCTTTCAAATTATCGATGTATGTCGCGAGTTCAACCGGGAGTCTTCTTTTATCATTTTCATCAAAATCGTATGGGCACAACTCGAATAATCGTAATATTTTTGGAATAGAAAATGCCTAAAAATTATCACAAGGAGTCAAACAACTCAAAGAAACAAGTAAGTCGGATGTTACCTCGTTAAAACGGTCCCCAAACTCTTGGATTTGCAAATCTAGAACCGCATTGAAGCAATCGTACTCAAAATGGGATGGGGTATTGGACTAAAAATTGAGTAGGGTTTGAATTGGGTTTTGAGCTTAAAAATTTGGATTGGATATTGGACTAATGAACTTGTTTATATTAAAGTCAAATTTAATATGAAAAATTGTTTATATAACGTTTATATAATTATATTTATAAAATTGTCATTGTATTTTTTGTTAGGGTTAGTCTCAAAATCTCATGGGGTCGTCTCGAAATTATACAGGGTTCGGCTTCAAAGTTTCACAGGGGTCGGTGCCAAAATTTTACAAGGGTCGGTCGGGAATTTTTCGGCATATTAACACTAAAAAAAATTCTCACAGGGGACGGGGGACACCCCTCACTTATTAGTGAGTCCGACCCTGGCTATGGCTGTGTGTAGTGGAGGCAATGACCGAGAATTTTGGATGAAATTAGTAGAGAACTTTTAGTTATATCACTATATGCGACAATGCTGCAACTAGGGTGCAAACAAATAGAGTCGCACCAAGCTTAAACAAGCTCGAGCTTGTGCCTAGCCTAGATTGGACTCATTTAATGAACGACGAGTTCAAGCTTCAAATATTAAGCTTGACTAGCCGTTAACATCCGAGGGTGCTTGGTTTTTTGGTGGGCAATGATTAACCAGTACTATGGCCTAATCTCTGATAGCTGTTTCTGTTTCTGCTGGTTTAATGTAGGATTCGCCATATTTGGCCTTCTTTCTTCCTCTGGTGTTGCTCAAGGCAAATTACACGTACTCCAGTGTTCTGTTGGATCTCTTTTCACCAGAAGGTGCTTATTTCTTGTAGTACTGGGTTACCCAAGGGGAAAAATGGTGTGATTTAAGCTTCCGCTTAAGAGAAATGAATGATTTGTTATTGTGCATTTGCGCTTAATGGCAAGTAGTCGGTTAATGTTAATGATTTGGGTTGTAGAAATCTCTTCATGAAATTTCATGCATTTATTTTATGACGTAAGTGATATAAACCTTCCAATTCATTCCCAGTATCTGAAGTATGTCATGCTTTGTGTTCACTGTATTAGTTTTTGTAGTGAAGATGGTGTTGTTCCATTTGAGGCAATGGACATCAATACTACCTTGCAGTGAAGGTGTGTTTGATTTATCCATAGGTTTTCAATTTTTCATTCTCATTAACAAATACTTTTTACTTGTTATTCTTACAACATAGACCATTCTATATCAACTGGACTTAAATGGCTACAATATTTTGTTGTGGTTGGAGAAAAGAAAAATATGTTTCTGTTGGAGAAATACCATGACTAGTAAGAGTACATCAATCAGTATAAAATTGTGATACCAATTGCTTAGGGAAACAGATGCACAAGGATATAAGCATGGTTGTAAAAATCCCAACTAATTGCGATTAATATTGTTTAATTGCTAGTCCCCACCCCACCGCCCGACTAGCGCCTAGCGATTACTAAAACACTGGATATAAGCATACAAACAAAGAAAAAAGAACCCAAAGCCAAATATAAAAAAAATGGTACTTTACTAGTTTATATACAATCTAATTAACATCTGGTAACTTATGACAGTAGTTTAGGCATATGCAAATCCCTGGATACGTTTCACTTTTAACAACATTAATTTGCAACAAAATGGTACCTGGAATCCACATAGCTCTCAACATCCCACAAAAACGAACCAAATGTAACTGCCTCCAACACAAGCCTCCTCAACCCACCAAAGCTTATCTTAATAACTTCATCTTTAGATGAATCAACTGTTCCTTCAGGCGTAATCATGATCTCGGGCTTACCAAACAAAGCTTCCGTGTGCTTCTCAATAATACGTACCGCTTCTTTTGACCTGATCGTAGCGTATCTTTGCAATGACTCAGCATCAAACGACATCACATAGCTTCTCAACCGAGACGGTTTAACCGCCTGCCCGAAACCGCCCGAGCTGGGGGCCTCTGCCCAGGAAGTCACTTCAGGGTGAGGTGGTGGGACCTGCTCGTCGTTAAAGACACGCTGTTGAACATCACTGATACCTTCCGGAAGAATTTTCGTGGTTTTCTCGAGTTGGAACCGTTGGTCAACTCGTTTAAGGAAGTAACCGTACATCACGGAAGCTGCGTACACCTGACCGACTCTCAGTTTGCTGATCTCAGCGACTGAAGACATGTCGCCTGCACGGTTCCCGAGAATTAAAGCCAAATGGTTTTGAATCATTTCTAGAGCTTCTGGAGAGTGGAGTAATTCCAGCTTGTCATCATGCGTGGGCCCCGTGGGCGGGGTCGGTGTTACAGACGGAGTTAAGGAAACATTTGCATCCATGAATTTTTGCACCACTAAAGCATATAATATCTCTTCAAGAGCCTCCCTTCTTTCATTAGCTTTCACCTCAGCTATCCTCCTGCAAGTGTTCGATTATTAGTTTGACTATAAAAAGTCAACCGATGTCAACAGATACGGTAGTCGGTACTCACTTATATAACACAATATCAGTGGTTGCAGCAGATGGTTCTTCAGTTTGTTCTTGAGCATCACGTTCAGTTTGAAGCTGCTCAAGCTGTTGTTCAACTGCTGCTGGTAATAAATGCGGGTGGCTGACTAGAATCTGAGAAAGAAACTGCCCGATTGGTGACTCGAGTTGAAGTGGGGCGATTGGGGCAGTAGGTCCCGCTTGATCAGAAGATGCTGAGGCTTTGATTGCACTTCTCTTTTTATGACTTCGGAAAGATACACCTTTGAGTCCGACTCTTGGATGAGAAAATGAAAGAAATCCCTGCCGACCCAATCAATCAATAGTTTTTAAAGGCGCTTAATTCACCAAAATATTGTATTAGATTGTATGCTGTAATTAGAGTTTATATGGACCAAAATATTACACTTCAAGTCTCTATAATATCACTCAAGGGCGAAGCTTCATTGAGGCCCGGGGTGGCCCCGCCCCCCCATGTTTTTTACGCAGTAGTGTAAATTTGCCCCTTTTCGGCCGAAAATTTTTTATACGTAGTGTAAGTTTAGCCTTTTTCAGTCGGAAATTTGAGCCCGGCCCCCCCTCGTTTGTGAAATTTTGTATACATTTTGAGCTGCCCCCCCCCCCCCCCCCCCCCCCCCCCCCCCCCCCCCCCCGGTGCCTCAGTCCAAGCTTCGCCACTGATATCACTAAACATCATTTTGGTCTAATTTAGGTTAAGTATATGATTAGGAGATAAAGAAAACTATTTTTAACTCTAAATTTGTATATTTAATATTGCACATCTCTCTTTTTCTCACCTACTAGATTCTGATTGCAGTTGTGCTGCGCGCTAATGACATCAAAAAACTGAAACACATATCTTACAAGGTTTGGTATATTAATTGTTCGACATATGAATACAGTCGATCTAACTACTTGTAATAAATTAAAAGGTTACATAACAATAACATCAAATATATGATTTAACTTATTGGAAGCTTCATCAGCTATTTATCTATTAACATTCATAAATATAAGTCAACTTAACCTAAAGTCATGATTCATATATACATAATAACCATCTTCAAGAACAAATAAAACTCGTGTTTGATTTGAGTTTTTCTTGCAACATACTAATATTTGACCGGGTCAAAATAAACGTAACAAATTTTGATTAAACCTCCTTTCTGGTATTCAGAAATCCTAATTCCTTTTATATAAGACAAAATTGAATTTGACTTTTTATATATAAAAAAAAAAGTTCACAACTCCAAAACCTAATTTTATAATTCAAAGAAAATATATTATTCAGCAACTAACATATATATGTCATTAGATTCCATTTCAAGGAGTAAAAAAAATAAAAACTAGATTATAATTTGAGTTGTATGACCACAAATAATAATTAATTCATTAAACAGATACATGTGAAAGATGTAATTAATATACCTTATTTGAAACAGTAGCAAACGCAAGAGATCCACTGCTGGTGCGTCCATAATCGGTTCTGTTGGATGGTCTGATACACGTGGCGAATGAAGATCGGAGAGCAGTGGCTGTTTCCATCTCCGATCAAGTAATCAGAAACCCTTATGTACCTTAATTAGCTCTAACGAGTAATAGATTGATATAGAGAAGAGAGGTAGGTGGCGACAAGTAAGATATCGAGTTATTGATTGTTGAGATAATGAATTATCAGCTGAATCATGAACAAGATTATTATTTATAGACTCCTGATCTATGTGAAAATGTATTGATAGAAGTTGTAATTTAGACCCTTAACTTTTTACAATATTTCATATAACATTCTGTATGTTTATGACTAGTGAAGATGTGACCAAGGTGTAGGAGGGACACGTTTAGCACAACCGTTGATTAAAATGTGAAACATTCATTATACTAGTTATTATTCAATTTTAGACTGTATTTATCATCCGTGCATTAACTTACACATGATCTTATGTCATTACAAAGGTTGATACTTGATGCCAAGACTAAAAACGATACAGGAGCAACTGTTTTATTGATTTTAAAACCTTTTAATGTGTTCTGACATCAAATTTCACATAAATAAAATGAAATGAGTATTAAAGATTTTCATTCATATATTTTTTGAGATTTTTCATTACGAAACATCTTATTAGCTAAAAGTGAAAAGTTGGCAGTACTCAAATGTTGTTTATAGCAAGTAATAAGTCCCCAAGATACATGATCAAAAAAGATCACTACACCGATAAGAACTATTTATAAATGCGTGGCTTGAACTCGCTTTTAAATAAACAAAACTATTCTACTTTTTGTTTAAATCCATAAATGAACTTTTGGAGTTTGCATACCTCTCCTAGATTTCTTTTGAGTCTAATAACTATCTAGTTGTACGATATGGACACCGTGTAACAAATTATCACTAAAAAGAAGATGATTCTAAATCTATTTGACATATCTCATAGTTGTAATATATTAATATAATTGACCATTAGAATTCTAATTTGAAACTTGCAGTAAAAATATATTTTATTAATACCAATGATTTTATTTCATGTATCATAGCGGCATTACTCCTGCTCAGGGTGAGGCTTCTCAAAGCCCTTCTTTAATGATTTGTTGTAACATTTGCTTTATTACCTATATCACAATAAAAGAATGTTTAATGATGGATAACTTGTGTTTTGGGATGTTAAGAAAGAATTAGGGAAGAATGAAGAATATCTAAAATGGATAAATGTAAAGGAGAAAGGAAATATGAATCCCTCCACCTTATTGGTATTAGGATTATGTGAAACTTCCATTGAGCTTTTACAAAATCTGAACTAACATCTTGTTTAGGGCTAAAACTAAACAAAAAGTTAAGATAAGCAAAGGACTAGATTGTAAACTACACAAAAGCTGAATTTCATCAAGTATCAATGGTCAAATAATTCAAGGAGTAAATTGTAAATGATACTATTTTTAATTTAATTGAGCATACCACAAAGAAATAGAAAACATGTGTCTTGATTTTGTTTGTTAATAATAACAAATTTTATTTGAATAGCATGATAATCAACCGATAACAAAACTTAGAAATATTAACCTGTTAGTTATATAATTATGATTTTATAAGAAGTTTGGCATATCAACAAAAACATATGTCTTGTCTTAGGTCGTTTTTTTTAAATAACATATTTTGTTTTAACAACATTTTAATTAATCAATAAGCAAAAACTTCCAACATTAGCTATGATTTTATTGAAGTTTGTCATATTAAGACATCAAATATTTTATTTTGAAACTATGGCCTTCTCTTGACTCTTAAGAGGCTAGAGCTTATATTAATAGTGTGTGTTTTTCTTCTCTTTAAAAGTGAGATCCTTGCGACGCTCACGCCTGATTTTATATGTATATTATAATTGATATTAATTATTTAATTTATGAAAAATAAAGTTAACCATATATAATATGTTTTTCCATAAAGTTAACCAATATATTAATAACGTTAACCAATTAACTTATACAACAACCTAGAATGTTGTTTAAAGAAGTTGATATGTAAAAACGTACTAATATAAAACTCTTATTTACATATAAAATCAAAATATGTATATATTTTTAGTCATTTAGATGAAATGTATTTTTGTGATTATTCATGAGGCTGCATAGCGGGGTACGCTTCCAAGTTTGAATGGGACGGTTGCGTGTGTGGCTCTTGAAGGTTCTAGTGTCCTCTAGGCTGCCTCTGTTTTTTTGTGGTTAACAAAAATCACCATCTTGTATGTTTATTTGAAACCTAAATAATTACAAAATTATATTTATTCCTATATCTCAATTCCCATTTCCCAAATATCTTTGTCGAGCTTTCGATCATGCGTATAACGTTTGAATGTCTCATTCGGTGTAAATATTTGACTTTTATTTTTTATTAAATATAACTATAGCTAAAGTCCATAATACACAAATATTTAAGGCTCTCAAACACTTGTTACTACTCAGCTTTATTTGTGATACACAATAACAAGTACAATGAATTGTAATAGTATGTTGTATACTAAACAGTAAAGAGCATGTGTTAATTGTTAAATATCATCATCGGGTTTTCATCATTTCGATTTTCGGTTTGTTCGGTTTAACGTTCTTCTCAATAAAAATTGAAACCCGAACAAAATCCATGTAGATGACCGAACCAAAAACGAATTTGAATACCAATTTCGTTCGGTTTAAATGGTTCCGGGTTGATTTCTATTCATTTGAAAGCAAATGTTGACCACCATACTTTTGTTTGAGCATTCGTCATTTATAAATGTTAGTTAATACTCTCTCCGTTCCTTTGAAAGTGTTCATATTTCCTTTTTAGTTTGTCACATTACAAATGTTCACTTTTAAATTGTATTAATTAATTTTTCAAATTTACCTTTAAAAATGCAATCATTCCAACTTTATTAAATTTTGTCTTTTTATGTATGTCATGGGGCATTGTACTATTGTAGGAATTTGTTAAGAAAAAAGTACAATCATTCAATCTTTCTTAAATTTTGTGTTTTTCAAACCATGACACTTGTAGATGGACGAAGGGAGTACCATTTGTTTTCTAGAATAAATCCATTTCTTGTTTAATAAAAAGTTAACACCAGATTGAAAAAATTAACAACATTAAAATGACTGAACCTCTAATAGACACGTTAATATAAAAACAAGATCCATGACCATGTCAACACAAGATGACACCATACACGTGCTTCTTTACTTATAACATTCAAGTCCGAAAATCTTAATTTTTGTTTAGACCAAAATACATCTTTAACGAACTCTGAAAATTAATATAGAAGTATCAACGCTATTCTTTAATTTGTTGTCGACCTCTCCTCACTTTGTAATTGGATTTAAACCACACCAATATCATGTCCCAAGGCTTCAAAGGAACTTTGCATCACCACTTTGTCGATATTTTAATTCTATTATGTGTCAATCCTTTAGTTGATGTTATTTTCTCTAACCACCCATTGCCAACGCTAACATAATTTGATTTTGTTGTTCTATATACCTTCATGTTCAATATTCTCTTCTACATAAATCGTTGTTGGTTTGTTGCGTTTTTTTTAATACCTCATCTTAAATTTCGTGCACATCCACATATTCGAAAGACTATGTAACATTTTAGTCTTATAATAGTCTAGTTATGAAAAATGTCTTATTTTTTTTATTTAAAAATACAATATGCAGAAGTGAAACATTAAAAATTAAAAAGTTTACATATTATATGTGAACCGAAAACAACTTTAGGCTTTCTGGAGCACTCTTCAGGTTGGCTCTTCATATTTCGGCAAAATGTTGCCAACGGCTCGGTTTCAAATTCGGGTTCCACTACTTGAATGATATAAGGGTGTTTGTTGTGATTGGTTAGTTTTATAATTTTTCAATTCTCCATTAATTTCTGTACATCCCTAATTGATCAATCTCTCTTCATAAATCTCTATACACCCCTAATATTCTTACAAGTGGGCTAAGTTTTAGACGTTACCACCCATACATAATTGGGATAATCCTTAACTAATAAAGAGTAACACCCAAAATATGTTCATCATCCATTTCTATCGAGTCTTGAGCACCTTCACCATCTATGCATAGTCATTCAGTTATAGTCTTATATAGACTATCATAGTTAAAAAGAAAAAAAACTTACGAATAATCATATTTAGCATAATCTAAGTGAGTTCATAGACCTAACCATATGTTACTTTATATAAAAACCATGTTTAAATTGATTTAAAACATTCTAGTTTGAAGAGGCTTTGAGCTAACGTCGGTAAACAACATACTATTTCGGGCGTCAGACAAACATTGAAGAGGTGTCAGAGAGGAGGATTTGACGTTGGTCAAAGCCCAGGTGAGCATGTGGACATACATTGGTCAACACCCCGTATAAGTTACTCATATTACAAGTTTAATGATATATTACATATGACTCATTTAAATCTATGTCGTGTCAACATACTATCATCACATATGAGGGCGACCTATTTAAATCCATTTTAGTTTAGATCAGAAGTAGCACATTCTTAGCGTAAAAAAACGCGTAAGAACCTAAAACTAACCAAATACATTAGTTAAGACACTCCCAAAAGGAGTGCTTGCGTTTGTTTATGGCAACCGTAGTCAAACCAAATCATTCTACAACATTTTAGGGCAAAATTTCCCCAATTGGGTTCCAATTTACCCACCAACCAATTGAATGATTCTGTGGTCAGACAAAGCAGAGGCATGAATATGAATACGCTTAAAACCTTCAACTCCAACGTCATTTTCCCCAAACCCCACATATTATTCTCACACACTGCCAATTTCATCAATCCACTAAAACTGCCTAGCCTTACCCCATCTACACCCACTTGCCAAAAACTCCAACCCATCTCCGCGTCAACGCCACCACCAACTACCACCCGCCACTGCTCTTCTCACATGGCTGCACCTACTTCCGATGATCGCATCGCCAGAATTACATCCGCCATTCGTGTCATTCCAGATTTTCCGAAACCAGGTACCAACATTAACATGAACATGAACACTTGCTGCATAATTTTTAGGGTCTGTTTAGTTAATTGAGGTTTTTATTTTATTTTATTTGGGTGTGCTAGGGATTTTGTTTCAGGATATTACCACGTTATTGCTTGATCCGGTAGCTTTTAAGGACACCATCGATCTGTTCGTTGAACGGTATAAAGATAAAAACATCTCCGTTGTTGCTGGTAAAATTATAAATATCTCTCGTTTGACTTTTTGTATATTTTGGAATTTATATAATTTTATTACTGGGTATAGTTTATCTATATAAAAAGACAAGATCTGTAAAATTTGTACAAAAATATATAGTTAATTTATATATTTTCATAAGTAATGGCGTTACAATGGTGGTTTCCTTCTTGACGGTGTTCTTGGGCGAGTCAGGCTAGAGCGTCAAAATCAGTATCGACGGTTGACATCTCGTCCAAGGAAGGATCACTCATGTATTGGGAGTCGTTTCAAACGCAGTTAAAAAAAGTTTACATTGCCAGACAAGATCTATGTTTTTTTATGAGTTATTACAGGTTATAGTTTATCTACGAGTACAATTCATTTCCACTGAAGGTCCGCTTTGCTTTTTAACACTCCAAGCCGCTTTGCTTTTTCAACACGTATTTATCCCTTTTGCCTTTGACACTTTTGGTTCCTTAGCTCTGGATGCCGTGGACCTTTGTCGTGCATTGTAAGTTATCGGCCCATAAGAACCGACACTTGGTTTTTAGTAGGATTGGGTTTGCTATCCAAAAGGGGGTTGCGACGCAGCTTGTTGCCCGCTTACCTGCCATTGCATTGTAAATCGTTTGGATGTTTTTAAATGATTATAATGACATAGAGGGAGGGTATTTTTGACAAAAAAAATAAAAATAATAATAATTAGTTTATGTTGAAGGTAACTTTATGTAAATGTGGACTGTGTATATAATCCCTCATCATTTGAACCTTAATTACAGTTAATCAATACACTTAAGAGTTTAATTAAAACTTATTTAGAGATATCAATTTTGCCTTAGGGTTCATGCTTACTATCTTTCAATCCGAAATTGATATCTGATTAATAACGCAGGTGTTGAAGCAAGAGGTTTCATATTCGGTCCTCCTATTGCGTTGGCCATCGGAGCGAAATTCGTGCCTATGAGAAAACCAAACAAGTTACCTGGTAGTTTATATATATGTTGTCTTAATAGTACATCTTGTTTTTATAAGTTTATATATGACATGCTGATCACAGATTGAATTATTGTTATCTCAGGACCTGTCATATCAGAAGAGTATTCCTTGGAGTACGGAACCGACAAAATTGAGATGCACGTTGGAGCTGTAGAGGCAGGAGATCGAGCTCTCGTGATCGATGATTTAATCGCAACTGGTGGAACCTTGTGTGCTGCAATCAGTCTACTTGGTAATGCGCAGTCACATATACACATTTTCTTTATTATTGAATTTATTGTTTTTTGTTAACTTGCTATTATTAAACTCTCATCTTTTCCATTCCAGAGCGGGTTGGAGCCCAAGTAGTCGAGTGTGCTTGTGTTATTGAATTGCCTGAACTGAAGGTACAGCTTTCTTTTAACTTAAGTTAAAACGATCACCTGTAATTACTATTTATTCCATGAAACTGCGAAAGCAGCCATCTATCTGAGTGTGTTATACCTATATAGCCATGTCGAAAATTAATAACTCATTTGGTCTGCGTATCAAACTTTTTACCATCAATGAGGACTTAAAACTATTGTGATATGTCACACACTCACACTGCATCAAGGATAGATTCGCCTATGTATTTTTATTCGTGAATAGATTCACGTAAGTTTGGAAACTGGACGGGTTTGGGTGACGGGTCGAACGGGGTCGGGTCAATACGAGAATGAGCCAAATAAGTTTGGTCAAAACAGGCTGTTTTAGAAAAAGTATCAATTTGGTTCAGTTCAGGTAAAAACTGGTTATTGCTAAAATGGAGTCGGATTGAAATGAGTCATTTTAGATTCTTTTTTGGGTCAAAAATAGGCTTGCCTGTCTTTTTTTTTTATTTTATTTTTATTATATTTTTATGGTGGTTAGTGGTCATCTGTTTTGACCTGTTGTCTAATTTGAGTTTACACAAATGAACTCGTATACAATTTAGTCTTGCCTAAGTCAACATATTCTTTGAAGAATAGGTCATGATTGTTGCCTATAGATTCACACATGTATTATTAATTGCGTATAGTTTATAGAATGCCAATATTTAGGGTGTAAGCGAGTATAAGTAGATAAGTGACCAAAGGTTCGCGTATTACATGACTATCTGCGTGAATTTGTTTCGACATTGCCAGAGTTAAAACACACTGTTAAATGGCTACTTTCGTATATTTTTTTTCTACATATACTTTTATAATTGTACTGGGCTTTTTATCTTTCATAGTTGGTGACTAGAAAGAGCTTTCGATTTGCTATTAATATACGTTATATTTCTGGATATAGGGTCGGGATCGATTAGGAGACAAGCCGCTATTTGTCCTCATCTCGTGAGTCTTTGTGATTGTGTGGAAATCAATATGATTTGACCAATGATGTTTATTCGGGTTTAAGAAACTTAAAAATAAAATGTTGATTTACTCTTGTGGTTATATAAAGAATCTAAATCAATACGATAATATGTACTCGTGTATACATTTCTTGGTGGTGAGTGAAGGCAGAGTGATTAAAAGATGAAAGCAACATCAGTTTTGCTTCCAGCACTTAAGTTGATGAATTATGAATAAGAAATGTTTTCAAGTTTCTGTTATCAGTGATAACTTATAATGCCACAACTCTGTCAAATGTGTCTTTTGTCGAACGTAACTAGTGTTTGCAGAAAATTCACGTGATTAACAATTACCCTACTAATCAATGAGATCAGATAAAACGTGCTTACGTTGATGGAAGCTGGAATCTAACAAAAGACCTATACTAGGTGCTTACTGTCATGTCACCTCAATTAAAACTTACTACACAGAAATTTTTGTACGCTAGAACACAAGTCAGATGTTTCTTTTTGTCACTTTCCCACTGTAACACAAAACTGTGTCACTAAAATAAATCTTAATAGGGACAGAAAATTGTGTCTCAAACTCTAAACTTGTTTTAACGGGCTCATGAACAACACATGTTATTGACAAACACCTCATTGAGATTGTGTTTAGCGACAGATCGAGGATTTTTTTCCAGTGGGTCACTGCTTTTAGATGCCTTAAATTTTATAAAGTCCTGACATAAAATATTTTGGGTCGGTTCAACGGTTTGGGTTGGATAAGACTTATCACATAATAAACTTACGATACGATATTAAAAATAAAATTAACAAAATTAACAAAGCTTGGGCTAATAGCTTGATCGGCTAATTGCTAATCCATGTTGGTCTTAAAACAGTGGGCCTGTTTTAAATGGCGGGCTGGCATCCCACTGAATGATTCAAACTTATGAATATTTTCTAGAATAAATTCGTTTATTATACACCACCATGTTACAAAATTTGCTTTTAAGACAAACCATTTCAGTTACATAAATGTATCAATCCAAATTAGATAACTTATTAGGTCGTACACTTTTGGGTATACCTTAATGCACAGGATGTTAAAGCTGGTTTGGTAAATGTTAACGAGTAGGATTAGAGGTGCACAAATCGGGTTTTCTAAATACCCGGGTTCGGGTATAGAACCGGGTTCGAGTATGACCGGGTACGGGTATGACCGGGTATTGGTAATAGTCGGGTAGGGTTCGGGTTGGGTATTGTCTCTAAAAATCATACCCTATGCATCAGGTTCGGGTAGGGTATAGAACCGGGTATTCTAAAACCGGGTATTTGAATACCCTATTATCAGGTATTGAAAAAACTCTATTTACGGGTTTTTTCGGGTTTTTTCAGGTATTTTTTTTATATAGATTGGATTTTTTTTAAAAGTTTACACTTTTTAGGGGTATTATTCGGGTATTTTTAAGGTATTTTTCGGGTATACATCGGGTATTTGAAATACCCGGTTTTGTGTATTGGAAAACCTCGGTTCCGGGTTCGGGTATTACCGGGTACAAATCGGGTTTTCGGGTATTACCGGGTACAAATCGGGTCCGGTTCAGGTTCGGGTTTTAGTGCCAAAATGCATACCCTATCCGTACCCTACGGGTAGGGTCGGGTTCGGGTTCGGGTTCGGGTATTAAAAACCCGGGTATTAGAAAAACCGGTTCCGGGTATTTATTTCGGGTCCGGTTCCGGGTTCGGGTTTTTTGTGCACCTCTAAGTAGGATCACTCCCTTTATGGGCCAAAGGACATTAAAGAAAGATAGGTTATAGTGTTACGGACTTTAATATTATTCTACACTCACACACAATAATTTAACAATTTTTTTTAAATAATTATTTTTGGGTGGGGTGGGGTGGGGTGGGGGGGGGGGGTAGCGGCATTAACCGTTTACTTTAGATGAGATAGAGTAAAAAGGGGTAAAGTGGGTGATGCAGTCTACATAGAGTTAGGGGGCATGAATGCATACCATGGCCTTACGTAGGGCTGCAAGCGGACCGAACGAACACGACAAAGTCTTGTTCATGTTCGCTTGTTAAGAAAATAATGTGTTCACGGACACTTATCGAACGAGATTTTATGTTCGTGCTCGTTCATTAAGGAAATGAATGTGTTCACGAACAGTTCACAAACACAAATAAAATCAGTGAAGCCTAGAGATTGAGATCTATGCATTCAATGATGAGAATAATAAGAAAGAAAATGTAAACAATACAAAAACAATGTAAGAAAAAATCAGAACATGAATGACTTGTTTCTTCAGTTACTTCGATCTAATTTATGTCATCTAATAATCCAAGTGATAATGCTATATTTTGAAAAAAACACGTGTCGTACACGTGTCTCAAGCTAGTAATGCTACAAATTTTTGTTATATAATGTTACATAACATTACAAACTAGTTCGTGCTTGCCATAAAAGTCAAGAATCTTGGTGCCATTTTTTGTCCATAGATAAATTAAAATTACTGGTACACGTTTTAACTTTCTTGCGTTTCTCGTCTCACCGAAAATACAATTTTCTATTAGTATTATAGATATAGGTTGGTAACTTTCTACCCTACTTGGACCATGACATGAAGTAAATAGGTTTTGTGTTTTGTGCCTACTTTAAACAATCTTAAGTTATTCTGTCTTACTTGTTTAATGAATAAGTCATGTTCATGCTATACCAAAATTAAAATGTTCAATCCATTAACTCATTCAAAAATCGAACTTTAAAACATACAATTTATTTATTTATGTGTTTAACCTGTTTACAGTCTTATTACAACTTGATTATAACTTGTCAAAGTATTCACTACTCTTTTAAATCGTTTTAAACTCTTTATATAACCTTTATAACCTTCTACCCGTTTGACTTCTTTTTAGACAAATTTTAGTTTAAAATATTAAGTTACATGTTTCATGAGGATAAAGGATAATCCTTATTCTTTTCAGGAAAAACTCATGCATGTTTTTTCAATGCTAGAAAACATTATTATCATTCTGGTCTTTGTCGTTTTGGTTGCTGACGTGATTCAATCATAAATTTGATCTGCTTAAACTAATGCATCATGATCCATGAAGCTAATAATAATTTGTTTAATGATTTATAACTACTTAAAGCTAATTATTTAACTAACTAAAGTTTTGAACTATGCAAATAACTACAAAAGAATAAAGAATCTCATCATTTATTACTCGATAAATTTGTATTCGTGGGGCGGCACGTATGATTCCTTGATTTTTACCCACCACCATAATTTAGTAGAAAGGATTATATTAGTGTTTAATACTTCAACATTTGCATTTTTATACTAGTATATTGAATATATTAGTGAAATGTTAACTTAAACCCACAATCATAATCAAGGGCGGAGCTATGCTGTTGGGTTCGGGTTCGTCCTCGTCCAATATTTTTTAGTTTTGTATATTCATACAGTACTGTATTAAAGAACGGGCCCATTTTTTTATGAGCGAATACAATACCATTATTTTTTTTTTTTGCACGAACTATGAAAATCGTAGTTATTATTTTTCTTTTTTGGTAAGAATAAAATATTTAAAGAAATTATATAGTTGAATTGATCAACTAGCCCAAATACTACATTAAAGATAAGCTCATAATTCTAATTTAAAATTAGACCAATAACCCAATTAACATACAAAACATAAATAAGAATTAAATAAATATGAAATTCATAAAACAATTGAAAAATAAAAAACCTAGCATCCGATCATTTGCACCTTCAGCTAGGGGAGACCCTTTCGGCCCTTCCATGACCATCAAATGTCGACTCAAGCACCATCGAACTAGGCAACTAGCCTATGTCGACGACGACCCTTCAATATGTTTGATCCCTCACGTCGACCCTCCTAGTTATCAATAAAATAATAATCATCCATCTTTGATTTTGATTTTCAAATCCAACATGAGTAAAAAAATCAAGGCTAGTTTTTGTTTGATTGTTTATGTTTATCATTTATGATTTACGTGTAATCGTAATATGTTTAAGCTTGAGCAGAATTATAACTTTATGTGTAGAATTATGTGTTGGAGTTATTGACGACTTTTTTTAAAAAGAAATTTGAACCCGACCCAAAAACTTGGATGCCGGATTGTAATAAATCCAAGCACCAAAAAATACCGAACGCTTAGGAAAAATTTTAGCTTCGCCACTAACCATAACTAAACTTAATTTTTAAATATTCAGTTAATTAAAAAAATTTCATTAAGTTTATATTGTTAATGCTTATACAACATACATATAGGGTTTGGATTAGGGATGAGCAAAATCGGTTCTGCTTGTTAAAAAATTAGGTACCTCCATCGGTATCAAATCGGTACCAAAGTTTTGAGTTTTCGTACCGGTACGGGACCGGTATTTCCCGAATTTTTGACTTCAATCCCGGTACCGTTCCGGTCCCGTACCGAACCGAAATTTCGGTACCGGTACCAAGAATTCACGAATTTCAGGACCAAGATTTTCAAGACCGGGACCGGTCGGTACCGGTACGATCCCGATCTCATCCTAGTTTGGATAAGATACACATAGCTTTAACACCTACTAAGCGTATGAAACAAATGAAATAAAAAAAGAGCATTGGCAAAATTGTAAATACCTAATCAATCAATTAAAACTTTGAATTTGACTAGTCCATCAACTTAAATTTGTGAAGCAGATCGACTGATCAACTGAACCTTGCGTATCGGACTGAACAAATTATGTCGTTGTATTCTTATGTGAATCGAAGGAAATTGAAGCTTGTGAATAAGACGATTGATCAATTAAATTGTGCGAATTGAACAAAATTGAGTTGTTGCATTCTATTGTTATTGAAGAGATGAATATTGATTTTCGAAAAACTCTTATCTTTTTTCAATGCTAAAAAATAGTTTATCATTCTGGGGTTTAATCCGTTTTGTTGTTGAAGTGATCCAATAATAAATTTGTTTCGCTTTAAACTAATGCATTCATGATTCATGAAGCTAATAACTATATTTTCTAAATTATGGTGGTTAAAAAATGTATCATAGAATCACAAGTCATAACGTGCTGCCCAACGAATACATTTATCGAGTAATTAATGGTAGTATTCTTCATTCTTTTATGGTTATTCTGCTCCTTTGAGGGTCATTTGCATAATTGCATTGTTTAAAACTCGTGTTTATTAATTAATTAGCTTTATTTGGTTATATATTATAAAACAAATATATTAGCTTCATGAATCATGAATGCATTAGTTTAAAGCAAAACAAATTTATTATTGGATCACTTAATCATCTTTTTAACACTTTACATTTGAATTTAAACTAATATATTGCGGATTACTAGGTTTATTACTTATATATTTTAGTGGAATGTTAATTTAAACCACCATCATAATTAAACTTAAACTATATTAATCACATTTAACTATCAACTGAAAGAATAAAATATATAAAATTATTTATCTAGATTTGCCTATCAAATCATATTCATAGTCAATGCTAGTATTATGACGGGGATCATAACGAGTAGGCAGAACACATTTTTATTTTGTGTGGCCTCCTCAAGGATTATGGTAATGATGCAAGGTTTCGCTAAATTACACATTTAATTAGAATCCAGGATTTACTCAAGCTGTAAAAATACTTCACTTTGCCAAGGAAGAAGGCAAAATTTTTCTATGCTATCAACTTGATCAAAATTTGGAGCTTGTGGAAGGTTCGAAACGCGGTGGTACAAGAGGGTGTAGCAATTCGTAGCAATTCGGTTAGCCGATTTGGTGGAAGAGAGAAAGGTTGTATGTTTTTTTAAGGGTGAGAAATCAATCAAAGATGTTTGATGTATCGTGAGAAGAATGGAAAACATTTAACTTTTAATGTGGCATAACGGTTGGGGACTTGACCGGTGATTTGTGATTCTTTTTTTGGATTTTTTTTAAGTGTACTAACTTTTTTTTAGCCTCTGGCTAATGATTTTTGTGATATTTGTTTGTCTTTTTTTTTAAAAAAAGTCAATGCTAGTATTTTATTGCAATTATTATAATTAAAATTTTGTTGCACCTGGCTTATCAAAGTCAATATATAGGTCAACTAGTGTATTTATTTTCATGAATTAAATGAGTATTTAATTATCCCTGCGACCATACTTAAACTAATGCATGCATGATCCATGAACTTAATTAACAATTTGTGTTAACCAATCAATTAAACTTTGAGCACTGACATAAGCCTAAGCTCTTATGTGAGTTGAGGAGGCAACTATGAATGCTCTTATGAGCAACCGCATTACTAAGAAAACTAAAGAAACAATATAAAACTGTTCCAGTCAAATGATTCTGAGCTCTATTTTACTTGAATCAAGGGATAGCACGAACCATTTCTAAACTAGATTTACCAATGGAATTTTTTTAACAACGTTTGAAACTACCCTTAATATTCGAGCGAGCCTTGTTGGAACGAGATGTCAACCGTCCATATTGATTTTGACGTTACATGTCTTACTCAACCAAGAGCACATACAATAAGGAAACACACCACTGTATGGAAAAGTTCATTTGGTTAGGTTCTAAATTTGAGGCCTTAGGAGATCTCAACTCTTAAAGCGTTACTTTAATGCCATTGAACCAGAATGCCAATTGTACCAACGGAAACTTCCTAATATTGTAATGACCTGAAAACTTAAAACTCTTTTAAGTTATAAATAAGATAAGACTAAACAATTAAGCTTTGGAAATTGAAAAAAGTTTAACAGCACATGTGCATCATTTCGATTTCTAATTGTCATAGAATTAATGTACATCGTTTGTTAACAACTGAAATGTGCCAAAACATATTAGTTGCACGCTATATATATAAATTTTATATAGAGGGCAAATTTTTTGTATTTCTTGAGACTCGATCCGGTAACTTTAAATAATTAAGAGACTTGTCTTAATCTTCTAATTTAGTAAGGCCCAAATAGGTCATGACTCTTTTGAAACTAACTCAAGTTAAGGCCGGTGTTAGCTCGTATAATTTAATAGTTACTCAAAAAAATTTTGATCAACCAAAGTAAAACGCCTATCCATTAGCCCATATAAACCAACTAATATACCTTACTAGTTTATTTACCGGAGCTCCATTATTCGAGCATCTAGTCATTCACTCATTCCATCTCTCATATTCTTCTTGTTGTCGGAGAAGAACAAAAGAAACACCCCTCGCACCCTTGGTAAATGGTAATTCCTGGTGGCAATTGTTTGCTATATGTACAATGACGAATCCCATAAAACTCAACCACTTTTCACGATTTTTGGCATCCATGAGCCTCACATCGGCTCCATCCTTCAACATAGACCATAAAAGAAGCCGTGAACTCAACCATATCTCTCTCACTCTGATGCCCACACCCATCACTTTGTTTTCTAAAACAAGTTGGCTCATCATGCCACCAGCTTGCTCGAATTGTAAGCGAGACAAGTTTGAGTTCAAATTTCATCTCAGTAGCTAGACAGATCCTAGCTCGTATAATTACAAGCTCATCCGTTGAGCCTGGTTCAACACGAACTTGGCTCGTTAACAACCCTTTATATTAGTTGGTTAAAACATATTAATAAATTATATGGATGTGCGCTTCATGACTATTCATATACATAAGTTTGCCTCTAATTTCAATATCCAGATGACTCCTAGAGTTTTAGATGAGTTAGATTTCTTTATCTATTATATACAAAAATTTAAAAGTATAAAAAACCTTATAAATCAATACATGTTTCTCTTTTTTTCTCCTAGGTTTCTTGTGTTTCATTGTTGTTCCAATGGACAACACATTACTATTTTCCACATATGTTCTGGGGTGAAAACTAGTTATATATTTGGTGGATGGTAGATTATTAATTCAGAATAAATAAATAAATAAATATTGTTGGTTGTATTTGGAGACATAACTAGCTGTCTCCTCTTAACTCTTGTTTTGGGCCAAAGGGTACAAGTCCATTTTACTTTGTTAACATAGACTACTTGTAGAATAATATTAAAGTGACAGCTTCTTTTGGTTTTTAAAATTCACCAACACACATGTACACAGTACACCCCCCCCCAGAGAACCCCTTAACCCAAGTCGTGTGAAGCCGTCCACTAATTAAGAACACAATCTGATAACACTACGGTTGCAAATCTTAAGATACCAGATTTTATTCCCATATGTTTTTTTTTTCTTTACTTTCGAAAATGTTGTCTTTTTTGTTTTATTCGTTGAGTTGAACTAGTAGCAAACACATGATTAGATAACACGTCAAAACGAATAATGATATATTGGGTCAGGTTTTTACTAAAGGTTTTACCTTTCTATAATTCATTAATTTGTAAATGACAAATTGAATTGAGATTTGAGAGACTAACCCATTATCACGTGTGTATTTCCAAGTTCGGTTTCACTTGAGAAGCTTGGCAACAAACGTATAAGATGATCAACCATATCGATATTTTCATTATACAATGGGAAATAAATACAAGGTGTGTAGAAAAATAATATAGGAAATAATCACAAGAGAAAGAAACTATTAATAATACAATTTAATTAAAAATTATACAAAGATTCAAAATTTTTCATTGCTTGGGCTGGAAACTGGGTTGGTCACTAATATGCCCCCGCAAGATGTATGATCGAGATTAGACCAATCTTAGATACGAGATTAAGAAAATGTGGTTTTGGCAATGGCACGGTTAGGGCGCTGGCCTGTTGACCGTCACCGGAAATGTGTGCCACCTGGATAATGTGTTGTTGAACCATTTCTCGTACAAAGTAGAAATCACGAGCAAGGTGTTTCATGCGCGAGTGAAATACAGGGTTTGCTGAGTAATGCATAGCAGTTAAATTGTCAAATAAGATGGTGAGTGTGACGTTAGATTTATAATCAAGTTCTTTGAAGAGAGACATTAACCATTGTACTTCAGTGGTAGCGGAAGCAATGACCCGAAATTTTGCATCGGTAGAGGAGATACGTTTAGAGCTCCAAGAAACCGGTTTTAAACCAAGATAAACAATGTATTCGTGGTACTCTATAGGTTGATTTTTCACTAGCCCAATCTGCGTCACAAAACGCGTGAAGATGTAGTGGAGAGTGGTGCTTGAAAAATAACCAAGTTGAAAAATCGCTAGTCGGGCGGTGGGTGAGGACTAGAGATCAATCGAGATTAATCCCGATTAATAGTTAATCAGGATTAATGTATAATTTACACACACACACACACACACATTATTTTTTTGTAATTTTCAGTTTTATAAATATACATACACATTTTGGCTGGAAATCAGTTGGAATCTTGTTGGAACTAATGATTTTGGCCGTAATCTGGCCGAAAACCGTCAATTATGGCTGGAACCTCATCAGGATACGCCAACTAAGATCGATTAATCCTCATTTTAGTCAGATTTGACCATTGACTGATTACTTAACCGACTAGCCAAAAACTAATTAGTGAGGTGAGGATTTGCGATTAATCGTCACATAGTAGGGATTTTTACAACACTGAAAATAACCCATGATGAAGGATATCGTGAAAGTAGCTAAGTAATAGCTTTAGATCAGCCCAGTGTATGGTTGCAGGTACATGCATGAACTGAGATACTCAATTAACCACGTAAGCCACATCGGGTCTTATGAGAGATAAGTCTTGTAGTGCTTCAATGAAGGTCTGATATTCGGTTGGTGAAAATAGTGTTGTACCATAAGTGGGTGTGAGATGGTTCAATGGTTGGTTTGAAACCAACCGAGAGAAGATATTATTTTAATTCATTATACCCTTGGTTTTAAAAAGCGAGAGGCAAAGACAAGTGACGGGGTCTACAACATAAGAGTGAAGCGCTAGGTGCAAAAGCGAGAGCCCTTTGTATTCGAGACGAACATACTTATATAATTTTTATATATCCATAAAACATGGGTTTTTTTGCATCCTGACCCATAGTTTAGCTATATTTAAGCATTATATATGATTTAGTATATAAACTACTTACACATACAAGAAAAAAAATATTGTACAACATTTAGATGCTTAAAAACCACTTACGTACGAAAGGCGAGTGCCTCAACTTCTCTTTAGGTCGCTTTTTGCCTAAAAATCTCACCTCATGCTCGCATTTTAAACATTGCTCGCCTTGACTAGCCTAAAGCGAAGAGGCCCACGTCTTAAGTCGCCTCTTGCCTCAAGCGCACTTTTTTATACCAAGATCATACCACGCACGTGATGCTTGGAGAAGACTATAGACGGCCTTATTTAATTTGCATACGTGAGTTGGAAAAGAAGGATTGGCTGTAACAACTCGGTTTTCGATTTAACATTTTTATAAAATACCCGAACCGTTTCGATGTTCGGATTATTTTATTAAATAAAAATACCGCGTTTATCGAGAGGAGTAATTATTAATATATTATTTCTTAATTATTTATATAATATACATTATTAACTTTCAGATTATGGAAATTTTTACCCTAAGTTAAACTTTTACCCATTTATGTTTGCATCTTCAAATTGCAGGGGCTAAACTGCAAATTGAATTAGTTAATATTATTTATATTAAAATCCCGTTTTTCAACCCATATCCATACCCGTATTCATATCCATTTGCTTAAACCCGAGACCCATTTATGTTTCTTGGAGCTTAATTCTCGTCCCAATCAAGGAATTGATATGTGATTATGTTACCACATTCCATAAACGACCCTACCGACATATTAATTTGGTAATGAAGATCATCATGATTCGTATTACGGATTTATTCTAGGCCGGCATATATTGTTCATCTATATACTCCATAACGAGCACCATAACACAATTAAAACTAGGTATACAATCCTCTTACCAGAGCAATCAAAATCCCTATAGTTAATTTGATTTTTATCCAACTACTTGTACTCGTTCTTAATCAACCCAGCGTCGGCCTGTTCATCGTCATATTTAGCTATCATATAACAACAATTTAAGGTAATTTAGCACATGTTTCAATTCGTCATGGTATCGTCTACATTAACCCCAAAGTTAATCGGCCAATCGTTTAACGATTTGGCCGATTGATTGTTTTAGGGTTTATATGTTAAATTGGTTCTTGTGGATGTCTATATATATATATATATAGTTATGTTTGTCGTGTTTAAACCAGGTAACACACCAACCCAGTTGGTTGGTGTGTGGTTGGGTTAATGATTGAGTTGCTGGGGGTGCAGGTTCGAACCTTTTGTTAGTTATTTTTAATTATTAAAAATACATTGTAATACATATAAAATATCATAATGTTTGGTTAAAGAAAACCGACATAGTACTACTCGTTTTTCCGAACCTTTTGTTAGAACCATATATATATGTATGTATATATATATATGTATGTATGTATATATATATATGTATGTATGTATATTAGATTATTTAAAATTGTTAAAAGGTTTTAATGTTTAAAAAGGATTTTAATTTAATTTATATATTTTAAAATTTACCATGCTAATTAACATGTTAAAATATAGTGTTTATAAAAAGATTTTATTTTATATAAATACTATTATTTATCTATTATTTATTATTTACAATATTACCTTAAAAGTGTCGTAAAACAACGACCTATTAGCAAGATCCATACATGATCATTCACATATAGAGATGATAAAGAGAAAGAGATTGTTTCTTATTGATGTATCTAACCAAATACAAGATGCCTTTATTTATAAGGACTTTTACATTAATACATGGATAATGAATAGATGGTGGTTAAGCATGTGGAGAGTCACACTAATAAATAATTGTTCATAACACTCCCCCTTGACTATTCACATAATGGAATACGCTTGGTAATGTTGCCTCATTAAAAACCTTGCTAGGAAAACCCATTAGAACAAAACCATAGCTAAGGAAAAAAGAGTGCAACGCGTATAATACTCCCCCTCATTTATACATCCTTTAAGTGACGGGTTCCAATCTTCTAGGAAAGTTTGTTTACGACTTTTGTAACTAACAGTCCACCGCTTGATCATATAATGTACACTTCCTTATTTGGATACTCCCCCTCATTTATACGTTCGTAAGTTATGAGTTTTGATCTTCTTAGAAAGTTTGTTTGAGACTTTTATAGTTAACAATCCGCCGCTTGATCTTGTAGTTTACACTTAGAAATCTTCGTATATGACTAACAGTACATCATCTTGCAAATAAGTGACTTGTAGTGTCTCATCTTGTAAATAAGTATCACAATATCTATGACTTTGCTATATTACATTCCCTGCATCGACATAACTAACCAAACCCTTTTTTTTACGGGTTAGTAAATATAAACTCACATCTTTCATACCTTGAATTTATCAAAATATTTATGTTTAGCTCATTTTGAAGCCTCTTCATTTGAAACAAGTTATATCTTATCAATAAATATAAATAAATAATATATCTATTTTTGTATAACTAGCAAGAAATATTGCACCAATTGCAATAAACTATAGTATTTCATTCATATTAAAATGCTCCAACATTTTATATATGAAGTTTGATTTATAAAAATATCATTATAGAAATGTTCTACACGCATACCATCTCTTTATAAGGTAAAATGCAATCATCAACATTATATTATTGATTTAATATTAAAATATTCCATACATGAATCAAATATATCATATTCATATCTCTTTTTCAAGAGATAGTCACCGAATTGATTATATCATTTCTGACTCGGCTTTTGTAGTTCACGTATAGAACTTGCTAATTTCATATAATATATTTCTTGAGCTTTAAATGTTTCCTACATGTATAATTTGTCATGAACTTCCTTTGATGTTAACCAATCATGTATACAATATATGACTCAAAAGGTTTTGCAATCCATCATGGACTTCCTTCCATGTTAACCAATCATGTATACAAATTCACTCTTCAAGAGTTTGGCACATAAACTTCATTTGGTTAGCACATTCTTTTCTATGTCATATTTAAAGATGTCACCAAGAATTATTTTAATTTCATTCCATATTGTACCATTCTTGTACATAGTTTATTTAATATCATCATATGCTTATAAATGCATAGGAATTACATCATTAAGATGCTTACTTTAACCAATAAATCGTGTTAGGAAACTCACCAGGAGTTCCATATATATTCCATTCATCAATGTATACAAGAATAAAATGTACTCGAATCCAAATTTATATAATACAATCATATCGTTCTCGAGAACTTATTATATATGATTTTGGCAATTTAAATCCTTCAAGGATTAATTTCATTATCATAATATTTATCAAATGCATGTCATTTCTCTCTTGTGTTATCAGATTAAATTGTGTTGCATCCACCACTAGAGAATATATCTCCTCATCGTTGTGCCATTAATTATGCCTTACCTTGCATAATTTTGTTTTTCTTATCACGCTTTCGCAGAAAAGACTCTTTTATATCTAGTATATATTACAACAATTAGTTGTATGGACCACTTGTCCAAAAACTAGCAGATTCATGAGAGAATTCAGTTCTGCATTATTTGCATCTGTTCATTTTGGCCAATCATTTTAACATCTCATTTATCGGCAGAACTTAGTTCTTGATCCTCAACGTTTTCATTATTTCAAACGCTATACAAAATTATCAACGACGTTCAATTTTTTCGATTCCATATATATCTAGACATGATATAGTTTTTTTTAGATCTCTTTTATTTTCAGGTACCTGAGGTTCTCTTCTAGAACCATCATGTCTATCGTCTCTTACAGAGAATCTTTCATTATACCTCGATTTGACCATTTTCATTACTTGCTCCATTTTCGAGGATTTTTATTCTTGAACCGAATAGTCTAACACGCTTCAGGCGTGCCGTACACTCATTACCAGTGTATGGTTGTCCTTGGACTCTAATCTTAATTGGAGCACTAGCAGTTGGTATATATGACTTGGCTAGTAACTTTATTTAGGTTAGTGAATGCGTCAAGTAATTGACTCGTATACCTTTTTGAATGAATTATCATTGGAACTTTCGGTTCACACTTTTTAGTTTGAGGATCAATATAACATAATGATAATCCATTCCAATCTTTTTATTTTTCATTCTCCAACTGTCTTTTATCTCCCCCTCATGTTGGGAATATTGATTTGTTTGAAATAAAACATCAATCATTTGAGTTATTAAGCAAATCTCGCCTTTAATGGCTATAAGAAATTACTGATCAATGTTTATTCATGTCTATGTAACATATAATCCCAACCTTCTTCCAGGTCCCATATTTGTGCATTATGATGGAATATTTGCAATATATACCGCACTTTCAAACAACTATATATGGGATGTATTTGGTTCCATACCGAAACTAATTGTAATGGGGAGGAGTATTATAACTTATTGGTTTGATGTGAATTAATATTTTATCGTGTAAAAACACATGTTCCATCATACAAATATGAACTTATGCTCTCATGATTATTGGATTTTCAATCAATCGTAGACGTTTGTTCATCGTCTTCGGCAAAAACAATTTTTGAAACAATATTCGTCACATGTAAATTAACACTTATTCCAATAATCATTACTAAAACGGGAATTAAGATCACCGCATTTATCAAAATAGTCTAGAATAATGTGCTTGCTATCAGCTAAGTCAGAAGTCATGCAAACTTCAGGTTGCGAATTTGATAACCATTTAGACGATGCATCGATTTTAAAACACTAAATGGCATCATGTCGGGATACACGTATCCATTTGTTATTTCCATAGTTTATTAGAGATTTACACCCAAATTAGTTGGGTAATAATTAAGTTATGTTGAGAGCAAACATTGTATGTTTAATTACCATGAAGAATCTTCTAGTTCTTCAATATTTTCACATCATTAATGACTCGGAATGGTCCAACCGGTCAAGCCAATATATTAAACAATCATGATCCAAAAATTTCCGGCTTATGATCACATATGCTTAAGTTTCACTCGTATTTGTTTAATACACAACAAATAATACGAGGGAATATTGTATTATTATTTCAACATTCATGTTAAAACACGTTTCCTGATTTTATTCTCGAATCCCTTGGTGTGCCACTTCTTGTGGTCAATTTTACAATTAACATGGTTGATATCATTATCAACGCCATGGTCATTAGGATTTTCTCATTTACCATGATCATGACTTTTATAACTATCATAGTATAATCATCACATTATTACCATTACTAATCTCATCATTATCATGAGCATCATTAACTTCAAATAATCTCATCATCTTATTCACTTCACGGAATGGATAACAACCACCCGACTTTCATGTTGTGGTTATTTCAAATGTTTTTGTTTCTCATTTAACAATAATGTTTTTCACATAAATAATCTTCTCATCACACAACATCAATTGAAAAGCATTGTGATAGAATCATGGTCATTTTTTTTATTGCAAATTCTTTCAGTTTTATGTGTAACTTTATAATGATATATAAGGAGTACGACACATGGGGTGTCATTTCTTTACATTACTTTATTCCAAAAAGTAGTAAATGTTTTGCTATTATCAAATCGTATATCATTTATGAGATTAACAACTTTAAGCTTTTAGTTACTCTACTTAATACTCTACACAAGTAAATTATAGCATATTCAATATAAAAGGTATAGCATAAAATTACACAATACACCGAGTTATAATAAGTCGTTATATCACAATGTATAGAAAACATCAATCAAGGTATGAGAAGTACTCAGTGTTGAAATCATATTTTGGCATTTATATATACGATACTCTCTCCTTCGTTTATGATTCTCTCAAAATCCATTTGTAGTTCATTCCCAAAACTTGTTACTTTTAAAGCAAGGATAAATACAAACTATAACCATCACACTTTGCTAAACATGAAATCATATTAAATAAAGTTAATCATCAAATTCATATTCATATCCATTTATCCATTTGTTTCATATTCTACATGTAATATAATAACAAAATTTCCTTTAAAACAAACCAACAAACCAAGTTTCATAAAACTAATTTTTCTCACATGTGAAACTCTTTAAAAAAAAAGAGAATCTCAAGAACTTACTTTATGTTATTATATTTAATGGGATATATAACAACATATGGAAAACAAGGTATACCATGAAATTAGATTGCATATACATAACATTGTAACACATTGATATATAAAACAAGCTATAATATAAATTTGATGACATAAGATTTTTCCATCAATTACATGCAAATCCATATCATGGTATAACCGTATAACCAAACACTAGTATACATTATTACAAATATTTCATTTTATTTATAAAATATAGACCCAATTACAAATTTTGTCCTTTAAAAAAAGCCAAATTACGGTTCGTGTCCTTTCCTTGCAGGCGGTGTCCTTTAAACTTTTTTTTTCTACACGTTATGTCCTTTACGCTAACTGGGTTAGAAAAAGTCAGTTAAATGCCCTCACGTGAGACGCATGTGAGGGCATTTTTGTCTTTTTGCCTACCCTTCTTCTTCTTCTTCTTCTTCTTCTTCTGTATCTATTAACACACACACACATTTCATCACCATACCTCCCACTCTTCTTCTCCATCACCTTAATCGATGCCTCCACCATCGCCGGTTCTACTATCGCATGGTTTTAACATACAAACCCTAATCGATTTCGATTCTACTGATGCCGGGTTACAACTGTATTTGTCCCCCGTACCGTCATCTTGCACCTCTAGCCACCACTGTTATCTTGCCTGGCTATTATCGCCTATTTTCCATCTGATCTACTGTTGCCGGGTATCTTTGGGAAACCCTAGGCGGCGGTGTGACGGTGGCAGTAGTCCGATTGTGGTTCTGATTTCGATTGTTGCGGTTACAAGACGGTTGTGATTTTAGGGTTTTCTTCTTTCTTTCTTTTTTCCAGGTCAAAACAGGTTTCAGGTTGAAATTGAATCGGAGGGTTTCTTGACGGATTCGGAGCGATTAAGGGTGGAATTAGGTGAGGGTTTTAGTGGGTAATCGATGGCTGAGGTTGAATTGATGGTGTAAGATCGGTTGTAGATTGAGGGTTGTTGTTTGTGGTGATCGGAACCGATCATTTTTAGGGTTTTCGATTGAATTGAAATGAATTTGGATTGGGATGATGATGGTTTGATTTTGTGGGTGAGATTGAAGGTGATGGTGGCGGCGGTAGGTGGTGGGTAGTGGTGGCAGTCGGCAACAAGCCGCGGCGGGTAGCGACCTAGACCAAAGCTCACAGATTCATCGATTTTTTTTGGTTGATGAAATCCTTTAGATGGTGGTCGATGTTGTGGTGGTGATAGATTGGATGACGATGATGAAGATGATGTGGAGCAATGGTGGGGATGGGTGGATGAACAAGGTAGGTGATATAGGTGTGTGTTTTCCAGCGGCCAGTTTCATCAATCCGGCCATGGTTATGGAGGTTGCAGCTAGAGTAGAGAGAGAATAGAGATGGAGATTGAATGTCCGGTGGTGTGGGTGGTCGCCGGATGCTGTGATGGCGGTGGACCTGGTGGTGGCCAGAGAGAGAGAAAGAAGTGTGAGAGAGAGTGAAGATGGCGGTGGCTGCCGGAGTGTAACAGGGGGAGAGGGAGAGAGAGGAGAGAGAGAGAGTTTATATCAATGTGTTAATAGATACAGAAGAAGAAGAAGAAGAAGGGTAGGCAAAAAGACAAAAATGCCCTCACATGCGTCTCACGTGAGGGCATTTAACTGACTTTTTCTAACCCAGTTAGCGTAAAGGACAAAACTTGTAGGAAAAAAAAGTTTAAAGTACACCGCCTGCAAGGAAACTTAGAAAAGGACACGAACCGGTTTTTGGCTATTTTTAAAGGACAAAATTTGTAATTCTGTCTAAAATATAAACGAATATCTCTATCAAGTTCCTTGATTTTATAATAACATATGATCATGTAAAAAGTGTTTTAAAGATCCCAACTACAAATTAATACAACAGCTTGCATTGTTATTAAATTGTAATTATTTTTTTTAAGCTAAGCATATTTGAAATAAAGATGTAAAATATAAAGTGGATTGTCATTCTATTTCCCATTCAATTCTCAATATAGTTCTTAACATGTGTAATAATATGTATCTACATCATGCACCCCCATCATTCACATTAAATTGAGGTAAATAAAAGAATTTTGAAACAATCATCCATATTATTTCAATAAAGTTAAAGAATAGGGAAAAATTAGAAACGTAATCCATATTACTTTAGCATTAAAACTCAATTTAAAACTTGATTCAAGTCCATTAAATTATTTAGTAACTCCTTTTAAATAATTATCATGTCTTGATTTATAGGTTATTGAAAATATATTTTATACCTCATAACTAATTTTTCTAATGATTTACCTAAACCTCGTTTTATCATGTTTAAAAAAAAGGAAGCACTATCGTCCGCGGTATGTTTGGAATTCTTATTAGCTTCAACGAATATTTAAGCTACTAATTTGTTTAGAAATTCCAATAAAAAAACTATATTTCATCCTTTCTATACTATTTGAATTATATGTTTTTTTCTAATTTCCAGTGTTAATAATCTTTCTGTAGTATAGTAGCAAAACAAAACAGTGCAATGGATACATAATGTATGACATGTTCCTATCTAATAAATAAAAAGAGAGCACACGAGTCAAACTTACCTTACACCGGGGCAGAATTATATGATCACAAAACACAAACATCGGCTCTCCAAAATAACTATGATTGGCTACCTCATGAATAGAGAGTAACGAGCAAGCTCGTGCTGATAACGTGTTGTAAAACAATGACCTATTAGCAAGATCCATACATGATCATTCACATATAGAGATGATAAAGAGAAAGAGATTGTTTCTTATTGATGTATCTAACCAAATACAAGATGTCTTTATTTATAAGGACTTTTACATTAATACATGGATAATGAATAGATGGTGGTTAAGCATGTGGAGAATCACACTAATAAATAATTGTTCATAACAAAAAGAGATCTTTATTAATAATAGGAAAATTGGTTTTTATTGGTCCCAACTATTTCATTTTTGTCGGCGCTGGTCCCAACTTTCATTTTGGCTGTCAACGGTTCCAGCTTTCACATACGTTTCGTCCACCAGTCCGCAACTAACGGAGTACTAACTCCGTTATGTAAATGATGATGTGTCAATCCTAGTTGTCAAAATCATTTGACATGGCATCCTACGTGGACCTTATGTCTATGTATTATACTTAAATCCCAAATTATCCCAACGTTCAGTTACTCTACAAAATCCCCAAATTATCTCTCAAGCTCTAAGTGAATCATTGAATCGATTTCACTATCAAGCCCTAGTCACACTCTGCTCGCAATGAGTTCATCATCATCTTCTATATCTGCTCATAAGAAAACCCCTAAAAATTGAAACTTGATTTACAGAGCAATGTCTACTACAAACACGATTTATACCCAAGAAAACCCCTAATAGAGTAATATGGTTCAAACACGATTTACCCCTAAAAATCAAGTGAGAGATCAGTGTTGGTTGAGTCATATGGTAACTGAGGTATACCTGCAAGTATATTAATATTATTCGAACTCGGTGAGAAGAAATTAAGTGGATGCTGTTGTGGTTTTAATCTCATCTTTGAAGGTGCAGAACATGGTTTGATGATAAAGGTGTTTAATTTGGGGGGTTTTGATGGGTGAGATTTGGAACCCATGTTTAAAATTGAGTGTGTTTGAGGATAATGAGAGAGAATGTGGTTGTGGGTGTTGGTGGAATTGGGAGATTGTGACGTGGAGTATAATACACAGACATAAGGTCCACGTAGGATGCCATGTCAAATGATTTTGACAACTAGGATGGACACATCAACATTTATATAACGGAGTTAGTACTTTGTTAGTCGCGGACTGATAGACGAAACGTATGTGAAAGTTGGGATAGTTGACAGCCAAAATGAAAGATGGGACCAGCGTCAACAAAAATGAAATAATTTGGACCAATAAAAACCAATTTTCCTTAATAATAATAAAATGTAGAAGTTTATTATTTCACAAATATCGAGTGACTCTATTATTTATATATATAATTATTACAACTTTAATATTTTTAGGTTAAAGGATTTATTTTACTTTATTTATAAATTTATTTTTAGAATAAAACTTTAAATGAATTATTTTATACCCTCAATACTCGTTCATATCTCGATTCATTCTTAGTCCATTTATTGATTCGTAATATTTCTCGATTATTGCTACTTAGTGATTTTCCCGTTGATACTTCTCGAGTACGACGTTTATCCTCTTGCCATTCTTAATGTATTTATTCATTTGCTTATTGCTTATGTGAGTATTTCACTCCCCTCTTTTACTTATTTTATCTTGTGGGGACATATGCGTAACTAGCTATTTTTATATTATATAGTATTCAACTGCAACTGTTTATCCTTGTGTATATATCAGTTTGTCTAACTTGGTATTTGCTTACTTGCTTTATTTGAATGCATTTTGGAGAAGTCTATTATTTATAATATGATCATACGACTATCTTTGGTAACCGATGTTCATTTTTATTGCAACGGTTTAGCCCTAGCTTGGTAACCAATGTCCACTTATATGGAATTGGTTTAGCCTTATCTTTATTGTTTGGTTGATTTGTTTATGTGTTATGGCTTAACTATTTATCTCAGAGCTCGAATTATATTTTGTCTTTATTTATGTTAATTATGGATTGTTGTATTTGTTATTAGAATCGTGTGGGAATATTTGAAATTAAATAATAGATATTGTCACTTTAAATATTGTATAATAGTACCCTGAGAGCTGTGAGCAATCAGCTCATGCCATGACGTTTCCGCCTTAGGTTGGGGTGTGACATTGGCACAGTCGTGTGGTATAGGCATGAAAACATCTTTGGTTAAGGTGTCTTGGAGGAAAGCGTTGTTGATGTCAAGTTGGCAGAGACACCAATTATGTGAGAGCAGAGGGAGAGAGAGAGAGAGAAAAGAAGAAGAAGAAAAAGAAAAATGAGGAGGAGAAGAGTGGCATGTTTAATAATCGGACTAAAGCTACAATATAATTTAATCCGGGATGTTAGCGAAAACCTTTGGCCACTAAAAGAACCTTTAAACGATCAATCATTCTGCCTTGTTTGAATTTCGTATGAAAAACGAATTAGCTACCGACAAGGTTTGGTGCGGATTCGAGCGGAACTAGAGACCAAGTTTGATTGCGTTGTAATGCATCAAACTCGTATTGCATGGCTTACGTCATAGAGGGTTTTTGGGTGCTTGGGTGATTGTATATAGTTCGAGGGAGGGGAAGTTGTAATATTGTAGAGAACAAAGTTTTTGTCGTGGTATTTGGGATTTGGTTTACGGGTGATGCGGGTGCAAGGCGGTGATGGAAGTGCATCATTGGTGGTGAATACTTTATCAGAGGATGTAGGGAATGAAGGATATTCGAGTATACGTGGGCGATAAGGGGATTGGGTTGAGGATTGTGTTGGGCCTAGGGAATTGGGTTGGAAGTTAATGGCCATTTGAGAAGAAGAGGGAGGGGGTGTTGGGTTGTGGAGTCATTTTGGCTAGAAGAGTTAGCTTAAGATAATGAGGAAGTAGTATGCGCACTGAAGAAGGGGTGGACCAAACATCTGCAGTCTGTAAGAAAAAGACTGTTTGTTTTTTAACGTCTGTAGTCTTCTAAAATAATCTGGTGGTCATGTACGAACTGTGGCAGTGGGTGGTGGTGGTAGTGGACGGTGATCCTGGACTGTAACATTCGCTAATTTTCAAACCCGAAACCCGACCCGTTTTTATTTTCAATGTGATTTTAAACATTTAAATTAATGAAATGTTGTATTCCTATGTTTTAATCATGTTATTGGTTATATCATACTTTCTATGTTAACATATTCGTAAGTCTTGAGGAATCGAAAATCATTACCTCACATTGTTACTTATATTGTGTAACGTATTTAAAGCGTTTGAAAACTCGTATAACCTAACTTGATATTTGGAGTCCTTAATAAGGGGGTGTGTGTGTGTGTGTATGTATGTATGTATTTTGCCTATACGTAATAGGTTATAACTCATAAGTGTGTTTCCTTCATTTTATAACAAAATAAATTTTTAAATGGACATTTATATATAAAGCCTAAGTACTATATCTAATTATATATTGTAACAAATGCTCCTTCCCATATCTTAAATATACAATATAATACAATCCAAAAGACCCCTAAAACCGTTCACCCCTCCCCTTCTCTTAGTTTTACAACTTTTTAGAAAATCAAATTTTTCTAAGTTAGCCCCTCCAAATCTTGTTATTTATATGAGGCCATCATCCCCTTTTTTCTTTTGTACAATTATTATTCTTTTTTGAAATTCAAAGAAGAATTTTTCTTATTGTTACTATTTTGTCAAAAACTAAGGTAATCAAGTTATTGTTTAACACTTGTTGTACTATCTTTAATGTTTAATTTTTTTGTTTGTGCCATCTTCTTCATTTACATGGTTGCAAAGTCATCATATATTCGTGCCAACGATCCCACAAAATCTATACACCATGGTGTGTGTTGTGGAGGAGACAAATAACTAAAGGTTGGAAAATAATCTTCAATGGTCACACCTTAACAAAGTTGTTACATTCCTTGTAACTTTATGTTTTATTTAGATTTTATTTGATACAATAATCATAAGGTTTGATGATACATACTCTTTATATGATGTATCCATCACCCCATCAATGACTTATAATTTATTTCCATCAAAAACCATTTCAAAATGTAAAGGACATTAATAATTGCAATGATTCAGAATTGACAAAATTCTTGGACAACAAAGGTTGAGCCGTAAGTTAATCATAACAAATTGAAATGGTGTAAGACCAAATCCTATGATTAAAATCATTGAGTTGTGGTTCTAATAACATTTTATTTTCATTTTAATTCATTTTTATGACCCCATAGTGGTCAAATTAGAATTAGTGCGTAAATATGTATCCTTTTAGAAGAATGGTTGTTTTAGCCAATCTCGGGTCCGAATCTAACCAAACATTTTAAATTAAAATTGCTCCTAACAAACTGATTTAGTTGACTGGAGTTTTTTAAAACACAATTTAGTATATGTTTATGTGTGATTATTGCATGCTCTATGATTATGTTCTATGTGCTTAAATCTTTATTTTATGTTTGGTGGTTGTTATTAGGGCTGACAATTCGTGTTTTAACATGTTTAACAGGTAAGAAGCGACGCACGTAACACAGATCTTATCGTGTCTTTAACAGGTACCCAATTGCCAGCCCTAGTTGGTATCTCATTCTCATCTAGTATGATCATATATTTACCCAAGTACATCGATTGTGTATCAATAGGAACAGGTCCACATCTATTTAGTTGCTTATATTTTCATAAAATTTGTTATGTTGATCATCATTTACATATGAATTGTGATTTAACTATCTGTATATATAAAACTAATATTTATGTATTCTCACCAACATTCCTGTTGACAAACTCTATTTTTATACATGCTACACGTACAAGTAATCGATAATGTTCAAGATCGAAGATATTAATTTTACCTCAGGTTATTTATTCCTAATACAATGTATTTGTTTTGCTTATTTAACTTGTGTACTTGTTAATATCAATGAATTAAATAATTAGTGTCGCTTTACTTAATATCATTTGAGCTACTGTCCAATCAATACGTTACGCCCCGGCATGTTCCGCCGTCTTTGGTCGGGTGCGACATGGACGATGGTGGACGGTGGTGGTATCCGGTGGTGGTGGTGGTGGTAAACGATGGTGGTGGCAGATGGTCGGTTGTGGTGGCGGTAGACGACAGCGGTGGATGGTGGTGGTGGGTGGTGGACAGTGGTGGTGGCGATATGTGGGTGATGGACAATGGGTGTTGTTAGGTGGTGACGTTTAACCCTCTGCTGACCTTAGAAGACTTTATAAATGGATGGGCCAAGTTCCACCAAGAAGGGTTCGTGCATACGCTTTTTAGTGTAACTTCTTCGAAAAAACAACAATCTGCAGATGCCAATATATACGCGTGGTTTGCGCGACGCAGACAAAAGAGTATGCACAAACATTTTTTTTTTTTTGGAAAAACAAACACCTTGTTAGTTAATGTCCCACCACCTAAATGATGGTGACATGGCAACACTTTTGATTAAGTGATCATGCTCCATGACACATAGTCTTACAAAATGATAAGTGTGGGGGAGTGGATGATCAAATATATAAGATTTTATTTATGGATGATATATGTATTGACAACACATGCATCACATATCATTGATTGTTTGCCCTTGTTAACTAATCAGTTAAGACGGTTAAAGTATTCCTTATTAATCAGTACTGATGTTCGAGGATTGGACGCGTGGGCTTAACCACGGAAACCGGCAGAATCTATGGGGTTGTAATTGTCGATTAAAGACCAAGTTCAACTAATCTTTGAACACTCTTACTTATAATGACATCCAGGGGTTAAATTTTTTATTAATTCTTATGTTACATATTCATCTTTTTATGATGCATGAATGCAAATATATCACAGCTAGGTTTTGTCCGTGTATCTTCTGATTCCTTGGGACATGTCATCTTCTTTAAAACTTAAACATGATTCTGAGATTATTATTTTGCATGTGATAATTAATGTGATACTATTCTTTATAATATTTTTACGACTTAGGAAACATCATTTGAAACTGTATAAACTATAAACTAAACGGTCATGAGAAGTTTAATCCATGTTAGTTAATTGTGATTCATTCAGGTTTAAGTGCATTCACATGATGTTTTAGAAATTTTCAAGAAAATGAGATGATGCGATGGGGAAAGAGAGACAACGTTAATTGAAGGAGAGAAAGAAGGTGAACGTTCTTGTGTAAAAAACGTCCAAGAACATGTTTTGTGAGGGACTACTCTTAGCCTAGTGATATTAGTGGTGTCGTGTCCGGTTAGTGGGTTGATGGGTTTTCGAATGACGAGTTGAATTCTTCAACCCTAACTTGACCCATGTATTTATTTGTGTCTTGTCGACCTGTTTAAAATCGTGTTGTATTCAGATTATGTTTCGTGCCGACCTATTTAGCGTCCATTAAAGTAATAACTAGCTAGTAACTACAATTTAACAATCAATTATTCTGACTTAAATGAAACTTCCCTCTTATAATTGTGTGGTTTAGAGAATTTTTTGTGTTAGACTGTTAGTTGTTTCTCTCTCATTTCCAAATTTCAATTCCAAAACTCGATATATTTAGAGGAAGCGAATAGAATGATTGGAAGATCGGTAGTTAACTAATTAAATAAATATGTTTGAAGTAAGAGTTAATGAAATGGTTAAAAATGTGAAATTAATTTCATTTTTAAAAGTTCATAGTTAGAGCATTCACATCCTATCATTCATAATTATGTGAGGGGGATTGGTAAATTATAGGGTGCGGTTTTGTGTGATTGTGAGTGTAAATTATAGGGTGGAGAGAGAAATGTGGTGATTTTTTGTAAATTTGGGGAAACATTTAGGGAACATTGTTTACCCCTATTTATTTTTTAATATTTGTTGGATTTGTTGTGAGTAGAGGAGAGAGAAAACTGTATGATAAAAGTATTATTTAATTAAACAGAAAAGAGAAATGTAGTGTTTTATAGTGTAATTATAGAGATGAGGATGGGGAATGGGATGCTCTTAGAGCATTCACATCCCATCCCCTAAATTTATGTGAGGAGAGTATGTAAATTATAGGGTGAGGTTTTGAGTAGTTGTGAGTGTAAATTATAGGGTGGAGAGAAAAATGTAGTGATTTTTTGTATATTTGGAGAAACATTTGGAACATTGTTTGCCCCTATTTATTTTTTAATATTTGTTGGATTGGTTGTGAGTAGGTGAGAGAAAACTGTAATGATAAAGGTATAATAAATATTATTTAATTGAACATGAGAGAGAAATGTAGTGTTTTTTTAGTGTAATTATAGGGATAAGAATGATGAATGAGATGAGAATGCTCTTAGAGCATTAACATTCCGTTCTTCATCCTCATCTCTATAATTACACTACAAAACACTACATTTCTCATTCCTGTTTAATTAAATAATACTTTTATTATTACAGTTTTCTCTCTCCCCTACTCACAACCAATCTAACAAATATTAAAAAATAAATAGGGGCAAACAATGTTCCCTAAATGTTTCCCCAAATTTACAAAAAATCACCACATTTCTCTCTCCACCCTATAATTTACACTCACAATCATTCAAAACTCATCCCTATAATTTACCAATCCCCTCACATAATTATGGGGGATGGGATAGGAATGCTCTTAGATAGAAAAAATAAATATATTTAAGTCAAATATTAACACTTTTCATATATGCCATCACCACTTCGATGGGTGGTAATGGAGACTTTTTTTTAGGGATTTCCTTAACGGAGAAGTTTTGAATTCGAGTCTTGAAAAATGAATTTTGTTAGTATCACTTATAGAATTAGATGTGTTGGTTGTTAAAAAAATAAAAAAAAACTTTTTGTATCTAAAATTTATATATATCAGCATTTTTAAAACCCTTAAGCAGGTTGACACGTTAACCCATTTATTAAACAAGTCGTGTTCGGGCTAACCCATTTATTAAATAAGTCGTGTTTAGGTTGACATGTTTAATCAAACATGATATTTAAGCCAACCAACAAGCATGTTCTTTTTCATGTCATGTTTCGGCGCGTGTAGGTTCATGTCTTGTTACGCAAATGTGTATTTACTATGTGTGCTGGATGTGTAAGTCTTTATTCTTACGTGAGAACCGAAAATATGTTTTAATAACTTGTGGAAACCTAATTGTATGTTACTATATTTCGTACACTTGTTTCCCTCCTCCTTATCTGGCCAGGGTTGTTCATGACTAGCTAAATCGTGCAGCTTGCAACTTATTCATAATAGACTAGTAAAAACTCGTGCATAATTCAACTCCATAGTAGCTAAATCTTATTTGGCTTGACCTACTTAAGTCGTATACGCAATATTTGAGCAACTGATCCTACCTTAGCTAATTCGAGTAATATTGCATATCCTTGTTTTCTTCTTTTTCTTTTGTATATCAATAGTTTGTTAGTACTGCTGAAACATGTATAATTTGATTAAGTTATTAATGTTTCATTTGAGACTCGTTAACTTATACAAATTCAAATTAATTGAGTCAACATACTAAGTCACGATGTGATTGATCAAGTCATGATACGAACTTAGTTTCAAGGTTGAACTGAAGAGTACGGGTCAAAATAGCTATACTAATAATATTATTAACTTGGGACAAATTAAGTTGATAATTGGCGAGTGTTGAACTTATTCAATCAAATGAATCAAGAAAACTTAACACGATATTGCATAAATTTTATGCAACTCGTTTTTATTAATAATAAACAAAATTGATATGCTACAAGTATAATTCATGAGAAAAAATAAACTAAAGAGGTAGGTCCCAGCAAAGCCCAGTTGGACCCGCAAGACTCACCTTAAAGAGGTACGTCTGCGCAAAGACCAACTGGATCCGCAGGACCCACCTCAGAGAGATGAAGACCTTACACGCAGTAAGCCAACTGTTCCCACAGGAAAGCCTCCCTTGGTACAGTACCCTGCATGTTCCCGCAGCTATGGGTACAAACCAAGGAAGACTACCCGCACTAACAGTAAAGCTACACGCATAAGGCACTGACTCTTATACTTCAGCAATGTCACCTGAAGAAGGAATGAGCAGGGCGGGAATATTCCCGCTCAAAAGAGCCAGTCCGTACGCTTCCAGAAGATCTTTTGTACTATACCTACCAAGGTATGGACAAATAGACAAGATCTGGTAAAAGCGACCCATGAACCAATCACAGGGTGACAGCTCACCGACAATAGTACGAGGAGGAGCACGCTCCAGTACAAAACGTCGCCATCAGCCGCTGCCTACCCACCAACTCCCATCGTGGCACGAACATAGCCCGTAGTTGGTGGAAAAGGAATATTATACAGCTGGTCGTACCTGCTTGGAAACCTACCTTCGGCTATAAATACTCCAACACCTTGGAACGGTATCATCATCTTATCTTCTTTCTAGCTATTTCTCTCAATATACACTTATATTCAGAGCAATCTAGTCTGATTCTCACGCCTGAGGGTGGTCACAAGGAGGAACCCCCCCTTCTCAGTGACGAGCTCACGGTGTCTGTTTTGCAGGTCGAGAAGAATAACCATCTTTGCCGGACCTAACCCTCGTGGGAAACATCTACTTAACCCCCAGATTATCCATAATCTGCCGGGGTCATTTAGTGTTTCTTCATTGGCGCCATCCGTGCATTAAGCTAGAACTATTTCTTTTTCTCAGTTTTTTCAAACTTCTGGAAAGATGGTTAAGGTCACTCCGACGCCAAGGCCACCGAGTGACCAAGAAACTCCGGTAACCACAACCCCAGCTACTGGGGGGAACACCGGTGAATACACGATTTTTACGAACACTACCCCGGTTACCCAAGCCGGGGCAAGTGTAGTAAACAATCCTCCCCTGGGATTCGTTGATACCCAGTTGGAGACACAACAGACGAGGCTTCCCCGCCAAACACTAGAACAAGTTAAGGCTTGGGCGGAAGCACGTCAGAAAGAATTCCAAGCCGAGTTGGATGAACGTTTACGTTCACTCCAACAGGCCAATGATGAATTCGGAAATACTCGCCAACAGCTCAACATGAGCAACGATTGCGAGTATTTGGACGATGAAGATTGGGAAGAATCTGACAGTGACGCAAACCCTCGTCATAAGGCGAAAGGGAAGCGTAAAGAAGACTTCCACTCGAAGAGAAATTTCGAGGAAACCCTCAAACCAAAGAACACGGGGGGAAACCCACGTGACTTCTCCAACACTTTCAGACCAACTGTTGCGAATGCGGGAACGTCCAAATTCGCAAGGAACATTGCGGAAGCAATCGCTCCAAAGAGTGCCAAACAGATGTCCAACATAGGCACTTACGATGGCATATCTGACCCGGACGATCATCTGAATAGATTTATAGCGGGGACAACCGTCAGTAATTGGACGGAACCCACGTGGTGTTACACGTTCCAAATGACGCTCGTCGGGGCGGCCAGAGCGTGGTTTGATCGTCTACCGGTCCACCACATCTATGATTGGCAGACTTCCAGCACAAGTTCAGCCAGCACTTCAGTCAACAAAGAAAATATACTGAAGAGCAATGGATGATTCTCAACTGCGTCCGAGAGGAAGACGAATCTTTGCTAGACTTCATCACTCGCTTCAACTCAAAGAAGCTAAGTCTGGGCACCATTAGCGAAGATCTTGTTCGCGCCGCTTTTATCCAGGGCGCTGAGTACCCAGAGCTCATCCGCACGTTGACGGGTAAGGATGGCATGCCATCCACGTGGGATGCCATCATGACAGCAGCTAAACACTTCGCCGAGACGGAGAAGCAACTGGGTAGAAATCTTCCCCAGAGCACAAACCTCTACACGCAGAGGACAAGAGAAAATAACGTCCGTACCGCCCGACAAAATAAGAAGAGGAAGCTTGGTATTTGGCAGTCAAGGATAAACTTTGACACCTTATCCAGCTCTCGCCCTCTCTTAGGCGGAAGGGACAATACGCACTCGTCAAACCGAAATCCCAGATGGACGCCACTCACCAAAAGCGTCACCGAGATATTTGCCACCGAGAAACTCCCATGGCCAAAGGCTCCGATAATACGACAGCGTCATAACGTTGATCAGAGCAAATCCTGTGACTTCCACGGGACAAAAGGCCATACCACGGAGGAGTGCACATCTTTGAAGGATATCGTCGAAACATTCGTCAAAGATGGGAAACTCACACACCTCGTGGCGTCAATCAAGAACGGAGGGAGGAATGACAATCGGTACAAGGGCAATGGACGAAAGCCCGTCGACATCAGCATTCACATGGTTCATGGCAACGTCAGAGGAAGAAAACGACGAACAATGGAGCCAAGTGCGTGGAAGGAAGCCGAAGTGCGCTTCCCGCGTGTGCCAGGAGAGCCCAACAAAGAAGGCCCCATAGTCATCCAAAGCCAGCTGGGGCACTACATCACCTCCCGCACTCTTGCTGATAACGGCGCTTCGTCAACGGTCATGTACAGGTAGTTCTTCGACAAGCTAGACGACGAAGACAAAGAACGCCTATAAACGGTTTACGCCTCGATGGAAGGGATCGATGGCAGCACAAACACCCCCTTGGGTATCCTATCTTTCCACGTCACTCTTACGGACGGGAAGTACTCCCGCACAGAAGACGTGGACTTCGTCGTAATGAGGAAGCCACACCACACATACGACATTCTCTTCGGGAGAGATGGGATGGAAAGATTTAATGCCGTGGTGTCTTCGGTCCATGGCATGATGGGATGTCCAACAGCTGAGGGTGTCGCGATGATCACGGGTATTCCCCAGGTATGCATCGCATCTGTCTCATCTAAACCCAAACCAAAGATCGCTAAACCAACCATTACCGAGCCAGAAGAATGGGCCTTTCAATGGCAAGTACCCTGACCAGGCCGTTACCATTGGCCCAACGATCACTAATCCTACACGCACCTTACTCAAACGATTATTGCAACAAAATGCTGACATCTTCGCGTGGACACCAGATGACATGACTGGTGTACCCCGAAGTAAGGCGGAGCATAAGCTCAAGTGTGACCCAGCTTTTACGCCGGTCATACAAAAGCGTCGCGTAATGGGTGCAGAACAGGCTAACGCTTGTAGAAACCAAGTCAAGGAACTCCTTGACGCAGGAATCGTACGCGTTAGTAAATATCAAACATGGGTTTCAAATCCCGTCATGGTACCGAAATCCAACAAACAATGGCGTATGTGTATATATTTTAAAGACCTAAACAAAGCATGCCCCAAGGATTGTTACCCGTTACCCGAAATTGACCTTAAGGTAGATTCGTTAGCATCGTTTCGCCTTAATTGCTTCCTTGATGCGTATAAGGGATACCATCAAATCCACATGGCCGTTGACGATCAGGACAAAACCGCATTTCGGACGCCCGATGGCACATTTTGTTACCAAATGATGCCATTTGGACTTAAGAATGTTGGGTCCACGTACCAACGCCTGATGGACAAAGAGTTCCACGCCCAAATTGGAAGGAACTTGGAAGTTTACATGGATGACTTGGTCATCAAAAGCCTCGAGCCAGAAGCGATGTTGAAAGACATCGAAGAAACTTTCAACACGCTCTGAAAGATAAACATGAAGCTCAACCCGAGCAAGTGTTCTTTTGGGATGGAAGAAGGGAAGTTCTTAGGAGTCATCATTACCAAAGATAGCTTCAGAGCGAACCCTGAAAAGGTCGAAGCCATTATGAAAATGGAATCACCTACTACCATCAAACAGGCTCAGACACTGAATGAACGACTAGTCGCACTTAACCGCTTTTTGGCAAACCATGCGGATAGGTCGTTCCCATTCGTGTCAACATTGAGAAATTGTTTGAAGAAAACGCACTTCCGCTGGACACCAGAAGCGGAAGCAGCTTTTCAAGAGATTCGATCACGCTTGATCGAACTCCCAACGCTCACAGCACCAGAAGTTGGGGAGGAATTAATTCTCTACCTCTCTGCCACAGACAGAGCAACTGGGGCAGTCTTACTAGTAGAACGAAAAGGCATCTAGATGCCCATCTACTACGTAAGCCGCGTCTTAACGGACGTGGAAACCCGGTACTCTACCCTGGAAAAATTAATCTTAGCGCTTGTACAGGCTTCACGCAGGCTAAGACGATATTTTCAAGGTCACCCAATCACCATTCTCACAAACTTCAAACTTGCAAACGATCTAGGCAAACCCGAGTTTTCGGGACGCCTAGCTAAATGGGCAACTGAGTTGGGGGAATACGTGATAAAGTATAAGCCAAAACCAGCCATAAAAGGCCAGGTCTTGGCCGACTTTATTGCGGAAGTCCCCGCATCGGGGGAAAAAGAGTGCCAGGAAGAGGCTCAACCCTCTCCAGCACAAGACACTAACGATGTCTGGCGACTCTATACTGATGGAGCAGCCAACAACGAAGGTTCAGGCGCAGGGTTGAAACTAACTAACCCGGCAGGCCAAGAATACACTTACGCTATTCGGCTTGATTTCCCAAGTACGAACAATGAAGCGGAGTACGAAGCATTCTTGGCCGGATTAAGAATTGCGCGTAAGATGGGGGTAAAAAACTTAGAAGCCCACGTGGACTCCATGCTAGTAGCCAACCAGATAAACGGGACGTACACGGCCGTGAATGACATAATGGCCCTCTACCTTGCACAAGCCAAAACTCTTATGCGCGATTTTAACGATTGCAAAGTTGTGCACATCAAGCGAAGCGAAAACAAATCTGCGGATGCGTTAAGCAAGCTTGCATCGTTAGCCTTCACCCACTTGGGAAAGGACATCCGCGTTGAACTCATTGGAGCACCATCAGTCCCGCACAAGGAAATTTGTGTCATCCAAACCGGCACGGAAACGTGGATGACACCAATCATAAATTACCTTGCGGCGGGTATACTACCAGAGTCAAAGACACAGGCAAGAAAGATACGTTGTAAATCACTGAACTATCAACTTGTTGATGACATACTTTACAGGTGTAATTTTCTGGGCCCACTCCTCAGATGCGATGACGACCAAGATGCCGATTACCTCCTAAGGGAAGTACACGAAGGCATCTGTGGAGTACACGCAGGTCCACGCGCAGTTGTAGCTAAGCTAAACAACGCGGGATACTTTTGGCCGGGGATGCATACGGATGCGCTGGCCTACATCAGAAAATGTAAACTTAGGCACCAAGAATCTTAAGCAACACGACAACGAGACTTAAGAAACATAAACATATTCTAACACCCCATAAATAATTCCATAAATAACTAAACTTAGGCACCAAGAAATCATCCTTGGTTCTTGAACTTTATATCTCCACCAGAGTTGCTCGCTTGAGATCTTCCTTACGTTCCATCTTTATACTTTTCGCATTAATCATTCGAGTTTTTCAAATTGGTAGTGCATCAAGTTTCACACCGAGCTCGTCAATCTCATTAAAGAGAACTATATTTCTCTCATAACTACATCTACATTTTTATTTATATTTTCTTTCATATATATAATTTACTTTCACGCTATTATTGATTATTGACAAATATAAACAGCTTAATTACCGAGAGCACTATGATATTGATATTGAAGAAAGACTTTAAAGAACCAACACGAACTTATCATCATATGCCCCTTGTCATCATATAAAGTACGTTGATATCCTATGGAAGATTAAATGAACTTAAAACTTGAAAGGAATATCTCTTCTTTTATGTGATTGTGCAATCGTGTGTACGTTGGAAGGATGCATGTTACATTGAAACTACCAACACTTGGTATACGAATTAACACTCCGCTTAGACCAAGGGAGTATATATGTTAGATAATAAACTAGTTTTATAGTGATGTGTCCTGACCTGATCCATGACGAATTTTTAGATGTTGCAAGCTATGTCCCCTTTCAATCAATCAATCAATCAATCATACCCAGTAAAGTCCCACTAATAGCAAAGCTATAAGTAGGGTCTGAGAAGTGTGAGATGTAGACACACCGTACTCCATGTCCCCTTTCCCACGTTTAATTTAATTGCATTTTTTTTATGTTTTTGTCTTTCTATGTATGTATTGATCCATTCAACGGATTTACTATCTTGGAGCCTAACTCACTCTACGGATCTCTTATTGTAATATATTCATAAATACGTTAACAATACAACGAAAATCACAACAATTAACAATAACTTATGTTAATATATATGTTGCAATAAAATATAAGTTTGACAACCTTCAATATCATTAAATAGACAAATTATTATTGTTATTATAAAAGGAAATCGTTGAAAAAACAATTCCAATGTTCTACTTATGTATTAAAGTACCGAAGTACTAATATGTAATCACGATCGACTCATGGCCTGTTCGCCTGTTCGAATTAGTTACTCCAATCATTGCATTATATATTTTATTTCATCATATCTTACAAGATTTTATTTTGTTTTTTTATAGACATGATTATATTCTTTTTGGTTGAACACATTAAACAAATGCATAATCTATAATATATATAAACGAGGACATAAAAATCATACGTGTCGCGATGTGGTCGTTCTCCTGTTTTTTGAAATCACCAGATTTGCTTGATTTTTAAATGGCGGCTTCTCATGCATTTGACCCGAATTCATGGGTTTGGGTCTTATCAAACCCATATATTTCTTAAATGAGTTATAACATCTCATTAAATTAAAAATTATTCTCACCAAATTATTAATGTAAAAATCCTATAAAATAGGATATAATAAAAATTAATATCTTATTTTAAAAAAGATATATATATATATTATTTAAATTAAAAAACCAATTTGATAGTAAAAAAAATAAATGGGTCTTCGGTCTCATCAAACCATAAGTATATTATTAACTTTCATATTATATTATTTATAATTAAAAAACCAATTTTATTGTAAAAAAATAAACGAGTCTTGGGTCTCATCAAAACCATATAGCTTTTAAACCGGGTTATAACATCTCATTTATTTGTGAAACAATTTATCATCAAACCATAAATATATTATTAATTTTCATACAATAAAAAAATATAAATTCAAAAAATAAATAAATATTAGAATAAATAATATAAAACAACCCCCATAATACGTGGGATAAAAACTAGTTTCTTATATATAAGTAAGAATAAGATACTAAAACAAATTAAAGTAAAATACTTAATTACAAACTGGTGTAACCTTATAAGGTGAACAAGTTAATTCTCTATATTTAACTTCATCAAAATATATAAGGAATTGATCCACCAAGTACAATAATTGAAAAAAATAAAGAAATTTTATAGTTTAAATGATTAAGGTAAGACACATAAAACTTATTTTTAAAGATGCCAATACATTTTCGTTAATTAACTTAATAGTTAACAAACAATTATAACTATGTGGTTATGATTAGTCTCCGTCTAATGATTGGTTAAGACTTCCAGCATTAAATTAAGTTATCATTTATCAAAGAATACACTTTTAGACACCTCGATCATATCTAAAATCATATAAATTATTTCGTTAATCTTATATTTCATTACCGTTGTAAATGAGCCAAGCCAAGGTTCATTCAAGCTCGTTCAATATACGAGAACTCCAGTTCAAACTCGGCTCATTACAAGCTATATATATGTCTTAAGTTTAAGTTGGCTCGATTACTATTTATTTTATATATTACGTATATAATTAAGTTATTTACTATATATATTCGTAAATATAACCTTCATACATAGCATAATACATATTATTTATGATTATTATTATTTTAAGTTTTATTTTTATTTCATATATAATCATTATATAGGGAAGTCATATATTAAATAAAACCACTAAAATACATGAAAACTACATGAAAACCCACTTTAAAGAAAAATCTTTTTATTTTTATTGTTATTTTTACAATATTCTTTTATTTTTATAAAAAAACATACATGTAGCTAACGAGATACATATATGTTTCACTGTAGCTCATAACCTGCGTACATATATTTCGTATGAGGTATATATATATATATATGCAATTTTGTTAGAGCTATATATTTACTTTCATGAGCTAAAAATATTTCTTCATTTAATTTTACATAGTAACCTTAGACCCTTCGTAGTGGGGCAATTTCCACCCTCAAAGCGCTCGGGAACACTATAACATTCAAAAAATATTCATACTAATTTTGTCAATTTAAGAAGTTGAGGGACTAGTTAGTCATTTAGCTAAAGATTTATGGAGGCAACACGTGTCCTATAACTCATCACTATGAAAAGACACATGCCACATGATGGCAACACAAATGACACATGTCAACACATAACAACTCATGCCCTCAAAAGTGACATATGGCTAGTGACAAATCAACATGAATGTCACATGTCAACATCTTATGGCACGACTCATCATCAAGAATGACACACGTCGCATGGTGGTGAGTGATGGTCCGACCGAGGATGTCTATAAATAGTGAACATGGGCTCCTCAATTGTGGCATCCAAAACACCAAATCACTTTCACTTTCTCGAAGTTCGTGCCACCGAGTTCAAGTCCCAATGCCTCTCCATAGTTCAACGTTCCATACCCCGACACTCTATGTATAGTCGAAGTACTGCTCGTTCGTCCTTAAGCGTTATACTTATTTTAAGATAAGAGTTATGTTTAAGATATTTCAACTCATAGCTTAGATCTTAGTCGAGGATATCGCCCAAACCTTGAAAAGTTTATAGATATATTTAAGTTCTTTATATATAAAGGTTTATAAAAATAAACGTTTCTTTATTATTAAGAAACATAAAGTTTTGCATACAAAGGTTATTGTCAATTGACGTTCTTCTAAAGAAGAAACGTTAATATTTTTTTATATATAAAAGATACTTGTAAATAATTAATCAGAAAAACATGATGTGCATGCTGTAACTAGAATGGTGATAACACCGGTAGTCGAGTCTCTTGTCTAAGGAAAGTAATTCCAATAAATCTCAATCAACCGCGGGACTCATTTACTTTCCTGGAGAACTTGATGAGAGTGTTCGAACATATTAGGCCAAATCATGCTACATCACACGTCATACGATTCAAAAGGCTTTAGGTAAACAAAGTAATCATTTTGAATAAGCACGGTTTCTCCTAAAGAAAGAAACGTAGAATTTGGATGATTTCTTCTATATGAAGAAACGTCAATATTAAAAAGTAAAATTTTATAGACTAAAGATCTAAAGTAATATTTTAACAATAAAATATTCAATCAAGGTTTAAAGCTATTTAACCAGACTAAAGGTCTGAAGCTAGATCATTTGATCTAGATAAATTATTAAATTATTATTCTCGAACTATAGGTCCGAGGTAATCGTTAATTGAGCAACTCGTCAAAAGGTGAATCCGTTCAAACTTTTTTATAATTTATAACGTGAATACGTTAAACCTTAAGATAAATGAGTTGTTTATCTTAAAAAGTCAGTCAAATATTTATATGGGATTATATGATCTCTATCATACAAGATAGAAAACAAAAGCAACTTAGCCTGAGTACACATATGTCTAGATCTAAACATATATGTTTAGCCTATCATTCAAGGCTACACGGCCTCATGCCAACAATCATAACCAAGTTCTTCAATGGGCATCAGTTCCCGAGAAACCGTAATTGCGTGTGTATGGTAAGTGATACAAACCTAGTAATAAGAAACGTTTCTGCTAAGATTATTCAAGAAAACCATCTTGTCAATCAAAGATTTAATAAATGTTTTTAGAGCCAACGATTCAACAACATATCACTGACGTATTTCCCCCTCACATTTCAGGGAATCAGATTAACACACGTAGCAAGGAATTAGAGTCACTCATGGAGTTAGATGCTCGTAAGGTAGAGATGACTCAGTTTTAAATTAATAAAATATTGTAAGCAAGATTTAAACATGATTTGTAAATCAAACACCCAGGTATTTATTATCCGAGAAGTTTTCAAAATAAATTAATATTTTATTATAACCAAAGTCTTCCGCTAAATAAACCACAACTCTGATATATTTACAAAACATGTATCAACTATTGATCACACGCTTAGGCCTTAAGTCGGGGTGTGATAAACACCGACCCCCGGCTGCTCCCCACGCAACGCCGGATGGGGTAGGAGAGGAGGCATATGATGGGTTGCTTTATTATTTTTTTTTCTTTTTAATATAAAAGATAATATTAAAATATTAATGAGAAAATGATTTGAATGGGCTCCATTCACTACACCCCTTTTAGCACAAAAAAAAACCCTATGATGACGTGACTTCACATGACACAAAACGCCTCATAGGGGGCTCCATCCACTACACACGGTGCAAAAGAAATAAGAAAAATTAATTGGTTGGTAGTAGTTTTCGAGATTTTCAAGTTAAATGTGGTTTTTGTTGAAAAGTTACATATTTGGTAAATTAACAATTATTATATAATAGGCTTGTTTATACTCGCAAGTCTACTCGGCCATGATAAGTGAAGCTTGGGCTCTCATTTATTAAATGAAATTAGCTTCAGGGTTTCGTTTAAACTTGACTCAAGCTTTTACTGAATCAATCTCGAGTATTTCACCATCTAATAATTAATAACATATCTTGAAAAGAAAAAAATACTTTGTTTTAACGTTCTTCTATGTTTATATTTGATAAATCATTATAAGTTACTATGACAACAAAATACTTTGTTTAAACGTTCTTCTATATTTGTATTTAATAAATCATCATAAGTTACTATGACAGCTAACTAAGTAAGTTGCAATACCTCTTGAAAAACACATGTTTAACCTTTTTTTTAACGGTGAATTTTTTGTGTGTTATGCTTGCCATCGCACTCTCCAATTGAAGAGCCCCGTTACCTCACTTTGGCAAGAGTATATTGTTTTAATCGGACCCACACTGGCTTCAGAGTTTGGATTGGGCGTTCCCTCACAAAATCATACCGCCGACTGCCGGCCACTTGACAATCATTGTGCCACCACAAGAGCAAAATTCTCTGACGCAACACACGGTAGGAGTAAACCCGGGTGCGCTCAGGATTTTAACCGACAACCACGCAAAGCTTAACTCAAAACCTTCATTACCAATATCCACCCAAAATGTCACAAGTAAGAATCGAACCTGGGTTTCCAATAAAAAACCCAAGCCACAATTTATGTTAGTACTGTTCTAACTTTTAATGAAAAATTATATGTAATAATTTTAGTCTTGATTGGGTGGTCAAAACTCACTTTTTAAAAGGTATAGGGGCAAATTATTTTCTTGGTGTAGTTTAAGAGTAGAAAGTAATTGAGTGTAACTCGTTAAAAAAATTTATAAAGTTGTATTATATTAAGCATTATTAATTAAGAAAATGATTAAGATGATGGTGCGTTAATCCCAACTTATCAAGAAAAATAATGTGAGTTCAATGAGTTGTAATTCGTGAGGCAGATTGGCCCACAACAGAGTCTTGGTTCTCAAAAAACTAATAAAATTAGGGTTCTTGTTCTACCAACAACAGCATTATTTGCATTAACTAATCAAGTCAATTCTCATAACATTCTTTCACAGCCTTTTAAGAAGGGTATAAATAAACCCTCATTTCCTAAGCACATACCAAAAGCCTTCTGTTCTACATTCCTAAACTAGATCAAGAGATCTACATTCCTACAGAAAATATGGAGTCTTATGGTAATGTTTTTGATGAAGAATGGGTGAATCTTGGCTCAATGTTCTTTCTTGATCAAGATTCCAATAATTTCACAAACCATGGATTGTTCTCAAGTGAGCATGATCATGGTTTTAATCTTGATCAAACTCCTATTATTTTGCCAAGTGCAAATGAATCTATCAGTTCTAGTTCATGCATTATGGATGATCAGATTCTAGCTTATACTTCTGATCATGATATCAAATCTAATCTTTATATTAATTGTTTTTCTCAAGAAAGTAGCAATGCTTCTGACTCCCCTCCCTATCCATGCCAAAATAATTTCCAGTTTTGCCCTTCTGATACACCTATGGATCAAGGTGATAGTAGCAACTTCTTGTTTCTAGCTCAAGTCTTTTCTGACGATGCGATGGAAGAAATTCATTGTTTGAAACAAAATGAAGTGGCGGAGAAGGGTAAAATGGAGAATTCAGTAGGCCAGCCTATGCCAGTTGCCGATTTGGGCAAGGTAACACACCTCAAGAGGAGGTATGAAATTCTTGAACTTCCCGCGGCATTTGAAGAAGGAAAGAATATTGATCATAAGAAGAAAAGTAGAGTTTCAAATGACAATGTAAGCATTTGAGAGTGTGAAACTAATTAATTAACTTTATATACGCCAATATGTCAATAATCTTGTGAAAGCTAACTTAATGCGGATTTAACAGAAAAACAAGATCAAGAACTTGCCACCAAAGAAGATCCAGAAGATGATTTCTGTTAACAGAAACGAGGATGATAGCGAAGAGGCTTATCAAAATAAAGTAAATTTGACTAAGAAAAATAATAGAAGAGGGAATGTACAAAGTTCAAGCTCTTGCAGCTCCGAGGACGACTCAAATGCTTCTCAAGAACTGAATGGAGGAGAAATCGTAACTGAGAAAACACGAGCTGGTAGAGGCGCTGCAACCGATCCCCAAAGCATCTATGCCAGGGTAAGTCTTCCTAGTTTGTTAAAACTTATTATTTTTTGTTTTGTTCACATGTGCTAGATCTTGATTGTTATTGAAGCTAATACGCGTTTCATTTTACAGAAAAGAAGAGAAAGAATAAATGAAAGACTCAGAATCCTCCAAACACTTGTACCAAATGGGACAAAGGTTGATATCAGCACAATGCTTGAAGAAGCAGTTCATTATGTGAAGTTCTTGCAGCTCCAGATTAACGTAAGATTCAACGATAAATCATTTCATAACATTAAACAATATTAAAGACTATGCTATATAGCTTAAATATTTAGTAATATATTTCTTGTGAAATTAATCTTGCAGTTGCTGAGTTCCGATGACAAGTGGATGTATGCTCCGATTGCGTACAATGGAGTGGACATGGGTCTCTACAACAAGATTGCACCAACACTATAAATATTAAATTTGGGAACTTTTTATTCATTGCCCAAATAATTATATACCAAATCAAGAAACGAGAAGAGTTTTTCTAAATGACTTGTAATTCTAATGTAATTACAGCCTTCATTATTCCGGATCATGATATGGACATCTTGAGATTTGATTACATTTTTTGTGATCTTTTATCGGTGGCTGCACATTTTATATAATCAGACATGCGGTGGCTTAATTAATAGGCGTAACAATCAAAAACCTTAATCAAGATCCATATATATAGAACAATAATAATTAGCCATATATGACTAGTTATGTGCATGATCAGCTGAATCTATCAGTTTAATTTCTCTATGGAACTAAGATCACAAAGTGAATAATAATAATATATGGCTATAAAATAAATAGATATATACTCTTGCATGTTTGTGAATTTGAGTCAGCCAAATCAAATAAGATTTGTGTTCAAATAATGCAATCTAAGTCAAATGTGTGTAATCTTGTATTGGGACCACATATGGTGTACGTGATGCCAAATAGCTTAGATCTGAAACTAATAAAGTCCACGCGCAAATCAGACAGGCGTTCGTGACTATGATACGGTTTTGTCACTGAGACTACCGCCAATGCATCATTAAATTACATACCCTTACAATTGGAAATTAAGCCTTAAGCAATCAATTCAAATATTCAATTCCATTGGCAACATAAAACTATGATTGGACCACTATGATTGACATATGTTGTTATATTAAAGATGCATTAGAAATTTAATTATTATTGAATTTCGTAGATATTCTATATGTCAAATTAAGGAGCGTATTTTGATTTTGAAATTCAAGATATGATAACTGATCATTTATAACTGCAAAGCATTTATTATGAATCCTAACCCTAATAACCATCTCTTGATCATACGATATTTTCTTCTGGTTCATAGAAACTCTCTTAATCTCCATACTCAATCTGAGTTTTATCCAGTCAAAACATTTGGGAACCAACAAATAGTTTTGATCTGAAAGTGTTTCACGATTCTCAGATTTTCTAAAGATATACGATTTGCAGAAATGCCCAACAACTAGTGTTGTGACTCTGCCTCTCTGATGTATCTTCTTTCATAGAAGGCCTCCTACACTAATGTACACCGGCTTTAAGCGAGTGTAATGCAAGTTTAAACTGATTACCTAAGGGAGGAATGGGGGAATAGGCCGTAGCCAACCGAACGAGAACAGCGTCCCATGGCCTTCAGTATCACAATTTCAATGCCCCTTCCAGGTGACCATCCTTATTTGGAGAAATCTTTTTGAAGGATGGAGAGGATGTAAAACAAAAACAAACATGACAAAATCTAATAATCTCTATATTAAATCAAATAAGTTTACAACTTACAAGTGCTAAACAAAACAAAAACATCAGCCGAAGGAACTTGACTTTATCCGAATGAACATAACATCATACAAAGGAATTGATTCGGACAACACAATAGAATGAAAGATCATCTGAAGGAACTTGAGTTGATCCGAATGAACATATCATCATAAAAAGGAACTTGATTCGAGCATCTTAGTCATCTCAGAGACTTGGGTTGAACTGAGTTGTCATTATATTTTTATGACAACTCAATTCAACCCACCTCCATTTTAGCTATAGCCTCCATACTAAAATTATTTAACTTTTAAAACGACACTTTTTAATTCGTACACATAAATGTTTGTTAGATCTTGATGGGAAAGGATAACATGCCAATAAATTGTAAAAGTACTTGTACTCAAAACAGTAACAACATTAATGCATTTACTTGCTCCATATGTTTCTTTCTCTTGTTTTTTAACTATGTAAAAAGTGATTTACATATTCAATTACTCCGTTGTTAATTAAATAACAAAAAGATCGGTCTGGAACCATGAGGCTCAATATGATCATCTAAAAGTTGAGCCTATACAACCACCATGTTAACTATCTACATATTTTTTATCAAAATATATATAAATGGTACTTTTATGGAGTCAAATATTAATGGTCATTGTCCTTTGGCACATGCATATAGAGTGCTAAACGTTAAATGCAAGGCACATAGTTAAGTGTGTACTGGTCAGGTTTAAGATATAAACACACACAGTAGGTACGCTATAAAAAGACCAAGAGAGTTGACTTCAATTACAGGGGCCAAAAATGAGAACCAAACTCACCAAGATACCTCTACAAACCATATGCAGATGGAGGTTTCAATGCATTGCTAGAAGAAATCTTACTCAGGATTCTGGTCCAGACTTGGCAGCCGAGCTAGAGCAAAAGCTGAATGCTGAGCTTCCAAAACATATCACCAATGGCGCTTCCATCTACCGAGTTCCTGAACGTTTAAGATCAGTCAAACCAAAAGCTTACGAACCCAATATTGTGTCCATTGGTCCATACCATCATGGAGCTGCTCATTTACAAGCAATGGAGAACACAAAGTGGACCTTCTTTCATGGCCTCTTCAATCCGAACAAGCGCAATCGTCCTGACCTGAATGCGGTGCTCAACGAACTGAAAGAGATGGAACCGCAGGCTCGTAGTTGTTACTCTGAAGATTTGAAGATTGATAGTAAGCAGTTTATCAACATGATGCTTATCGATAGCTCTTTCATCATACAGCTTCTAAGAGAAACCAGTAAGAAGTCGGTGCACATACAGAGATGGATGTTACCCGTACTACAACGTGATCTTATCATGCTCGAAAACCAGCTGCCAGTGTTTGTTTTGAACAAAGTGTATGATTTAACATGCGGCTCTTGTACTTGTGAAGCCAAAGAAAATAACTTTGATTTGAAAGAGCTTGCATTTCAATACTTCGAGCCTATGATATACAAAGATTTAGATACAACCGAGAATAGTGCTTCGGGTGTAGAAGGAAGCCACTTTCTAGAACTCTTTCGGGCCAGCATCTGCCCGACTAAGGTAGTGCAAAATAAGTTTTTGGTTAAGGGGCCGCACATGTTTCGATCAGTAACAGATTTAAAAGAGTCCGGTGTCAAAATCAAGAAGGCGGAGAATTGTCAGCCATTGGATGTAAGCTTTAAAAAGGGGGTTTTGAAGATTGCTCCGGTGAGCATGGACGACTACAGATTCACATTGTTTAGAAACATGGTGGCCTTTGAGCAATGCCACTTTGCCTGCAGACCACATGTAACCGCTTATGTGTTCTTTCTTGATAGGCTCATAAACTCTGCTGAGGATATAAAATTGCTTCATTATTCAGGTGTTATGCAGCATACTCTTGGTGGAAACAAACACGCAGCGAGACTGGTGAACAAGCTCTGCAAAGAGGTGGCTGGGGCTGCTGATGACTCGTACTTACGCGATGTTTTGTGGAAGATCAATTGCTACTGCAATGATGGGTGGAACCAAAAGAGGGCGAAACTGAAGCATGAATACTTTTATAATGTTTGGGTATCGATCACAACTATGGCTGCAGTTCTAATCATTTACCTTACTGTGTTTCAAACAGTTTGGATTCTCGGAGATGAGAATTCACGAACGCACATGTTTCATACTGGTTTTTGGGTTTCTGTTGCAGAAGCTTTTGCTATACCGTTTGGAGGTTTTAAGCCATCTGAGAACTTACCCGTGCGGGCAAAAAACGAAGCTCGGATCTTTGAATGGTTCTTGAGTTACAAAGAACATGCCGACACAAATCCTTTTTTCTTCATGAGTTGTTCGTGATTGTGTTTTGAATAATATGCAAGAAGGCCATTTTCACATGTGTTTTTAATTCATTGTTTCCATGGTTCATGGTTGTTTGGCTTTGCAAGCGAAATAAAATACATCGTATGCTACTATTTCTTATGTTATATCTGGTGTATATTCTTTCTCAAAAGGACTCCTAAAGTAGGACTGGACAGTAGACAGTGGCGAAGCTTGGGCTTCGTTGTGACCAAAGTCACGGACCTAAAAATTTTCGGGTCGACGATTTAGTTCGTGTTGGTGGTTCGGTTCGGGTCGGATCAAACAATATGACATCTATATATCTATTTTTTTTTCATTCGTTTAAATGATTTTTCTTACAAAAAAAACTATATAATTTTTAACCAACAAAGACCTAAAATATTCATAATAATGCGAGAGCCGAGATGAATGGTGAGTACCTTAGAAGAAGAATTACAAAGTAGCTCGACGTCCTTTAAGATTTTTGAATTTCTCAATTATGGATTCCGAATCAAATGTTTCAGCAAATTCTTTTTCTGTGAATGTACTCTAAACTGAACATTACCTCCAATGTATATAACAATGTCATGTCAGAACTAAACACTACACGGGATATGCTCTTATTCCAAAATCCAATCCCGTTATTTTTTTTTATGTTATGTTTAATCAAGTTTTATTTTTACAAACAGTCCCTCAATTTTGAGTTTTAGAAAAACAAAGCTTTTGAGTTTTATTTTATAACTTTTGTTTATAAAAACCACGAGGTTTTATAAAAAAAAATCAAACGGTGGTGTATTATATTTATAAAAATATCAGTGGTGACCGGTAGCATTTTGGAAAAATACATCGGGGGTGACCGCGGTTAATACCTATAAAAATTTTTAGGAAATATCTCGAAATTTACCCTACTAACGAAGAAAACGACAGTGACCGGGGCCACCCTCGATCCCCATTGAGCTTCGCCCCTGACTGTAGACAAACCGAGCATTCAGTGAGAAGTCCATTTATGTCCGTTCATTTAATAAGTGAACGAACATGAACAATAAAGTTCTTTGATTAACTAAATGAACGGTTACGAACAAAGGGCCATGTTCTTTCTAACCAGAAATTGTTGGCCCAGGCGGATCAAATAACCGAATCAAACGAACTTATCAAACAAACTAACACGAGATATTGGGGTGACAACCCTCGACTCTTTTCATATAATCAAATGAACATACCAAACGAACTTCACGATATTATCAAACGAACATGGAGATGAGACTCCTAACTCTCTCTTGACTCTCTCTCAACTTCTCACAAATAAAACTAATAATCTAGACCCTATATATAGGCTTATTAAACTTGCTCACCAAGACATACTTTTCCTAAACCTACTACAATTCAATTAAGTAAAATAACATAATAATCATTAACTTTATTAATATTCAAGATTAATCCTTCATTCACCCCCTTAATCTTGAATTGTATTTCTTCTTGCATTTTTTCCTCCTTTTCAACTGACTATAGCATACTTGCTTCACCGATTCTTCAAACTTAGCATTCGTTCCTTTCGTACTTAACTTTGAAACTACATCTTCATTTTTTTCTCAAATCGCTTCTTCTCATCAATTCGTTCTTGACCAATACTTTCGCGAACTCCAAATAAATCATTCGGGATTGTTCCAAACCGAATTTCCTTCACTTTCATAATCGATTTCACATCATGACTTTCTTTCTTTTCAACTTCAAAGCTATTATGCTTACAACATACCTGAAGCTTGATGTTGTACGTCATATTCAGATTTCTCTGAACTTTCATCAACAATCTCTCTTTCTTATCATATAGCCTCAATGTCCCATTGTCTATTTCAATCTTACGTCCTTCTTCATCCAACTTTCCCAAGCTAAGAAGATTAGTCTTCAACTTAGGGATATAGAAAACATCACAAAACGTTTTCTTTTCACCAGTCTTACTTACCACAGTAACATTACCTTTACCTTTGATCTCGATTTCGGATCCATCACCAAACTTCACTTGACCCGAAACTCCTTCATCCAAGGTAGTAAAAAACTCTTTCTTTCCTGACATATGATGACTTGCACCATTGTCTAAGTACCATGTACCTTCATTCTTTTCATCCTTTTCAAACACGTCAGGGATAACCCTTTCTTCATTCAAACTTACTTTCTTTATTGAACCAACTGCCATGAACAAAGAAGGATCAACATCATCTTCTTTCTTTGTCAAATTCACTTCATCATTCCCTTTACTCGGTTCTTTACATTCATTCGAGTAGTGCCCAATCTTATCACAGTTGTAGCACGTTACATACTTCCTTCTATCTTCCCATTCTCAGGGTTCTTTTTCCGGTATTCACCCCGTTCATCATTCTTACGCTCACCATTCCATCTTCGATTCCCGCTTCCTCGTTCGTTGTATCTTTCACGGCCTCTACCACGTCCTCGGTAGTTTTCAACTTTCTTTTCGTTTTGGGTGAACATGAGTTGACTTTGGGATGAACTTTCATTCACATTCTTGAATTTGTTTCTTTCTTCATATGCCTTCAAACGTCCAACCACATCTTCAAACGCCATTGTTTCAATGTCTGCGAGTAGTTCCATCGAAGAAACAACAGGTAAATATTTATCCGGCATAGAGTTTAAGAACTTTCTTACCAAAACCTCTTCTTCAAGTACCGCTCCCAAGCTCTTGTACTTTGATTGTACTCCACCCAACTTCGCTGCATAATATCAATACTTTCTGTCTCCCCCATCTTCAATCCATCTAACTCGGTTCTTAGCATTTGAACACGAGCTTTCTGAGTTCTTTCTGCACCAAGATAACGAACTCTTAACGCTTCCCAAACATCTTTCGGTTCTGAATACTTGGCCATTTGAAGCATCACGTCTTCAGGCAGGGTTTGAAAGATAACACCCAAGGCCATAAACTTCTTTCTTTCTTCAATCCCGCACCCTTTTCTTTATCAATAGCATCGTTCAAACCGTTCGCACCCAAAATAATTTTCACCATAACCGACCATGACGCGTAGTTGGTCGAAGTTAACTTCGATGCTTGCAAAACAAAACCACATATCGATTCTTTCATTGTTCCCGAGCTCCCTGCTTCTTTATCACCCGCCATGTCACAATCCTAATGCGATTCAAACGGTTGTCGGCGACAAATACTTTATTTTTTAATCGACAATTTCCGTCACAAAAGAAACAACCAACAACTTCCTCTAATTTTTGTGTGTCCTCAACAGCAAAATAAAATAACAAAGTTAAATATTTTGATCGACAATCACAAAGAAAATATCAATTGTGATCACAAACAATAGAAAACAAAATTAATTGTTTTCTAGTAACAGAATAAATATCTTTTGCCTCACACGGTTCCCAAAGCAAAGCAACGCAAAACAATTCCAATTTCTTCTTTGTGGATAACAGGTCCGAACGGCACCCACGTGTCTTGATTGGTGTACAAAACAAATAATTTAAAAAACTCTTAATTTAACGATAAAAAATTCTAACGACACCTTCACGGACCTCTCAGCTCAATCAGCAAACACGATCGTAACCAAAACTCTAAAAGCGCAACTTCAATCTTCGAATCGGGATAAACAAACGAGCCTAATCTCTGATACCAATTGTTGGCCCAGGCGGATCAAATAACCGAATCAAACGAACTTATCAAACAAACTAACACGAGATATTGGGGTGACAACCCTCGACTCTTTTCATATAATCAAATGAACATACCAAACGAACTTCACGATCTTATCAAACGAACATGGAGATGAGACTCCTAACTCTCTCTTGACTCTCTCTCAACTCCTCACAAATAAAACGAATAATCTAGACCCTATATATAGGCTTATTAAACTTGCTCACCAAGACATACTTTTCCTAAACCTACTACAATTCAATTAAGTAAAATAACATAATAATCCTTAACTTTATTAATATTCAAGATTAATCCTTCATATTTCAAAAGACTTGACGTTAGGCTTCTTGTCTAGGCACGGTAATCGTCAGCACTCTGTTCTCCATAATAGACTTCACCTCCTCCATTTTAACATTATCCGGCAACCTGAACCTCCTAGTGAAACTCCCACTGTTGCGTTCGACACGATGTCACGTGTCATTCTGAGTGGCAAAGGATATTCAGGGCGGGGGTGGCCCCGGCCCCCAATGTTTTTCTCGCGCAGCAGTGTAAATTTAGCCGTTTTTCGTTGGAAAATCTGTATACGTAGTATATATTTACTCGTTTGCGACCAAAAATTTGAGCCCCCCCCCCCTCGTTTATGATTTATTGTCTTTTATTTTTTAGTTATTCTTCTTTTATGGCTGAAAAACACAAATATAATTTACCTTTTGATAAAACAAGTAAAAACCTTTCCGCATTGCCACGGTATCCAAAACCATGAATGAAAACGGGTAGCAATATCAGTTCCGATAATATCAACACTGATACCTATATATGTTGTATGGTTACAACTTACAACTTTATTTTTAATAAAATCTAATTCATTAGAACGTTGAGAAAAAAAATGAAATCTAGTATTTAGTTTTTTCAAGTTAGCAAATGCAAGTTATTAGTGAGAAAATAAAATTACTTAAAAACTAAATAGGTTAAAAATGTATATTATTCTTGGTAATTATTAAACATGAAATTAATATTAAAAAAATCAATTATTTAATACTATTTGCGTTAAAGCTCCTTAATCGTCGACAACGCCCATTACTGTTCTCACAATTTCATTGGTCGTTTTCGTTCATTTATCTTTTATTTCGTTTCATTTTGTTTGGTAATAACCCTAAACCAATTGCATGATTTAGTAATCGATTGAATAAGAACTCGTTTATGGTTTTCGAGTGTTCTCCGTGTATATATTTACGATTCATTTCCACATTCTCATTAACATAACGTATGTCCTTAAAAAGATACAACGTGGTCAATAGTAAACATGTACGTTCACTATTAACATTTTGAATGTGTAAACACATTTATAAGTTATAACTACCATTTTCTAGTGATTATAGCTTTTAAAGTCATATGGTCTTGGTCTTATTATAATGCAATATGTGATCTTGGTCTTAATGCAATAATCATATTAGTCATAAAGAATCATTTTCTTAGCAAGTAGAGATTTAGTTAAAAATATTTTAACTTAAAGTTGACGTTGACTTAACTGTTGCTTTTAATTATCATTTCCAGTTCCCACATGTCTAGGGGTACTCTTCAAAAACACCAAGAAAGTTGATTTCAATATCAGTAACCAAAAATATGAGAACCAAACTCATGACCATGATTCCTCCGCAAACGATATGCCGATGGAGGTTTCGATACATTGCAAGAAGAAATCTTACTCGGGATTCAGGTCCGGATTTGGCAGCTGAGCTAGAACAAAAGCTGAATGCTGAGGCTCCAACACAAACCATCAATGCTGCTTCCATCTTCAGAGTTCCAGACCATTTACGCTCGGTCGAACCCAAGGCTTACGAACCCAATATTGTGTCAATCGGCCCTTACCATCATGGAGCTGCTCATTTACAAGCAATGGAGAACACAAAATGGAGATTTTTCCACGGTCTCTTCAATCCAAGCAAGCCCGATCGTCCTGACCTGAACGTAATACTTGACGAACTGAAACAGATGGAACCGCAGGCTCGTGGTTGTTACTCTGAAGATTTGAAGATTAGCAGCGATAAGTTTATCAGCATGATGCTTATCGATAGCTCTTTCATCTTACAGCTTCTAAGAGAAACCAGTAACAAGTCGGTGCATATACAGAGATGGATGTTACCCGTTCTTCAACGTGATCTCATCATGCTTGAAAATCAGCTCCCGATGTTCGTTTTAAACAAAGTATACAACTTGACAAGAGAACCCACGGAAAATATAGGTTTGAAAGAGCTTGCGCGTCAGTACTTTGAACCTATGATATACAAAGATTTAGATACACCCGAGAATGATGTTTCGGGTGTAGAAGGAAGCCACTTTCTAGAACTCTTTCGGACCAGTATTTGCCCGACTGAAGTAGTGCATAATAAGTTCCTGGTTAAGGAGCCGCACATGTTTCGTTCAGTAAAAGATTTGAAAGAGTCCGGTGTCAAAATTAAGAAAGCGGAGAAATGTCAACCGTTGGATGTAAGCTTTAAAAAGGGAGTTCTGAAGATTGCTCCGGTGAGCATGGATGACTACAGATTCACATTGTTTAGAAACATGATGGCCTTTGAGCAATGCTACACTGCCTGCGAACCACATGTAACCACTTACGTTTTCTTTCTTGATCGGCTCATAAACTCTGCTGAGGATATAGAACTGCTTCACTATTCAGGTGTTATGCAGTATACTCTCGGTGGTAACAAACACGCAGCAAGACTGGTGAACAAGCTCTGTAAAGAGGTGGCTGGTGCAGTCGATGAGTCATATTTACGTGACGTTCTGTGGAAGATTAATTGCTACTGCAATGAAGGGCGGAATCAAAAGAGGGCGAAACTGAAGCATGAATACTTTTACAATGTTTGGGTATCGATCGCGACTGTGGCCGCAATGCTAGTCATTTACCTTACCGTACTTCAAGCGGTTTGGGGGCTCGGAGATGAAAATGCACGAAAGTACATGTCTGGAAATGGTTTCTGGCTTTCCGTTGCAGATGCTTTTGCAATACCATTTGTTGGTATTAAACCATCTAAGAACGCACCTGCAGATGAAGCTCGGATCTTTGAGCGGCTCTTCGGTGACAAAGAACTTGACGACACGTTGCTCGACTTGAGTTGTTAGTGATTATATGTTTTGAACAATATGCAGTTACACCATTTTCAAATTTGTTTTCAGTTTCTATTTCTTGTATGTTATTGCAACTTTGCAAGCAAAATAATAATATCTCATATCTAGTACCAAAAAAGCAGTTACTAAACCAAAGATCAGTCAAAGCAGGGATCATTTAGAGTTCCAAACACAACAATTTATTAGGCTATAAGCAACAAATGTAAGTGTATAAGAATAAGACACAATAATCATTGTAATTGCACAAATGAATTGCTAACTAAACATGACGATAATCATTTTATAAACCATCTTAGATGAGGAATATGCAGACTTTAATCCTCGCCCAATGCGTAGTGTCCGGCGTTTCTATCCTGCAACCAAAAATATTTATACAACGTTTACAACATTTTTATAATTAAAATAAAGCAAAGTGTGGATATATAGACCTGAGACATCATTCGCTGCTTGTTCAGAAACTGAGTTCTTGCTTTGTTAAGGATCGAGTTAGGAGATCTATACATCCTCTGTAATAAAATATTTGGTTAATGAATAAATTTTAATCTTTTGATATATATTAGTCAATAAAAGTTCATAAATAACATGAGGATGAACAAACCTTGTCGGTCCCTGTAACACGATCCGCACCAGTTAGAAGCTTTTTCTTCGGTGTGAAGCTAAACACTTCATGAAGAAATCCATTTTCCTGTTCAATTTAAAAAAAGGTTATTAATATCAAGTGATCAAAATAAAAAATAAATAAATAATAAAAAGTGACAAAAAGCTAGACAATCGAACCTGCATGTGCTTGACAAATCCTCCACTGAGAAATCGCTTTATAAAGTTCAACTGTCAAAAACATATAACTTAGAAAACAATAAAAAAATGTAATAACACCAACCAAAAAAAAGCCACAAAACCAAACCTGAATTAGTTGGGACCAAGTTGTAGTGGTAAGCGATTCTCCACCGATCTTCACAGAGGTTTCAGGGGCATAACCGTCCTAGATATCAAAAATAATAACAATAAGAACCAATTGACATCATTAAACATGCATACTAGTGATTATAAAGAACCAATTAAAAGTACCTCAAGAAATTCCAAAATATCTCGGAAAGTGTTACGCTGATTATTAAGATCCTTTTTGGCAGAACCCTTCCCGCCTGCCTCAGCAGAAAGGTCCCGCACTTGATTCAACACTTTGGTTCTCATACCGTGTATATAATTAACGTCCCGAGAACTGTCACCATTAACGGAACCGTCACTAACAACTTTAGAAGACCCACAAAACTTTTCCAAACTCCCCATCTCATATATCAGAGCAAGCGCTTCACCAGCTGCAATTCTCACCGATCTGTCGTCCTTCTCTAAAAGAGTCGAAAAGTACGAAATCGGCCTGAATTTATTAAAAAAGGTTAGCATTTAAGTGTGTAACGAATAAAAGAACACAAACCAAAGGGGTAAAATTGGAATTTACTTACTCTTGCCAACTTTTAGGATCAAGCGACCACCCGTCCATTGTTGTAAGAAGAAACGACCAAGCAGATACGACAGCTGTTATTATTCCGGGTGATGGCTTAGTGGCAACCACCTAAATCATAACGATTTTTCAAAAGTTAGTTAAACAACGGTTACATTAATATAATTAGATAAAAAAAACGGAAGACATACATTGGGGCCGAGTTTCAGGTGGACCACTTGCCACATTATTTGCATACATCTCTCGGTTTCTTCAGGTTCTTTTCCACCAACAAAAGCAATCACAGCCAATCCCTCCAGTAACTACAAATCAATTTTATGGAAAAAAAATATTAAGTAATAATTAAATGTATAACAGTATATAAATAATTAAATATATACCGATGCTATCTTTGATGCTTCAGAACGAGATCTCAGAGACTCCAAAAAAGGAGAAACCGATTCTTCTAATATTTCTTGCGCTTTTTCACCCGGGCCAGCAGTTAGAGCTAGCAATCCTATACAAATTGAACATTGTTTTATAAACCTCAATAGCGGGTTAATTTAATTTAAATAAATGAAAATAAAGTTATATACCGATGGCATGAGACGCTAACGCTATCTCTTTTGCAGACCCTTAACGGAATTCAAGCATTGATGCAACAATGTTGCAAATCTATAATAACAAAACACAACAAAAACTTCAATCCACTATAATAATATAAACTTAAGAACTTGTTTAAATACTTTAATAACACATAATCCTTACTTTTTCTCAACAAACTCGTGCGGTAAGCTGCTACTAAACGCCTCGATAATATCCGCCAACGCCTTCTCCCTCGTGGACCCTCTTTAAAAACACAAGAACAATAAATTCAATATCGATAATTAATTAATAAACAATTAATTCAAGTAATGAATTAACTACCTTTTCTCATACAAAGCAACTAAGCTTTGATCCAACACACTGTCTTCAAGCTGCACATCCTCCATACCCGAAGTCAAAACATAATCGGACCGAATCGTAGACGATGAACTACTCATGCTATCGGTGTCATCGCTATCAAGCATTGCAGCATCCTTACGCTGTGAACTACCTGTTAAACCCCAATTCAACATCAATTAATTTAATAGTTTAATAATCATACACCCAATTTTAAAAAAAACCCCAAATTGGGTTGAATTGGACGAAACCCTAGAATCAATTAAACATATTAAGCGTAAACAATTACACAATTAAAATTGTTAATCGGGTAATTAAGATTTAAGAATAGCCACTTACGTTGTTTACCCATTAGTGACAGGTCCGATTGAAATTGTTATTAATAATCGCTAGAAGGAACTACAAGGTTGACTATGAAGACGAAAACTTTTGAAGTGAATTGTTGAATATTTGAAGTGAATTGTCGAATAATAATAATGATAATAAGCGAGAGACAAACAATCCATCAAAGGGTTTTCTAGGTTTGGGGAGATTAAGAATAGAGAGTTTGGAACAAGAGTTGTTTTGTTTTATAATTATTTGAGGTTGTGTGGAGGAAGTTGTTAATAATAATATTCGAGATGAATGGTCCGGAATATTCGCAAGGCGTGTGAGAAACAACAGGACCCGAAGGCTATGGAGAGATCCTGGCCATTGGATTTGGGGATCACGTGTTTGTTTTAGGTTGCGTGTTGGTGTTAAACGGTGCCGTATTTGGGTTGATTGAATGAATGTAAGCCCTACGCGTTGGATTACCCTAAATTTAGCCGCAAACTTACGACCACCGGTTTTTTTTATTTGTTGGAGATTTGTTTGAATTTTTTATTTTTTTTAATTGATTTGTGTGAATCCGTAAAAGAAAATAAATATTGAAATATTTTTTTGTTTTAATGTGGTAAAAAGTAAATGAATTGTTCATTAAATTGTTAGAAACTAACGAACATTTTTGGAACAGACACGATACATTTTTTAAAATTTGTTGGAGATTTGTACGAATCTAATTTTTTTAATCGATTTGTATGAATCTATTAAAAGAAACTAAATATCATAATTTACATATTTTTAACGTGTTCAATGTTAAGCGTGTTCAACACCAACTCATATTAAATACTTCAAGAATCTTGAAGAGTATTTAATATAATAATAATAATAATAAGTTTATGATTATAGATAAGGAATTAGGTTCATTTCATAAGTGTTTCTTATTGCGAGAAGTACAATAAATAAATTCAACCAATCACATTTTTTCTTTTATTTTGTCATTTATTTAATGAAAAGAGTGTTATAGTAAAAGGTGCATCTTTTCATATTTGGTAAGTCATAATGTATGGAAAAGTTATAATCAATTTGTCTTTTTATTTTTTAAAATATAGCCAAATCAACCTATATTAAATATTATTTTTTATTATATTTTATGAAATTCAATCCCGTAATCTGAATTTCATACATTTATCCATATAATAGTTCTTAAATTCAATAGCGCTGACAAATTACACAGTACATAAATTAACATACACATGAATAAAATTACACGTACACAATTCAAAATACAACCTACATAGTACATATGCGAGTCTATACAATACATAAATAAACCTACACAAGATGAAAAAATATACATACATCATTGGAAATACCACCTACACAGTAATATATGAGCCTACACAGTTCGTAAATGAACCTACACACGATACAAATCACACATATAAAATTCAAAATACTTGATACACAGTACATATATGAACCTACAAAATATATTATTTTTTTTATTTTTTCATATTATACTACATATAATAAATAACAAATCATGTTAATAGCCTACAATTGTAACATTTTCACATACGCAATCGTGATTCCACCTACACAATACATTAATATGCATGTGTTTATAATATATAAATTGGTGTAGGTAATATATAATATTTAACGCATATGGAGAAATATGATTGAAGTTATATTTATTTAACATTAGTTTAATAAATAACATCAATCAAAAAATAATAATTAATAAAATTTAAAGGTAACTTTCAATTAGTTAGTAATAATATCACATAAATGCTATTATTGACTTAAGTTTCGCTTTGAAAAGTCTAAAAAACAAAATAATAAACTACCCTTTTTATTAAAATATTGGTAGATTAATATCTTCATAATTACAAGTTTGCCATAACTTTTCTAATCCATTGATTACACATAATTAATGGTCCAGATTAATTTCTCGCACTTCTCGCTGTAACTTGACTTCTCGCATGATCCTTCCCCTATAGATAAGTCAGTCTTATCTTTAATTTAATTGTATTTGGATTCAAATTTTGTATTTGAGTTAGTATAGGATTAGGAACCATGGGTTTATATATATAATTATTAAGTTTTTCCTGTTAGTCGTTTCTTAATAAAAGAGTCTTAGAGAGTTCTACAAATCTCGTGTTCGTGTTCTTAATTCACCCGCTTAAAATTTAACATTTAAAGTGTGTAAATTGTTTGTCTTGTTGTGAGAATGAATGTTTTGATACATAGAGAAGATCTGGTGCACCTTGCTAACATAGTGGAAGAAGTAAAAGTGCTTAGTTTTCTAGTTGGAGTGTCTTGGTATGATTGGTGTATGTTTCGGGTGTAATTAGGTGTTTGAAGGGGGAGGACTGATGTGTTCGACACTAAAAAAAAGGGTTGGAGGAGGGAACCCTTACCCCGGTACCCATTTGGATACCCATCACCCCACCCCGCAAGAGGTATGACGCCGGTAAAACACCTCCATTCAGTCCGCGACAGATCTGGGCCGACCCTCAGGATCGAACTCGCGCCACTACGGCTTCCCTGTCTTAGTAGAACTTCATTGGTCACGGGTACCTCAAGGCCGCCCGTAGTGGGATTCGAACTTGAGACCTCCCATAGAAAAGCCCAAGCCTTATCCAACCTAGCTAGACACCAATTGGTATGTGTTTGACACTAGGCATTATGTTTTATGGTGTTTGTTTTGTTGTTTGATGGTTGTATTTGAAGTGTCTAGCCTCTTACTAGATTTTTTTCTAATAAATTCTTTTGTTGGTTTTTGAAAAATAATAAAATTTCTTATTCTTACAGCCTTACCATAGTGTATATGAAAGTTGAGTAAGATAGAATTAAAATTAGGTGGTTTTATGTTAAATTATATATATATATAAATTAAAGCAAACAGTAACATTTATTATATATTATTTATCAAGATTTGTGTCCCTTACAAATTCACTATTCATTTTCTATATATTCACTTGGATTATAGTTTATGCTTTGTTGTTTGTATTGCATTTTTTATTAGAAGTGCTTTTTATTTATGAGAGAGAAAGAGAAATCGATGTTTGTTACTCTTTTTTTCTAATTTTTGTATTCATATAAATCTAGGAAAAGTTTATCTGAATACTAGAAATTCATATATATATATATATATATATATATATATATATATATATTATTTTAGATTCTAGTAATCAAATAATTAATTATAATGTATGCTTAAAAGTCTTATAAATTTGTTCGGGTGTTTATTTGTTAGGTAAAAACTATAAGGTGTGTGATTACTGAAAAAATGATTGTGATGGGATATTTAGGTTGAAAAGTGTTAGAGCATCCATGAATAACTATGGTGGTGGTTGTTCTTTCAACTGGTTATTTTGCTATACAACTTGTTTTAGCATAAACCTATGTTTTCATATATTTTAATATATGTAAAAGTAGTTTAATATTAAAATACACATTGGTGGCTAGAAAACGTATTCATTGCGTAAGAACTAAGGTACACAGCAATTTAGTTGAAAACGTGGATTTGTAAACATAGACGTATAGGTTAAACTTGTAAATATTTTAAGGAGGTGTTTTGATGGTTGGTTAAGTTCCATAAAATGGTAACTAAAGTTTGGTACATGTTGATATTAGAGTTTGTATGAAAAAGGATGATAGAGTGCATGTGCTATATTAATCATTTGTTGTTGATTTTTCCTCTCCCGAATTTCGAGTATTGAATGAATTGAGATGATAACATTAACCTCCTTCTTTAGTATTGCAACATGATTTAGAAAAATGAAATTATGTTGGAATAAATTGCATATCACAAAAGGTAATCAATTTCAACTTGTAAAGTGTTAATGACAATGAAGTCTGGTAATCTTCTCTATCAAGACCTAATCTTCTCTATCAAGACGGTTTGTCATCTTTTCCGACAAGACTTTGGTCATATTTTCTAGAGAAATCATTTTTTCATATCTAACCCATGAAGTTCGTGCATGTGTTTCTAGTTTTTTTTCTTAAAAAGATTTTAAAATAACAATAAATAAATAAGACGACTACAAGTTGTAACCTCAATTAGGTATGTTAAATGATAATAAAACGAAGGTTTGTTACGTTAAGATGTCAGGTTTAGTTAAGTTTCATGTAAAGTGTCTTATTATAGAAGAAGTAGAGAAAAACAAATTACTAATTATGAGTGTTCTCATTCATAAAAAGAGTGGTCAAAATGTGAAACAAGATGTTAAGGTATCAAAGGAGATGGTAATAATGAAACGAAGCATTGCATTCACTATAAGCAATATTGACATACTCAATGCTTTGAAAGAACCTGATATCTAAGATTGTTAGATGCAAAGGAACAACGAATTATGAAAAACCATAGTAGTCCATTTGAGTTATTGGTCAATGAACTAGAAACTAAAAAAGATATCAGCTGGTATTCTTTATAATCATATCGCATATTAGATTCCCATATGAATGATCCATACTTTCATGTTTAAAACTAGCTTTTATAATGGAATTCTAGTCGGTGCGGTTACACACTATAAGGATAAGAACTAACCAATCGACTGGAGGCTGTAATCAATAAGACAAGCGATTGAACTAAAAACATTCTTTTTAATAAACTGTTTAATATAAAAAAGTTCAAGTTTTAGGCTTCGTAAAAGTCTGAATCTCTCTCTAACTCGTGTTTGGCAAATTTTCAGCTTTCAAATATTTTGACGGTATTCTCAAAACTTCAAATCGGATCATTTAATAGATATTGTAACACCCCGGCCTAAATTGGGCTGACGTGTCACAATAAACATTGTTTCTGAACAAAAGACATGATTTTATTTTTTTACTTGTCAAACTTATAATACATTAGATAAGGTAAACTTAAGGCTATTTTACAAACTATTACGGTCAAAAGATATTTTATTATGATCCTCATTCTTTATTCTTCTCTCTTAACCCCGCCCATAGTAACCTGTGTACCTGAAAAAAATAATAACGGAATGAGCCGAATGCTCAGTACGGAATAATAGGCTCAAAACGACTTAATGAAACGTTATTTGGATTGAACTTATGATAATGATACGATGCAAAGTAACATAATGAAAATAAATCGTATCATACGTATGTACCCATGAGCGAACATAAAACGTGACAACATACAGGTAGCTACTCCTGCATATTTATCACATGAGATGGCGAGTTGGCATACCCGCTATCCATCGATCTCCTTAATATTAATTCTAGGACCGATCCATACGCCTCCTAATAGTCATATGTACCACTTGTACTTAAGAGACGCCGTGAACTGATCTCACCGTCACGGGTGGTGCACATGTTGTCGGTGCCGCAACAACATGCTCGTGGGACACTCCACAAGAAGCGACACTCAGGGTATCGGAATACAAATGAACTTATTCATATAACTCATAGCAAACATATTTTCGTAACATATATCGGAACATGTGATAATGAGTATAACCAAACATAATAATATCGCATGACATGAAAGCTAAATCCAATGTTTAATCAGAATTAAAATTCAACGGACATTCAAGTGAATTGATAATTCAAAGACGTGAGGAGTTATAAAAAATATATATTAACTCAACTGGTTTATATCAATTGAATATAAAAACAATGAAGAGTGGGGTAAGGATCTGTACCTTTAATGTTTCAAAGCAATACTAACTTGTGTTGGAGTTGTTTGTTTATCTACATACGAGTCATTTTATAATTAGAGTTATATTTAAACTTCTAAACTTCTATTAGTTCTTCACATGTGTATATGTGTGTATATAATATATATATATATATATATATATATATATTATGTTCGTGATTTATTATATATTTATATAGAAACAGTTAATTCGTTTGCTTTAATTCATGCTTAGTACTTACTATATTTAACTATAGATTATATTGTTATGGTAACACTTTTGTATGTTTTATTAATTATTAATAGGCCTTTCAAATAACACATCTTATAAGAGTTTTAAATTTATAAAAGATATTTTCAATTAAACTAAAACAGTAATCATCATCATCATCATCATCATCATCATCATCGTACTCAGTATATCCCACCAATAGCAATGCTATGGTAGGGTCTGAGGAGGGTAAGATGTAGACAGCCTTACCTCTATCCCATAGGGATAGAGAGGCTGCTTCCGGTGAGACCCCCGGCTCGATAGTAGTTTTGCATCAAGCCTTGGACATAAGGCACATAGCACTCAATCATCGGGACACCGGCTGATTTATTGTTATTATTTTTATTTTAGATTTTGGTTACTACAGATATATTTAAACGAATATGCAAGTTCTATGATGAAAACCTTGTACCAAAGTTGGGAAAAGTACTTTCGAAGAATCACCACATAGATTTGTTAAAACGTTGTAACTCTTCAGTAAAACTGCTCAACATAAACCCCATATTGTTTGTAGTTACCACTTGTTGGTCCAAGTTACCACTAAACACAAGCAGTAACGATAAACTACTACGAGTCCCCCTTGCCACTGATTGACCAAATTGTTAATCTCGGTTTCTGTTGATGTTTATACGAGGATGTACCTAACATCAAACTCGTATCAATGTTTTTAAGATTCTTTTTCGTAGGTCTTTTACAAATCCGGTTTGATCAAAATGACTTACTAAAATCACCAACATAGAGCATTCAGTATTCAATATAGAAAAGATAAACCAATTTTTGTAACACAAAACTATTAGCATGCTAAGAGCATTTGAAAATATTCTAAACTTTTAACTTTGTTGACCCCATTCCAGGTCAAACAGTCATAAGCCATCAAAACTTTAAAATGTAATTTCAACCATGTGAGATCAAAATATGTCAAACCAAGTACTAAATCTGCAATCAACAAAATAGCTTGATGGCAAAAGCTTACACAATATAATAAAACCGCGTTTAAATTGTGTCTATAACCTTCTATCTTGACCCAACAGGAATCATCTTCACAGCAGCAGCAATAGGCATCCCCAGAAACCCAATCATGACACTCACAAACCACTGGGCCAGAGTCAGAGGACTTGTGTTTGCAAAAGTACCCAAAAATTCAATTATTATAATCTGGAAGATGACTGTGCATGTCAAAACCGCCAGAAACACATAGTTTTTCAGCATCCCTTTAAACACATCTATTTTCTCCATCTCCCTTGAGCTTATCTCATTGAACACCTTCATTTCATAACAAACATAAATATATAAAACACATAAACTTATTTATTTAACAATTTTGGAACAGATTTATATTTAACTAACCTGACAAAACACGAACGAGTTGAAGATGAGTGTGTTGAGAACCAAATCTGAATCTGAGCTGTCAAGGTGAAAGGCTGATTTTCCTTTGGTCTGAAGGTACCATATGACTACAAATTGATATAATGATTGTCCCATAATGTTTCTCCACATAACATTTGTTATAAAGTTTCCTTTTCTTCCGACTGGTTGTCGCTCCATTAATTCATCAGTAGGAGGTTCAGTAGCTAACGCAAGTGCTCCCAGCGTATCCATTATCATGTTTACCCATAGTAGCTGAACAGCAGTCAAAGGAGCACTTCCTGAACACATAAAGGTGAATTTAAAAAAAATATCTAACTTAAAAAAATTTAACTTGCGTGATTACCTGTCAGACAGGCAGACGAAAAGTTGACAATTAAGGCGACAACATTCACAGTCAGCTGAAACTGAACAAACTTCTGTATGTTCACATAAACTGAGCGACCCCACTTTGCCACGGTCACAATTGTAGAGAAATTATCGTCTAGAATGATGACATCAGCACTCTCTTTCGCCACCTGGATAATTCAAACAGGTAATAAACTATTAGATTTGAATAATGTTTCATCCGATAAGAGTAGAATAACCAAATTGTTACCTCTGTCCCTGCAATTCCCATTGCAAGTCCAATATCTGCTTCATGAAGTGCTGGAGCATCATTTGTACCATCTCCGGTCACAGCAACTACCTCCTCAAATGTTGTTCTTAACTGTTTCACAAGTGTATGCTTATCCATTGGAGAAGATCTTGCCATCACCTTGATAAATTTTCAAAAGTAATTTAAATTAAATTCACTCAACTAAGTTTGAAAATAAAATAACATTAAGGAACACAGAAGCACCTGAATTTTAGGAATAATTTTAAACAACTCTTCCTCGGTCTTTTCACGAAAGTCTGGACCTTCAATGGCTATTCCATCATCTGTTAAAATCCCACATTCTCTAGCAATAGCTTTTGCAGTGTTAATATTATCACCTGTGACCATACGCACGGTAATACCAGCAGATCTGCATATTGCAACAGATTCCTTCACACCTGGACGAACAGGATCTTTGATGCTCACAATCCCAATTAAAGTATACCCCTCAAATGAAATCGGATCTTTGGAATTAAATTCATTTCCCAATTCCTTGTAGCAAAGGCAAAGGGTTCTAAGAGCTTCATTGGCTAATAGTTCAATCATATTCTTCAAATGGTTGTTTAATTCTTTATCAAGAGTAACAATCTCACCATTTTCGTTCAAGACTTTATCACATGCAGCTAAAATAATTTCAGAAGCACCCTTGCAGTGGGCCCGGAAACTTCCGTCAGCGAGTTCTAGAACGACCGCCATACGTTTCTTTTCAGAGTTAAACGGTTCAACTTTGACCAGCTTTGACTTTTGAACCTTGGTTTGTTTTTCTTTAAGCTTAAGACCAAATTTCAAAAGAGCTGTTTCAGTTGGTGAACCAAGAATTTCAGTAGTGTTTTTATCAGTATTAACTACTTCTCCACCTGTATTATTAAATATCGATTCAACTAAGATTTTAACAACTGAATCAGGAATTGTGGAATAAAACGTTGAAGCTGATTTCACTTCCTTAATTTCTCCACAAATCCATGTTTTCACAAGTGTCATGTGATTTGTAGTTAAAGTTCCAGTTTTGTCACTGCAGATATTAGTAGCAGAACCCATGGTTTCACAAGCTGCCAGGTGGCGAACAAGAGCTCGATCGTTCATCATCTTTTTCATAGCAAATGCAAGACTTAATGTCACCGCTAACGGTAACCCCTCTGGCACTGCAACCACCACAATTGTAACTGCAATAGCAAAGTATTCAAGCATCTCAAGTGCATCATCCCCAGACCAAATCCAGTGGGACCCTTCTTGCATCTTGCGTACAAACAGTCCTTGCACCAAAACCGCAAAAGTTATAACTGCAAAAAACAGTCCAATTTTCCCAATAATTGTTGCTACCCCGTTTAACTTAACTTGTAATGGGGTCTCATCATCTCCACCTTCACTTAAAGTTGCCATTAACTTTCCCCATTGGGTTCTCATTCCAACTGTGGTAACTACCATCTTACACGAACCGTTTTGAACTTTCGTTCCAGATAATAAAAACGGGTTCTCAGCAGTTACAACTCTGGGATCACTTTCGCCTGTTAAACTAGATTCGTTTATCAATAACGAGAAACCAGAAACAAATAGTCCGTCAGCAGGAACTTGATCACCAACAGCAAGATGAACGATATCACCGACAAGAAGCTCGTATATAGAAATCTTTTGTCTGCAACCGTTTCTAGTAACTTGAATGGTAATTTTCTTTTTCTCTTTATCCAGATCTTTAAACTGTAACGACTGTCGATAATCACTTGTGGCGGTAACGAATACGACGAGTAAAATACTTGCAACAATCCCGAGACCATCATGAGCACCCTTTGGCCAGCCTTCCATTGTAATGCCAACAACCAAAGACACGAATGCACATAAACCTAGTATCATTAATGTTGTGTCTTGAAGAGCTTCCCATACATAAACCAAGAAACCTTTTGATGGGCTCTCGGTGAATTGATTGATTCCATAAATGTTTTTTCTTTTGTTGAGTAAATCCTCTAAAGTAGAGATTCCGGTGGCGGTTGATGTGGCGATCTTTTTGACAATGCCTTCAACACCATCATGAGCTTTTAGCTTTTCTGAATTGCGGCCTTCAACTATTGACCCTAATTCAATAGGACCTATTTGAAATCCTGCAGCTTTGACTTCTTCAGGTACACTGTAGGTTATGCCTGGAAGAAGTCGGGTAGATGTTAACATAAAGACTCTTACACTGATGAAAAGAGGATTTTGAATATTCAAGATGCATACCACTGAGAAATTGAATTGCTGCATGTGAAACCAGCATCAAGGTTCTTAGACTCTCCTACAAGTTTAAATGCATCATAAGCACAGATTACATCAATCAGAAGCTATAAAAGATGGTAGCCAGAGGATTGTGTTTCTCAGAACTCAAAACTTTATCAGACTCTTTGTTATCAATATTGTCATAACAAATTAGTGTCTGGTGATCATATAGGAGATGGAGAAATCTTCAGAAGAAGAAACTATTAAGAGTAGGTAGATAGATGTTCAGCATCTCTGTGTTACAAGGATTATGTATTTATTATTACTTTTAGAAGGCATAACCACCATATCCAAGATACAAGCTTATGTGGGATGTGGCACATTCATTGACATGTCCATGGCGATTCATTAGGAAGCACAGAAGAGTGGGATTCAAACCGAAGGTCTATAGGTTACCTTATCAAAGTTCAATCACTTGAGTACTCATACTAGAATCATTTAAAAATCATGACTTGTGAGCATGATCAATTTTATATATATGCACTTTTATAAATAGTAAACATTGCATAGTGACGTATACATCTTTGTTCTGCCGAGTAAATCTCATTTTAAAGCTAGATCCACACAAGCTTTGTTATAATTAAGATATACAACAAGCCTGTATAAGAAAACCTCATGTCACCAATATCAAATTTAGATTTCAGAGCATGATTTAAAAATAAATGCAAGAAACACCTAATATTCAACCAACCTAAATGTTTAATAAATTAGTGACTACTACTTCCAGGCTTGGTCAAAACTGGTCAGAATGAGGGTATGTGGGAGGGTGATATGTTAAAACAACTAAATCGATGAAGAAATTATGAATGGATAAAAGATTATGCAACTCTAGTTATATATAAAGCTTATTTGGTGTACAAAGAGTGACACCTCCAAAGCTTGTGCCACAGCTTTCGGGACCTAAACGCCTCTGATAGCCTCGTGCTTTCAAAAACCAACCTTCCAAATAGCATTTTATTGATTAAACTTCCTTGTATGAGAATCTTGTCAATTTAAGCCCCGTTATAGCTAGATCCATTCCCTAGATGCCTCTACTATGAAGTTGTTCAACTACAACAAAACTTATTCCTCCAAATGCTACACAGTTTGTAAACCAAAGCCGGAAAACCTACAGCTTAGGTCTAAATCTACAAATCATGATCTCATTTTCCAAACACTACCTTATGATTAATTTACTTGACAAAAAGGATCCTACGTAACAGAGTAAAAAGAGATGCAACTTCTCATTGTACACAAAGCTTATTCAATTGTACATAGACAACAACGCGTACACGTAGCCCTTGCCTGAGTTTTCAAAGCCTAAAAACGTCTAGAAACGGCTCGCATTTTTTAAAACCAAGCTTCCAAGTAGATTCTGTCAATTTAAGCCCCGTTATAGCTAGATCAGTAGATCCATTCCCTCATCTAACTGATATCTCTACTATGAAGCTGTTGACTTACAAGTTACAACAACACGTATTCGTTGAATCGTGATAGTAATCGAGCCTAATGAAGTCATATACAATGCTTCATAGTTTATATACTTAGAATACAATTAGTTTAATTTAATCAACTCAATTAATCAGTTACACAGCTACAGCTCACCAGATTCAGTTTCAACTCATCACAAAAAGGCTAAATAATAATAAAACATATACCAGATTAGATCGCTGAATGGCACGGGCTTCGAACCGCTTCGAGAGATTAGCCGTGAACCGAAACCGGCGTTTCTTATTCTTCACCAGCCAGCAGAGCTTCCTCCATCGCTCTAACGCTTCCTCCGATGAGTTCTTCGGCTTCACCTCAAAATTATCATTCAAATAGCTCTCCATACCTGTCTACTACTACTGTTTCACTTAATCGCTGCTGTTTTTATTGAAATCGCATGAAAATCTGAAAAGAAATAAGGCAACAAGTGAAGATCAGTTGCAGTTAGTATGTAGTGTACGGATCGGAATTGAATTAAATTAAATCGAAGAGGATTAGGTAGATCAATGAATATGACTTACAGAATTATTATTATTAATATTGTTACAGTTAACTTGGAGGATGGTTTGAAAGTGAAGAGAGGGAGATGTGGTTGACCTTTTGGAAGAAAACAGACACGCAGCTTTTAAGTTTTAACCTAAACCACCGGGGCCTGCTTTATTTCCTGCTTTACTGGCTGATGCTTTATTGGCTAATTGGATTGGAAATTATTATTATTTCTCACAATTTTAAAGACAAGTTTTCATTTTAATTTTATTAGATCAAAACGTGACATGGTATTTTGCGCCATGTGTTATTCCCGTTAGTAACAGAGAGTTTTGTAACAAGTGGTGTAGACAAAACGCCACAACTTCCCTACAATAATTACATATATTCCTCTCTCTCTCCCCTCCCCGCACACAATTTTATCAAAATCCGTGTCAACTTCGCGTTTTTATGGGAAACGCTTGGCCCAAAACGCCAAGCCAAAAAGCCAGGGGGAGGGGGCAGTGTTTCCACTCCAAAACGCCACAACGTGACCTGAGTACGCTTGGTCTTCCCTTTGTCTTGTAATTTAATTTGAGGGGTAATTTTATATAACAAAAAATAGTGGAGATCAAATATATATTTGTCTATAAATAAATTTATATGATAACAACAGTGGGAGGATTGTGTTTCGAAATTTTGTTCTTCCTGCTTATGTTGTTGTACACTCGTTGTTGTGATACGCGTGTATTTACCCATTGCATGTGCCCTCCACTTCTTTAGTTCTATATTCTACTTCTTTAGTTCTATATTTACTTGCAGGGTTGTTAACACATCTGAAACAATCAATTTGTTGCTACAGACGGACTTCAATGACACATTTTCTCACCTCCGCTTGACGAGACGCAAAAATAATGGTGTCTTCATCGGAGTAGATGGAAACGTAAAGGTAATTTCAATTTGCTCAATTCTTCTTCCGAGTAACTTTATTGATGTTTGCTCAAAATAACATTTGATTTATGTATATGGCATATGTATGTGCAACTCAAAAATGCTATTTTACCTACACATGAATTTATACGTGCGTAAATAAATGGTTATAAACTTCAAAAGGAAAAAAAAGAATAAACTAGTTTAATTGTTTTATATATTTATATATAAATGCATTTGTATGTAAGAGATACAAACTTAATAGAAAAAAAAATTGTTGATAAAAAGTTAAAAACAATTTTTAAGGTTTATACATCTCCTTCTTTTTAACAGAGTTTGAAAGTAACCCTCAATACCCAAATAAGTATTTCTGAAATAGGATGTTAACCGTTTGTATTGATTTTGACGTTTCAGGTCTGACTCGTTCAGGAATATCAGCAAGGAGGAGACCCTCCACTTTGAAAAAAACCCCTTGAGTTAGGTTTCGACTCAAGCCATAATGATCACCTCCATACCATTAAACCAAAAGGTTTATCATAGGTTTATACATCTTAATTAGAAGATAAGTCGGATTGTTTTAATAATTCCAGTATTTAAGTAATATTTAGTTTGATTTGACTATATTTTACTTTTATTTTGTGATTCAAGTAATAGAACAAGAGCCATAAATTGTAATGGTGTTGTATTTAAGTTTAAATGTATACAATCTCTTTGAACATTTTTTAAAAGGAAAATAATTTTTTTATCATATAATACTGTAGCTACGACAATTGTGTTTCACGTATTTAATATTAGCATGAACAGGTAATTTAAAACAAAAGATTTAAGGATCAAATCGTGATCATGTGCTCTTTTGTCTGTGATTTACATAATTACATAATATATATTGTACCTATACTATGATTGTGTTTCACATATTTAATATTAGCATGAACATGTAATTTAAAACAAAAGATTAAGGATTAAATCACGACCATGTGCTCTTTGTATGTGATTTACAAAATTACCTCTTTTAAGTTGATCAGAAGTGCATATAGAACCTCTAAGATGGATTACTAAAAAAGTCTAACCGACTGATTTTCAATAAGACCAGAAATAATCACGTTTGAACATACCAACTACCTTATCATATTTCATTATTTTGGTTTTCTAGTTTAACTTTATTTCTATGCAATTATTACTTTGTACAAATATACTTATAGAAAGTAACTTAAAATAAAAATATGTAGAGGTTTTTTTTCCTATATTAATTGGTATATTATTCTTGATATGAAGTTATGAACAAAGGTAGCTTCATTAGGTAACTTTACCATGTGCGATTCATCAGTTACGAATTAAAGTGAAAAAGAAATGGTTCCATTTGTAGGTCTTTTCTTACTCGTCCCTTTTAGGTTCTCTGTCTAATTAAAATACAAAATATTCCATAAGTGATAATAAAGTCACTGCTGATAAAGTAATCAAGATATCAAATCATAACTAAAATAAAATAACTGCTCCGTAGAGATATTGATGGTTTGGTATGACTCTTTTCATAACCAACTTTTATTTTTATTATTCTTTTGGTTAGGACTTTTGATTTTATGTTTATAGCTAGGGATGAAATGAGTAGAGTATCGATACCATTAATGCCTATCTTAAGTTTGAACAAAATTAACCAAATATTGAATGTATTGGTTGGGTGGGGGTATTTATGTTATGATATCTACTTTGGTATGTTTTCCTAATCTACATTGATCATATGAAATTCATTTGTAACCAAGAGTAAACTAGAAACCTAAAATCGCATCAATTTTATTTGTAATCAAGAAACCATAATTCTAAAACCAAAACATACAAAATGTTATAAAACCCTATCAATTTCTATAAAAAAAACAATGAAAAAATATACGTATACCGATATCTAGTACAGGGTACCAATACCTAATGCCTAAGAAAAACTCTACATTTTCTAATCGATGCGGGATATCACACCCTATTTATCAGTTCAGTACTCATGCAGGTAAGATATCATACCGGTATCGAGAAAACAAATCACATCTTGATTATCTTGATTTATAGTTAATAAATTAAATAAATTGATGCTAAAACCACTTATATATATATATTATTTTACAAAGAACTTTATACGTTGAAAACTTTTATTATAAATTTTTATTTTATAAATAAAAAGTTACGTATCCAGCATTCTTCTATAATAAAAATTAATATAGCTTTATATAAATATATTTACCTAAATTATACTTGGATTTATTAAATGAAATAAGTTTATATACACCAATATCACCCTAACCATATTTTTCAGTGACTTAACTAAACTGTTTATAATCAATACCGATCGCTCGTGAAATCTAAAAACCGAAATATTGGTTGTATACGTTTTAACTTTTAACCCATAATAAAACCGGTTCATAATTATTTAAAATGATGTTGGAGTTGATACCAATTATACTAATCTGTTTCATTGTTTTTAATATACGTCGACATGTAAATATTCTGTCTTACATTTGTCCTTTTAAGTTTAACAAATATAGTTTTTTAGAAATAGGAACAACTGAACAAGTGTATGTTTTTTACTAATATTTTTAAGATCTATACCCCAATAATGAAGTGGAGTACATGCATTATCTCATGGCACGACCTTTAAGAAAAACAACGTTAAAAGAAAGAAACAAGAGTAAGATACGGATCCTGGTTATAATTTAATGTGTCATATGTTTCGGTAAGTTTTTTTTTGTTATTAATTACTTCGAGTCTTCGAAAACTTGAAGTTCATAATTTCTTCATTCTAAGTTTCATTATGGTTTAACTAACAAAAGCTAGTTTAAGTATCACGTTATCACATAGACAACAGGCTTTAACGAACCTAACCTATAACAAACGTGTTATGATTTAACTAGATATTAAAATAACAAAAGAATTGTAATTGGTTGTAATGAGGTAAACGGTGAACCACAACTCAAAAGTTTCTCAAATGTGTGAGGCCCCGTTACCGGTAGCCCTACTTTAGCGTCGGATTTACTCATAAACACAGTTCTGCAAATCAGAGTTACTTAAAACTTTCGCGGAATATAAAACCTCAATCATTCTTTTATAAAACAGTACAACTTGTCTTTAGATCATAAGATAAAAGATCATATATAAAACGTCGTTTCTTCCATCTTCAGATGCCAGCCGTTCAGTCCATGTCATGTGCCATCCTCATGCCAGCTTGTAAAACATAATTATCTGCGTGCATACTAAAAGTCAGCTACGCTGAGTGAGTTCTAGTTAATCAAGCAACTTATCATACAACCACTACATGCATTATATACGTATCCGAAGACACATAGTCCACTATCTAACCTGCTCACTTTACCACTTAACCTCTTATTTACCCCTACAGCTTAGCCACTCTAATAACGAATAACGTTATGCCACTTTGCCACTTTAATAACGAATAATCGTTATGCCACTTTGCCACTTAAATAACGAATAATCGTTATGCCACTTTGCCACTTTAATAACGAATAATGTTATGCCACTTTAACACTCTAACTAGACCCCTATCCAATTCTATCACACTCTACTTCTACTTATCTATATCACACTTCCTATCAGTTCATTATTTACATAATAAGCAAGTCACATCATAGCATTTATACCCATTAATAACCACTAGACAATCACTATCCTTGACGATACGTGCAATATCCGAAGATCGTTCACACGCCGACAAGCATTATATAATAGCTACATAGTATGACATCTATAGCATACACTTATCACTTAAGGTAAGTGTATTCACACTTCACATCGAGTATGCACACAGCCCCGAAAACATAACAAGGAAATGGGGCTAGAAACTCACCTGATCTCGGTTGCGTCCGCCGTTTAAGGTTATTCCCTTCCTTTGCTGTGCGCGACTAACTATTTAATAGATACAATATTAAATATTGCTCTAGCCCTTCTTACTGCTTACTTAACTAATCTTAAGCGTCTAAGCCGATTTTACTCCACTGAGTCATTACCAGGTTAGTTAATCGTTACACGTTAACCTTTAAAGGTATATTTCATAAATTAATAAAGTCCAGGGGCTAATATGTAATTAAACCATTTATTCTAAGTCCAAGGACCTTTCTGTCATTCTTTCAAACTTCTAATTCGTTATTCAGAATATAGCGAACTGGGTGAGTAATGAATCACCTGATTCGTTAACTAATTCGCTATCTTACATTATCTGATTCGTTATCCTAGTCTTTAACGAATGGCCACATAACGAATTGGCCTTTATAACGAATTAACCCTTATAGCGAACTGGACTCTTTATAGCGAACTGATCTTTTATAACGAACTGGCTTTAACGAATTGAAGCTAGTTCGTTGTTCTTCCTTAACGAATCATCATAATGAATTATTTAACGAATCGGAGCTAGTTCGTCATCCCTTCATTAACGAATCAGTTCACGAATTAAGGCTAGTCCGTTAACGAATTACCTTTAATTCGTTAGTTTCACATAACGAATTAGGGTTAGGGTTTTAATATTCTTTTCATCCTTGTATACGCTTTTCCAGCGCCGTCTTTCCGGCGCCGTCATCGCCGGAAAACCGGGATCTTACCCCATTTACCCGTTTTTCATTCCAAACAACTTATGTATGTTAAAGTTTACATCTTCCTCACATAATAGGGTCCGATTTACTATCCTACCAAGTTTCATGCAAAACCGACTTCGTTTACCGTCCTTTTCATAAACCGAACACTACTTGTTTTACTCGAAACGAACCAACTAACCCATTTACTATCAAGTTCATTACTTTATCAATAATCATGACCCGATCTATCATCCTACCAATTTTCATGTAAATTCGTACACGAAAAGTAAACATTTTTAACAAAAACGTACCTTTAATGTTTATAATCTAAATCACTCGAATAGACCAAAACCATATCAAACGAACTCGGAATTGAGTGATTCAAGTGGCCACGGAACCGTCTTGCCCCGATCTACAAACCCATGAGCTCGACTTCGCTGGAAACCACCGCTACAGTCGCCGGAACAGCTGAACAGTTGCTAGAATCTTCACTTTTGAGCTGCTATGGTTTTGCTGATAAAACTCAGACTTCCCGACCTCTGATCTAAGATCTAATCGGTGGAAATCTTCATTTATATACCATGAACACTCAGTTAAAATTTGAGAGAGATCCTACGGCTATATCTCCGGGAATCTTTGTGTCTTTGTGGGTGGTTTTCTCAAAAACGGGAATTGGGTTAAGTGTGTGTTTTGATGGTGTAGGCTATGGTGTGGAGATGTATGAAAATGGAAAGTATTAGGGTTTTAAGGGGTGTTTATACTATTTTAAGCCCATGGACCTAAGACTCATCTTTCATTCTTAGTCCATAATTAATTCTATCTAATTAGTTTACTTGAACCATCTTTGTTATTTTATTATTTCTTTAACCACTTAAGTAAACTTTGTCTACTATACGAAATAATATATAAAATATTATTATTAAATTTTGGGATGTTACAAAATGCGTTAAGGGGGTGGCACTTGAGCCCCTTGGTGCCCTCTTTACATTGCCGGCGTGGCGTGCTACTTAAAAGCAAACGTATATGACACTTTTAATGCCCACTTGTTAAACCATAACAAATGGCTTAATGATCAGTAAAAACGTCTCTTTAAAATTTAAATTATATCACAATCAAATGTATAAAATATATCATATCAAATGTAAGATACATAAGAATAAATGGACTTTTTTTTTCCTAGAATGATATTTCAAATAAAGGGATCCAATTAGTACAATAGAGAGGCATGTAAGTGGGCAACAAGCTGCACCGTCACCCTCTTTTGAATGAACTTTATTTATCATCTTCTTATTCTTATAAAATTATGCCTCCCAAAACACTTACAATATTATTGAGTTTCTTCTTCCTTTCCTTTTCGATAATCACCACAAATCGCCCTCTCCTTTTTGCCATCGCCATGAATCTTCATCTCCAACTCATTTTAGGGCACACCTCCAATGCAAACAAGTTGAGCCTTGTAGTGAAGATTAGTATTTTGAATATGTGGTATGTTGTTAGGGATTTGTATAGGCCCCGTTTTGCTTTCTTGTGTGATGAAGTATTAAGAGCATTCTCAATTCGTCTCGTATAATTATGGGAGTGGAATTTGTAAATTATAGGGTGAAGTTGTGAGTGGTTGTGAGTGTAAATTATAGAGTGAAGAGAGAAATGTAGTGATTTTTTTAAATTCGGGAATTTTTGTTTGCCCTTATTTTTTTAATATTTGTTGAATTGGTTGTGAATAAAGGAGGAAGAAAACTGTAATGATAAAGATATAAGAAAATTTTATTTAATCGAGAAGGGGAGAGAAATACAGTGTTTTTTAATGTAATTATAGAGATAGAGATAATAACGGGCTGAGAATGCTCTCTACTGGAAAATAATATGAAGACTAAAAATATGATTCAAAAGATATAAGTCTAGACCTTTTGATTTTGAGACAATAGCTAAGTTTTGAAGATATACCTAAACTTCAATCTTCCTAATACAAGTCTTGACGTTTTTGCTTACACGTCGACACAATCTAGAGAAATATTCTATGGCACATTAATATTGTTATCTCTGAGTTTTTTGTAAATAAAATGTTTGTTGAGCGACACTTGGCTTTTAGGTACGATCCAATACCCGTTGGGTTACGAGTATTTATCGGTAAAAGATTTCATTTGTTAATCTATTCTCCTTGTAATTTAATATTTTCGTTTTTCTCTACTAGCTTTTGCTAGATTAGTTTCAATAAATGTTGTTCGGAAAAAATTATCTATCAATTATCAGGTATACCATATACCCATTAGTTTGTTAAGAAACACTCGTGGGGCTTTTCAGGTACAATTTTTTCTTCCCGCTCTAGTTTTTATAAAATTTTATGTTTAACAACAATAAAATTATAACATGAGAATTTACATACATGTCATCATCATAAAATGTTTGAAATTATGTAAATTTCATGACGATATAAATTTCAACAAATTACTTGTGATTACTTTCCATCGTGTTTAATTATCTTAAAATTTTCTTCCACTCAATTTTTTTGAACAAATTTCTTTAATCATTGTCGTATGTCGGACTTAAACCCAAGACCTTCCCTTTTCAAATCAGGTAGTTTAAAGGCTTTGCATCTATCAATAGACCATCACCTCATTGGTTTCTTATGCACATTTAAAGATATTGTTCGCTCGAAGTTGATTAATTATTCGTTATTATAGATAATCATTTTTTGGGTCAACAATTGGAACCAAAGCAAATCGAATATTCTATGTTACAGGTCTATTCTTGATTGATTTTTTACTTTTGGAAACATTTGATTTATTCTTGCTTAAGTAACTCAGAATTTATTCCTGGTTATTCAACTTTAAGTGGCATAAAATCTCTGATTATTCGTTTTGGATTTGTTCTTACTTTCATTTGATCATTGTTCTTTAGTGAAACTACTTTTTTCTCTATAAATTATTCTAAAAAATTTTCAAATGGTAAACAATATGTTATGGAATGCTGGTTTAAACTTCGGATGAACCACAAAACCTGTTTAACCAAAGACAGTTAGCCATTGTAGGATTAGCTAATATGGTAGAGATGCATGTCTTTTAGGTGGAAAATCTTGGGTTCAATCCTAGACAAGAAATAGATAGCGGTGTAATTTAAAAAGTTAGTAACGTTCCTGTTTAAAAAAAATCAAAGAAAGATTGAACAAAACCCATATGATATCTTTTAAAAAATGACATGCTTTGAACGTATACAACCATCCATCTTGCCATGCTTGTTGTCACAGACCAAATATTTAAAGATCGGATTGCTTGCTTGTGCCTGAACGTCTGGGGTTGCTTGCTAGTCCTGGTCTTCATCAGGCACGACCTTAGCGGGAAAAACGACACATACATGCCTAGTTGTGCTTGCACAACGAACGCAACGTTGGTTGCGAGCTGTGGTTGCTTGTCTGATGAGTCCACGACAAGAGAAAACTAGTAAACCTTAATCATAAGCAAGACAAAATGGCTTACCCTCTGGCGCCACACAAAGCGTCAAGATTACTTAGTTACATTATGTATAATAAAATGCATGATCAAGTAATAAATATTGTTAAGAATTGTAAAGACTAAATCGTAAATATAGTTGTAAAAATAGTTATAATTACAAATACATATAAGATAACTAAACAGTATACTTGTAATAAGAGACTTGAGCCTAAAATTATATATTCACGGGCGAAAGCTAAATTTATGCATGAGGTTTGAAGCGTAACAAACTCGATTCAATATAATCTATTAAGTTAAACCAGTTAAACCCAAGCTTTGTCGGGCTTATTTACACCTCATTATATCACTTAGTTTGGTGGCTAAAGTTTCCGTGTGATCGGGTAAGAAGATAATATCGATATGTAAAACAAAAGTAATACAAAAGATAGTGGTTTGAATTGTCATATTTCTTTTGATTAAAGGGACAAGGCTAGAAAAGAAGATAGTAGATTAATTAGGACCATTAGCTTTTGTGCAACTAGATACACTAACTTTTGATAAATTAATACGTGTATTGTAGATAAATTATTTTATAAAAATATGTACATTTACGTGATGTGGAATTGTGGATGAGTAGTATAGAGGTAGGTACCAAAGAGACCCAAATACTCTTAAGGACTATCCGCGGGTCACTTAGGAGTCCCTCATAAGACACCCGCGGGGCATACAAGTCATCCGCATAATCATTTGAGGAAGAAACACTTCCATAGCACATGCGGAAACATCATAGCACCCTCAAAAGTCATCTGCAAGAAGGAATACCCTTCCGCGTAAATGACCACGAGGTAATGCTCCGGGACAGCTGTCAATAACTAATTACCTTCTAGAAGATTTACCGAGATGCTTTCTTGGGCAATACATGATTCTTCGGCCAATCAGCCAATAACACCTGGCAAGGTCGCTATAACCGTGCACATGGCCAATATTTTCCCATTAACCAATGATAAAGAGACACGTGTCCAGGTTGTTATACATGCACATGCAACGTATAAACTGAACCAATCACATAAGGACACACGTCCAGACGGTTATGCAGGTATCTTCTTAAGGGACAGCTGGCCCAACCACCTTCCCACACCATTCGGCTATAAATACCCTCTCAATCATCATGAGGTATTCATTCACTCCCGCAGTACTCTCTCAATTTACTTAAGTGCTTATCTCCTACAGAACAGTACTCATTCTCAAGCCGGAGGGTGGTTACGGGAAGACCCCCCTCTTGTTCTTCCCGTAACGAGCTCACGGTGTCTGTTTTGCAGGTGTTCGTCACTGGACGTTAGGCAATTGGGTTCATATCGTTTGGCAGTTAACCGTATCCTACCCTGTTGACTCATTGGATCTAGGACCCATACTTGGGGAGTAGATCCGTGTTTCTTCATTGGCGCCATCCGTGTTTTTTGTTAGAACAACAATTTTTGTTTTCGAAGTTACGATATGAGCCAAATTTCTAAAGGGCCGACGGGGACCTCAGAACAAAATCAACGTGTTACTAGCCTAGAAACACGTGAAAGGACAACGTCATTGTTTGCTCAAAACCTTATTCCCGATGAGCAAGATGATGTTGTAACAACTAGAGGCTTTACTTTGGGTGGTTCATCAACTCGAAGGCATTTTACCCCACTGGCGGACACAGCGCCAGTAGGCACGAGAAATGTAGTAACACCAGCTGGCCCCACTCCTAATGACATAGGAGGGGTCACAACTTAGAGAGGTTCCAATTTGGGAGATCTTGGGCGAATTATGAGAGATAATCGTCGGACTCATTTAGAATTGGACCTCGAAGAAAAGTCAGGTGACTCAGTTCCGGTGAAAACTAATACAGCAAGTTATAGATCTGAAGCACTTTTATCTCCAGAAGAGTGGTTCCGTATTCAACAAGAAAGTTTAGCCGCTGAATATGGTCGAAGGGTACGGAATGAACGTTTCCACGTCCGCGCCCTGAGTTATGACGACCCTCCTAGGAGATCTATTTCTCCTCCAATAAGGGGAAGTCATATCCAGTACAGTCACCTAGACGAGCAAAACCAGAGAGAAATTCCAAGGTTACGCCCTCATCCCCGCATAAATATGCGAGTACCGTCCAATGAAGAAGAACTAGACAGACACGACTCAACATATCATCCGGGAGGTAGCTATTACAGCGGGGATAGCCGTTTTATCCCATCCGGAGAGGCTAGTTATCCGCGACCGACTGTTCGCCATGCAGAATACTACAGCAACGCGGAACACGACTTCTCCAAACCATACCGCCCGGAATCTTTCGCAGAAAAATCAAAGTTCATTCCGGCCATCGCGACAGCTCCGTTCCCGATAAACGCAAATATACCAACATCAGTTGGGATATATAACGGGATGACAGACCCCAGTGATCACCTGCTGAGGTTCGAAGCAGTTGGTGGAGTTAGTGGTTGGACTCTTCCATACTGGTGTCACATGTTCGCATTGACATTCACTGGGGCTGCACGAGAATGGTTTGAAAAATTGCCTTGCTGACATATTAAGAGTTGGAAAGACTTCGTAGCAAAGTTTTCCCAACACTTTAGTCAGCAAAAGAAGCACACTTGCGACCCGTCTGAGATACTTGACGTAGTAAGGTGAAATAATAAATCCATTGAGGATTTCATTACCCGTTTCAATAACGAGAGCCTCAATATCGGAGGGGTCAGCGAAGACATGCTGAGGGGAGCATTCCGAAAGAATTTAAATAGTGACGCTCTGATTCGTACTCTAACCGGAAGAGATGGTATGCCCAAATCTTGGGACGAAATCATGACGTCAGCTAAGCTATTCGCAAGGACTGAGAAAACCTTGGGATCCGGCAGTCAAAAACAGGTGCCAAAAGTCGAATTCCAAACCCCAAGACAAAATAGACAAGCCAAAGGGCCAATTTGGTCAAAACTGCAACCAAGTACAGAAGCACCAAAGCAATTTGATGCGAGATCATTGATTAGCAACAAGAACAAACGTAACTTTCCAGCACGTCCTTCCAATAACAATTGGACTCAGTTGTCAAAATCTCCATCCGAAATCCTCACGACCGAGAATCTAACTTTCCGCAAACCACAACCAATACCGAGGAAGTCATTCCTTGACAAAAACAAACACTGCTCATATCATGAGGACATTGGACACAACACGAACGAATGTGTAGCCATAAGAAACGAAATCGAGGCGGCAGTAAAAAATGGAAAGTTGGAACACTTGGTCAAAGGCGCAAAGTCAGGGGGTGGCAAACCTTCCGCAAAGGATAACCAAGGTCCGGCCAAAAGGCAGATAAAAGATCTGAACGTTCATATGATCCACAGAAACAGGTCAGTGGTAAGAGGAAAGAGTTTGACGACGCGGAATGGAAAAATGAACCAGTCATTTTTCCACGTATCAAAGGGGGACCGTGCAATAGGAACCCCTTAATAATCACTGCCTTGTTCGGACAGTCACAGTACGTGTTCTTTGACACCGGTAGTACGACCAACATTATGTACGAACATTGCTTTGAGCAACTTGAGGAAGACAACAAAGAACGATTGCGACCTATTCACGCACCCGTCTCTAGGTTTGGTGGAGAAATAATGCACCCGCGGGGTGTCATTACTTTCCCGGTTACACTTAGTGACGGAGTTCACTCAAGAACCGAGGAGGTTGAATTCTTAGTTTTACCGGCAACATCCAAACATGATATTATCCTCGGACGAGAGGCAATTGGTGATTTCAATGCTCATCCGTCCACAGCTCACGGAGCAGTAGGGGTCCCGACTCGCACTGGCGTAGCAATAATCCATGTTAACCGACATTGCTTCACAACTGAAAGTTCAAGGCCGAACAAAGTTTCCAAACAAAGCCAGAAGACTGAACCGGAGGAATGGGTTCTTAACAAGAAATTCCCTGATCAAACCATAGTAATTGGTCCGGCCATCTCTGAAATCGTCCGAACCTTTTTGAAGCAATTATTGACGAAGAATATTGATATTTTCGCATGGCAGCCTGCGGACATGACCGGTGTTCCGCGGAACATTGCAGAACACAAGTTAAAGGTGAATCCACTAATTACCCCAATTGTGCAAAAGAAACAAAAAATGGGTCCTGAGCAAACGAAAGCCATGAATGAGCAGGTGCAAGATCTCCTACACGTTGGAATCATCCGAGAGATCAAGTACAAAACATGGGTAGCCAACCCAGTGATGGTTCCAAAAAGTAATGGAACATGGAGGATGTGTATAGATTATAAAGATCTGAACAAAGCATGTCCGAACGATTGTTATCCACTTCCGGAAATTGACTAAAGGTAGATGCTGTGGACCCATTCAAATTCAAGTGCTTCCTCGACGCCTACAAAGGGTATCACCAGATTCATATGGCGGCCGGTGATGAGGATAAAACAGCGTTCCGCACCGAACAAGGCACGTTCTGCTATAGAATGATGCCTTTCGGGTTAAAGAATGCGGGGTCCACGTATCAGATGCTGATGGATCAAGCCTTCAAGGGTCAGATAAGTCGAAACCTCGAAGTTTATATGGATGACCTAGTAATAAAAAGCATTGAAGAAGACCAAATGTTAAGGGCGTAGAAGAAACCTTTGAAACGTTGAGGAGTATCAACATGAAACTCAACCCAGCAAAGTGTTCCTTCGGGATGGAGGAAGGGAAGTTCCTCGGAGTAATCATTACAGGTACGGGTTTCAAAGCTAATCCAGACAAGGTACAAGCTTTAGCTCGCATGCCATCCCCCGCATCCCTCAAAGAAGTCCAAACGCTAAATCTTATCCGTTCATTTCAACTCTGAGAAACTGCCTCAAAAATGCACAATTCAGATGGACCCCGGAAGCCGAGCAAGCGTTTCAAAAGGTCAAGGAGTGTTTAATGGATATACCCACGTTAACTGCTCCACACGCGGGTGAACCATTAACACTGTATTTGTCAGCATCTGACATTGCCGTGGGGGCTGTCCTATTGACAGACAGGAAAAATGTTCAAACTCCAATCTATTACGTCAGTAGAACACTATCAGACCCAGAAACGAGATATTCGATGTTGGAAAAGTTAGTTTTGGCATTAGTCTATGCCGCCAGACGAATCCGCAGATATTTTCAGGGTCACCCCATCAATGTACTTAACGGGTACAAACTCAAGAACGTGTTGAGAAAGCCTGAATTGTCCGGTAGACTGGCAAAGTGGGCCATTGAATTAGGTGAATACTCAATCGAGTATAAACCAAGACCGGCAATCAAAGGAAAAGTGCTGGCGGACTTTGTCACAGAAGTTACGCAACACAAAGAACAAGAGTGTTTGATTGAACAACAACCCCAAGCACCTCCGGAACAAGGACAAATTTGGTCATTGTTTACGGACGGAGCCTCGAGCAGTTAAGGATGTGGTGCAGGCCTAAGACTAGTCAATCCCGAGGGACATGAATTTGCATACGCCATCAAGTTGGACTTCAAAAGTACCAACAACGAGGCGGAGTATGAAGCCTTCTTGGCAAGCCTGCGGATAGCGGAAAAGCTTGGGGTGAGACACTTGGAAGCACGGGTGGATTCTATGCTAATTGCGGGACAAATAAATGGAACATATGAAGCCAAAAACGATGTCATGGCTTCTTATTTGTCACAAGCGAGGGTCTTGATTCGCCCATTTACCTCCTTCAACCTTATTCACTGTAAAAGGAGTGAGAACAAATCGGCGGACGCTCTTAGCAAGTTAGCTTCAACAAATTTTGAGCATTTTGCCAAAGATATTCATGTAGAAGTCTTAGACCATCCATCCGTTCCCCAGAATCAAGTCTTGGTAATTCAAACAGGCGTCGAATCATGGATGACGCCAATTAAAGCTTACTTATCTTCCGGAGCACTTCCAGCTGGGAAAGTTGAAGCTTGGAAAATCAAACACAAAGCTTTGAATTAACAGATGATTAATGGCATCTTGTACCGGAGATCATTTCTTGGTCCGCTATTACGTTGTGTGGACGCGGAAGACGCAAATTACCTCATCCGGGAAATTCATGAAGGTATTTGTGGACTTCATGCGGGTCCAAGAATGACAGTTGCAAAAATCATGAACGCAGGATATTACTGGCCTGGTATGCATTTAGACGTTGTGCAAGAAATCAGAAAGTGCGATTCTTGCCAGCGTCATGCCCCAAATACCTTACGACCAAAGAACGAACTGATTCCGGTAACATCTGCCTGGTCGTTCCAGAAGTGGGCTATTGACATTATGGGACCTTTCCCAGAAGCTCCAGTACGAGTCAAATTCTTGATAGTGGTCATTGATTACTTTACCAAGTGGGTAGAAGCCAAACCAGTTGCCTCGATAACGGCATCAACCGTAAAAAAATTCCTTTGGGAATTCGTTATTTGCCGGTTTGGCCTACCACAAGAACTGGTAAGTGATAATGGGACCCAATTTGCTGACAGCGGGTTACAGGATTGGTTGAAAGAACTTCAAGTCACTCAAGTCTTCACATCTGTAGCACACCCGCAAGCAAACGGTCAGGTCGAACGGACCAACCGAACTATCAAAGAAGGGATTAAAGTGAGGTTAGGTACTAAACGAACGGGTTGGGTTGATGAATTGCCTCATGTAATCTGGGCATTCCGCACCCAAAAGAACTCTAGAAATCTGGAAACACCGTTTAGCCTAACCTATGGTACAGAAGCTATGATCCCAGCAGAGATCGGGATTCCATCCGCGAGGGTTCTGTTGATTAATGATAACAATCATGAACTCCGGATGAATCTCGATTTGCTTGAGGAAAGAAGAGAATTAGCATTGATCCGCGAACACAATTATAAGTGACAGCTTCAGAAATATTATATTTCGCGGGTTCAAGAATGCATATTCGATGCGGGAGACTTTGTCTGCCGCAACAACGAGGCATCCGGACAGGAGCCTCCGGACAAGTTAGCCCCAACTTGGGAAGGAACTTACAGAATCAAACAAGTATTAACCAAAGGCGCCTACAAGTTGGAGAAATTAGACGGGACTGAGATTCCTCGGACGTGGAATGCAGCACAACTAAAGAAATGCTACATGTAGTGCTCATAGTTGTCTTTTATTTTCGGCCTGCACGCCGACATAGTACAGTAATTGTGTAATTCCTTTTTCTAAAAAGGCTTATGCCAACGAATGAAAAATATTGAGTTAGTTCCACTTCATTCCGATAAGCTGTAATCTTTTATTGAGAAAAACGAAGTTCCGGACAGACACTTATATTATAGAACATAAACAAAGTGCGCCGGAAGGAAAGCAAGACTTCTTATTATTACTCAAAAGAGATTACAAAAGGGAAGAAAAGTCCACAAGAAAAACATTGTATCTATGGGACGACGCTTTCGTCTTCCGCAGCACTATCAGTTTCTTCTTCTTCTTCTTCTTCTCCTTCTTCAAGATCCAGCAACTCCTTTAGTCGCTCGATGGCATCATCCTTATCTGCGAGTTCCGATATATGGTCAGAAAGGGAAAATTTCATAGTATCAAACTCCTTGGTTTTCTCGATAAGGATAGAGGCAGTATCCTTGCCGGCTAGCACATGCTCCTCCGGAATCCGGCCGGCAGAGCCAAATTCATATCCTTCTTCGAATCCCATTTGTCGGCCTGCTTGCACGGAAGCACAGAGGAGTATCGCAACACAATTCTCGAGATCATCACTGTTCCGAATGTCAGCAATAACCTGTTAAGAACAACAAACAGATGTCAGCTCATACACATCTGAACTGATTAAGTCAAACAGACTTCGTACCTTGGGAATAACTGTTGACAGAAGCCACTTCTTATCCGCCTGAGCCCGGATAAGATCCATTTTGTGCTTAGCACATTCCATAGCTTGGTCTCGGCTCTTAGCATTAAGAGCAGACAAGCGCTTGTCTTTAGCTGCGGAGTCAGCCTGAAGGGTCTTTATCAGCTCAGCTTGGTCATCCAGCTGTTTTTGGATAACAGCCTTAGCAACAAGTTGTTCGGCTTTCGCCACCTCCATAGCCCGATGGCTATCCCGGGCATCTGTCAACGCTTTAAGAGCTTCTTTCTTGGCGTCCAACAGTTTATGTTTAGTCTCTTCCAGTTCGTCATTCATAGCTAACCAATCCCGGCGAAGTTCCTGGTTGGTAGACACAGCATTCGCCACATGATAAGAGTTGGAGTCGAACAGGTCTTTGCGGACGCGGCGACGCTGTCGTTCCTTCTCTGCAGGAGGAAGACTCTCGTCGAGATATTCCTGACAAACGTCCGCATCAATCAGTACCGAGTTCCGCCGTAACGTCCATCAGGGATGATGCGGAGCAGTATCGTCACCCACTTGAGAAGAGGAAGTTTGCCCTCTATGTTTAAACACATTAACCCCACCCGGATCTTGGAAGTCTTGCTCATCGTGGGGTGGAGATGTGTGGATTTGATCAGCCCCACCAACCTCTTTGTCCTTAGTAGAAGAAGAATCCGACAAATTGATCGGTGAGGTTGGTGGAGTTTGGAGTTTGGAAGCAACAGAATCCTTGAAACCTGAAAGTTTCCAGAGCAAAAACTCCTTGAGGTGTATATATAAAAAGAAGAAGAAGAAGAGATAAACGGAAGAACAATCGTAAAAGGCCAAGCCTTACCTTTGGAAACGTCTCGAGCAGACAACTCCCGAAGACGAGCACCCAAGTCAAGGACTTTGGTTTTATCCTTCTTTTTCTTCTTCTTAGGAGCAGCATCGGAAGATTGTGCTTTCCGCTTGCCAGTGGCCTTTGAAGTGCCCGCATCCATATCCAAAGGTTCACCCTCAACGGTTCGAGGACCACCCTCCCCACCTATTGGCTTGATGTGAATTAGTTTATAAGACATGTAAAATCATATGTACTCAAATTTAAACATAAACCTTTGCTCTCATGATAATTGTCTTTGCAACCAATTTTAGACGTTGAGTAATCGTCTTTAACAAAACAATTTATGTAAGAACACAATTTGTTATGAAGTTCAACACTTATTCCAATTATCATTATTAACTTGGGAATCAAATTCATTATTATAACCGAATGAAAATATACCAATCTGGAATAATATGCTTGCTATCTTATTAGCTAAGCCATAGATCATGCAAACATGAAGTTGCGATCTTGATAACCATTTAGACGATGCATCGATTTTTAAAACACTAAATGGTATCATGTTAGGATATGTGTATCCTTTTCTCAATTCCATAACATCTAGGGATTCACACCCTCATTCAGTTGGTAAATAAATGACTTCCCTTGAGAGCAATATTACATGTATAATGAAGAATCTTTTGGTTCCTTAATAAATTTCACATCATTGACTAGGTGTGCTCTAACCCGTCACGTCATAAGATACTCATGATCCATAAACTTTAGGTTTATGATCGTATATGTATTATGCTTATTTCATACAAAATTGAAAACACAAGAGAACATTTTGATATCGTTTAAAACGACCATATTATATCACTTCTCATATTTTGTTCTCATACATGATCATCCCCTTTGCCACTTATGGTGGTTGATCTCATTATTAATATTAATATCATCAAACTTCTGATGATCAATCTCATTATTAACATGATCATTATTATAATTTTCTCATATGTGTTCATGATTGCTACATTCACACCGACCAATATATCGTCGCATTCACTTTAGGGAATGGTATGAAACCAAATTAGTTTCATGGCTTTCATTATTTTTCCGAACACGGATACAAGATTACTTTAAACTTTCATACCTTATAATAATTACTACTTTAGAAGCAAATTTGAGATTCGACCAACACAAATTGTTTTATTAATATTTTCCTTAGAAATTAGCTTTCTCTTCACATAATATACATCGAGAAATAACTACATGATCTTTCAGGTTTTAGTAATCTAACATCTTATGATCTCTATAAATTGATAATGAGATCAAGGAAAATGACACACATATTTTATACCCTTTCATGCAAGTGATAATAAATAGCAACTATGATTTGGTTGTTCTTTGACAGTATATGCACATAACAACAATATACGAGTTCAAATTATGCAATCAGTGACATTTTAACATTTAAGAAGATTCAAGAAATAAGATTACATGTATATAAACATAACTTATGTGTTAATCTATCACAGTTGAGCCAATGACAAGTATATCTCATATATGGGTATTTTCACTCTAATTTGAAACAAAGACAAATATCTCTATCATATTTCCATGAAGTTTTATAATAGCATATAAATTTTCTTGTTGTTTGGACTAATAAAGAGGTATCATGAAGTTCCCAATGTTAAGTTTACAAACATATATCTTTTGCTCAACTAACATCTCATAGGTTCAATTCTCATATAATTCATACAAATATATAGTTCATACAAATAAGTGAAAGTTATCATAAAATGAGATGAACCAATCAGTATAGAGATCGATAAAGCTTATACTAATATATATAAACTATAAATGGTAGTTGTATTTTGGTAATATCATGACAATAAATTCTTTGACTAAAATATGTAATATTTATTTCTCGCACTCAAAAATAAGAAACTTGTAGACAGAGAAACCATGAAAGCATCATTTATAACATAATCATGATGAAAATCATTTAAAACGGAATATACAAAATACTTACAAACAACCGAACATGCATAATATTTAGACCACCCGTAGTGGTGCGTTATGTGTAGCTTCAAGGACGAAAACGCGGGGGGTATACCGCCCCCCCGCGTTATGTTAAAGTTTTTATTTCCGCGTTGTGTCTAAAACGCTAGAATGGGCACGAGAATCAAAATGTTACCGTTGAATGGAGCCGTTGGAGTTTAAAAAAAAAATTAATTATATTTATACTATATAAACAAACCAAACTCATATTTTTTAACACATTCCTTCCAATCTACCAATTTACACAAATATTTACACTAATATTTCTACCATCATGTTTCCAAACAACAACCAAAGTATTCTCGGTTTCGGTCAATATGCCCGTCAAGCCAACCAAAATCCACAACCGAACCAATCTACCGCCCCGACTCCAACCGTACCCGTCCCGCAAATGTATGACCCGCAAATGGCCGCGTACTTTGCACTTCTACAAAACTCTATGCCAAATGCGGTGCCCGGTTTCCAAAACCCATTGACAAACATTTTTGCGGGTTCGGGTTCCCAACCCGCCCCGGAGACCCGATAGTCCAATCTCTAAAAGCCACTCGACGAGCGAAAATTTTAGAAAAATATAAATGAGTTTTAGTTTTATTAGTATTATTTATGTTTTTTTATTTTAATTTGATGTATTTTTTTTAATTTAGTTTAATGTAATTTTTATTTGGAAGTTTAATGTAATTTTTAATTTTATGTTAATTTATTTAAATGAATTATTATTTAAAAAAAACAAATAAAATTATAATAACTGGGCGCCACGTGGCGCATAACCCCTGGATGTGGAGAGTTATGACAACAGCCTGTTTTTGTACAAAACCATAACTCTGACTGGGCGTCACGTGGCGCATAACCCCTGGATGTGGAGCTTTACGACTACACATGGTCTTACTAATAATGCAATTTTATACTACGGAATGCAACACGAAAAATCCAAACTTAAACACAGATAACGAAGATTATAAGAAAAACAAATTGGTTTCAAAAGAAGATTTTCGTGCATATAATAAACAATCGACTCAATATACAAGAATGAAAAGATATACAAGGATGAAAAGAAAAGATCAGTTATTTGTTTCTAATCTTAACAGATATTTTCTTTTTTTTTTTTACCTAAAATACCTTTATATTAAAGGACATGTATTTAATAAATTCTTCATATTTATATATGGATGGAATCATCATGTTAAATTAGTTTGTCGATAAATCTTTTTCTTTTTTATTCCTCTCTTAACAGTTTAAAAATAAAAAAAACAGAGATATAAAACAATTTGGTATAACTAAACCATATAGTTATTGGTATTTTTTTTAATATATATAAAATAATCGTTTATCAAAACTGCAGAATCAATCTATAAACTAAAACTTTATAAACAATTAACCAAAACACATATTTGGTTTATATCAATCATGAATTAATTTAATTATATATCTAGAGATTAGAGTAGATCAAAGTTTAGTTATGGTGGACCGAAAATCTCAGCAATTAAAAGAACATGAATTTGGCACCGGCCCATTGAAGTAAACCAATAAGGGAAAAAAAACAAAACGAAAGAAATCAATTGACCGACCAACTCATGGAGCACTTTCTATATTTTAAAACTCTCTAGTTATAATAAAAGGTGAAATAATTAATAGTTACCTCATTAACTAGCGGAAGAAACAAGCGAAATTTACATAACTCCCGTTAATCAATTCGTCTTACATAGAGATTAGTACCTGTAATCGATTTCGTACAGATCTTTAGATTGGTGCTCCACCGCATCTTCGTGTAGAGTCTCGTGCTGATAACGTGTTGTGAAACAAGCCTAATAGCTAAAGAATAAGAGAAGACATGTAAAGAGAAAGATGGAGATTTCATTAATTAGGTGTGTTCTACAATATGATACAAATGATATGTATATATAGGAGAAGATAACTTAGAGAAAAAGCCTAACTATATTTGGTATTGATAACCACAATAATATATATTTATAACAATTGTGAGATAAAACATATAATTTGTATAAGTGGTAAGATGCTATAAATGGTATCATAGAGACTCAATTGTGGAAAGGATGCTGAATTTGCCAATTAAACACATTAATAATGAAATTGAGATTCCAATTTCAATAATTCCAAATATCCAACTTCCAACACATTATTGAGCTTTGTGAACCAAACACACCCTTATTGTGTTTCCTCATGATGTGATGATGGGATTTGACATGATATGCTGATGGGATTTGACTACTAGTTATCACACAGTTGAGGGGATTGAGTCCATAAGCATAGATTGTGATTTGAGTGTGCTGCAAAACAAGAACATTACTGTCAGTGCAACGGCTGGGGCGAGGACAAGGGGTTAGTGGGGCCTTTCAATTGATTTTTAACCTTGAAAATGGTAATGGATTGATATCGACTTGCGCCCTTTCATTGTGTAACAGGGTTGAGGCCGAAACGTCGTTGTTAACAGTATTTGTCACACATTAAATGGTATCTCAGACGCATTTGAAGCCACAACTATTGGCCAGGAATGAGTATGACCTCAGGATATGTTGATGTCATGTTAACTAAATTCAATTCAACAACTTTCTAGTTTCTATAAAAAACAAAGTGTAAACTAAAATGCTATTCAACACACAAATACATCAACAGCAGACACCCTTAACATAAAGCACTACGTATATAGCATACAACTAATTAGTCAAACCATAAAAGTGGGATTGTAATATCTGCAAGCAAATCAGTCACTCCAGTTATCCTCATCAACTGCAGAAGGCTGCCCGGTTCTACCACATTCATCCTGCAACATGTCACAAACCGAACTAATTAACAACTTAACAATAACTCAATCTACAGTTACATTACTGCATGACATACCGCATCATCAGAAATCAACTTGGGAGGTGACCATGTAAGTATTTGTCTGTCATTACCACCTGTGTACAGTTCCTGATCATTGGCGCTATAGCAACAACAATTTACATTCTCATAGTGTCCTTGAAGTGTCATCCTACTCCTCCCTGACCACACATCAAATCCCTAGACATCCATAAAACATGTTTAAACTTTATAAAATATAAATATTCATACAAAAAACATATATCTAATGTTGTTAAGCGACATACTTTAACAGATGTCATGCATGGAAGAAAGACGATGCCTGAATCCTGAGTCACAGCCAACTGTATTGCTTTGCTGCTTTGCATACGCACCATCTCATAGTGCACAAGTGTGTTGCACCCAGATTGTATGTCCCACAATCTTAATCTTGAATCAGATCCTATATATAACACATGTATACCCAAGATAAGAGAAATTTGAAAATGAGTATATTGTTTGGAAAGATTATTCATTGTGCAAATCAGGCTGAACCTGCACTTAGAAGATACATGCCGTCCTCAGTTGCTTTCAGCCCCAAAACCGCACCATAATGAGCAGTAGCCCGATCTTGACTGGTCAACAATCCAGGATGAAGTCTCTGCTTACCAGATCCCTTTGCATGTTTAAGAATCTTGTTATTACCAGAGTGCTTTGAGCTACTTCCAGAACCTACTTTTCTCGGTGGTGCTCGAGCTTTAGATGTTGAAACCTAACAATAAAACAGATCATATGATTTTTTTCAACATGTAACAAGAATAACTTTTTATTATAAAGGTGTCTATGAAAAAGTCAACCTTGGTAGCGGAAGGGTCAACTAGAGGTGGACGCCGTCCAAGCTGAGAGTGTGATTGATCCAAAACAGAAAAACATCCTGCACGTCTAATGTCCCAAAACCGTATCGCTCCGTCACAACCGCCCGTCATTAAAATCCACTCGCTAGAAGTTGACCACTCCACTGACATTACACCATCTGTCATCAACAGAATAATGATAACACGAGCTTTCAGATCCATGTGTATAATATGCTTAAACTAATAACTTAATATATAACATCAGCATACCACGATGACCAGATAACGTGTGAGCAAACGCCCCTGAAGCCATATCACAAAGCCGAACCTGTACATCTTCAGTTGCAGCAGCAATAAGCATGTGAGACGTGGCTAACGTTGACATTGCAGTTCTGTAAACCTTTCCTGGCATTTTAAAATCCATCACCACCTATAAAGAACAAAACATTACAACAAAAGTTCAGTTTGAGAAACACCATATTTATTAAAAGCCCTCGCTTGTTGCGCCTAGTCCCATTTTCCAGAATTCCAGGCGAGGCCCAATGTATGCACTTCTAGTTCCTAGGCCCTCGCTTCTTAAGTTGACGACACGTCAACTGGTATTGATGACATATCAAGAACAATGATCATTTAAACCATTACCATTTATTACTTTCGAACCTTTGGTACTCTTTCAAGTTTTGGAAACACGTTTGAATCTTCACTCTTTTAGAACTTTTGGTACTAACTAGATGATATTAAATGTTATATAACAGCTTTCGTTTATTCTATATAAAGAACAGGTTCAATTTCCTAACACACAAGATCTTCTAATTTATTTTTATTTAAGTACGTTTTTTTTCCGAGGCCCTCATTTTTTTGCTCCTAGCGCATTTTATAACTACAAAAAACACATAACCGTAACAACAATAAGGTAATAAGAACAACTATCCACACACATACCTCTGTGGTATTGGTATCCCAAACTTTGATATGGTGATCATACGAACCGGTGACAAAAAGACCTGTATCAACCGGATACCATACAGCAGTCGATATGGCATACTTATGCCCATTCTCATGCTGCTTGTCAACAAGTACAGGCTTATGCTTAGCAATAAGTCCACCAGCATCGTACTCAGTAGCGCGTTGAATATCGAAAATAGCAAGCGATGCATCTGATGCTCCGGATAACAAATACCTCCCCTCTGTCAAATCAACCTGATTTTATGATCAAACAAACTGACCTCCACAATAATAATAATAATAATAATAATAATATACCTGGAGAGTATTAATGGAGGCACGGTGAGGAGAGAGAAGCTCTTTGTGATTGGAGAGAAGAAGAGAGGATGAACGATGGGAACGAATACGGTTGGTGAAGGAATTAGGGCGAAGTTTACCCGATTCTCTAGCTCCGATCTGCTTCCACATTCTCCTCGCATCTTCTTCTTACAAGGACCGTTAATGGTTGTTGGTTGGTTGATTCTGCAACTGATCTGTTTTATTGGTAGGCAAGAGAGAGAAGAGTGACGTCAACTGGGGAGTTGTAGATGAAGACGGTTGTTAGTTTAGTTATGTGATGATGCTGGAATGGGCCGAGATAACCCCACATAAGGTACTGGCCCAATTGGTTTGACTAAATTTTGTAATTATCAAGTCGTTAATCGGATGTGGGGTAAGTACTAGTGATTAATCTTGATTAACTGGATTGAATTTAATGTAAAAATTTTAGTTTTATACATTTACAAAATACATTTTGGCCGGAATCTCGTCGAAAACCGTTGACTTTTGATGTAATATTGCCGAAACCCGTTGATATTGGTTGAAACCTGCCGAAAACCGCTGATTTTGGCTAAAATCTCATCAGAAAAAGCCATTCAAGTATGATTAATCCTGATTTTGGTGGATTTGACCAATAATTGGTCGATTAGCCAAAAAAATAATCAATGAAGTGGGGATTAGTGATTAATCGAGGATTAATCAACGCCTATTCGGGATTTTGCAACATTGGACTAGCATATAGGTTTTTAAATCATGCATTGTCAATAACTTAAAGTCGTAAATAAATTGATCAAGTTAATGTAAAAGATGTTAAATAGGTGGCGTTTCAGATATTCACTTTAAAGCGATCAAATATCATATTTTTATAGAACATAAATTTTCAATAAATATTGTATAATCATCTTATAACGTGTTTTAAGAAAATACACTACTCAATCAACGAAATCAGTGACAAAGCTATCATTAGTTTTACCCTGATCTCAAACTACTAAAGAGTAAGTGTAAATGTGGTGTAACTAGGAATACGAATGAGCAAAATCGGTATCGGTACCGATTTGGTATCGTCGGTACCGAAGTTTTAAGTTTCGGGATCGGTACAGTATCGTTACCGGTACGATACGATAAGGTACCGGTATTTCTCCATTCTTTATCTTCGGTGCCGGTATAATCCCGGTACCGAACCGAATATTTCGGTACCGGTACTGGTACCAAGAATTTGCGAATTTCGGGATCGGTATTGGTACCAAGAATTTAAAAATACAACATATTAATCCAGTAAGTGCTTTGGTAATCACTAGTCGTCAGTCAATCAATAAGATCATGACTAATTAATCAACGTTTAGTCGGGATTTTCACAACCATGAATCCAAATCGAAGCATCCATATGGAGGAATAATACCCGAAAATATACTATTCCAATTTCAAGTCTTTCTTGTTAATCTCAAAGACTCAAACTAAACTCCCAATTCCCTTATCCAATCCATATGAAAGTGATCAAATGAAATGAACTTCCTCTGCAAACCATTCGAACCCCTCTCCTTCAATCTCACCCTCAACCCCCAGCACCACCCATTCAAACTCACCACCAGTTTCCGTCCATGCCGCCGTCCAATCCTCGCCTCCGACCACCCAGCCTCCACGTCCGATATCGACATGGTCCGAAACAAAGACGGCATCTTCACCGCCAAACCCAAAAAAGTCGTCATCTTATGGGACCTCGACAACAAACCCCCACGCGGACCCCCATACGACGCCGCTTTATCCCTTATAACCCTCGCCTCACGCTTCGGTGACGTCATTGACGCCTCCGCTTACGCCAACCGCCACGCCTTCATCCACCTCCCTCACTGGGTTCTCCAACAACGCCGTCATCAACGCCATCAAGACAATTTAGAGCGTAAAGGCATTATTACTTCTTCAGACCCGTATATATGCACCGTATGCGGTCGAAAGTGTAAAACCAATGTAGAACTTAAGAAACACTTCCAACAGTTACATGTTAGGGAAAGGGAGAAGAAGATGAATAGGATGAAAATGTTGAAAGGGAAGAAACGGCAGCGGTTTAAGGAACGGTTTATTTCGGGGAATTTGAAGTACGTGGAGGCGGCGAGGAGTTTGGTTACGCCGAAAGTTGGGTACGGGTTGGCCGGGGAGCTGAGACGGGCGGGGGTGTTTGTGAAGACGGTGGATGATAAGCCTCAGGCGGCGGATTGGGCGTTGAAGAGACAAATGCAGCATTCGATGAGCCGTGGGGTTGATTGGTTGGTGTTGGTTTCGGATGATTCGGATTTTGTTGAGATGTTGAAACGGGCGCGGGTGTCGAGTTTGGGGACGGTGGTGGTTGGGGATTGGGATCGGGCGTTGGGGAGGGAAGCGGATTTGTGGGTGTCGTGGAGTCGGGTTGAGAATGGGGAGGTTACGGAGGAGGAGTTGGTGGTTAGGAGTAGGAGTGATCGGGTTGTGGATGGTGGTGATGAGGGTTTGTTTGTTTCGGATTTTGATGAACGGGGTTTGGATGTAGATGGTGTTTTGGATGAGTTAGTCGGGAAGAGGGGCGTGTTTAGTCAGTCCAAGGTTTCGATGTTTTCCGAAGGGGAGGATGAAGATTATGAAGATGACGGAAGTGATTATTTATCGGATAGTGATGGTGAAGAAGAAGATGATTGGTACATCCGATAGAAAAAAATACTCGTATTTTCAGTTCCCGGCGTTATTTGATCTAAAGATTCTTGCTTGTGGTTAGCAATGGCATTTCCTCAAGTCCATTTTTACAGGGAATTCTTCTTTTTGTTGTTTATATATTTATTCTTTTGCATAATGTAGAAAGTTTTGATCTTATAGATTTAACTATTTTATATTAGTTTGATGATCTCAAGTTGTATAATTAATCCAAAGCTTTGATGATAAAGTTAGATCTTAGATGTAGGGAAATGCGTTAAAACTATAGACCGTGATAGATTCTTTGTAATTCACGCTGTATGGTCTCAGCTGAGCATAAGCATGATAACTATTGCACCTACGATCGTGTCTGTAAGGGTATGTTCCTTTTGTTTTCTAAGGAGTGCAGCAAGAAAGTGAAAAGGAATATATTTATCTTTAAACATGCTTATTTGATGCTCCAGGTATTACATCTGTGGTGCTCAGGAAGAGACTAGCATGGCACTTAGAATGTAATCCGTAAACCGTTGTTTGCATAGCGGTTGTCACCCATGGTCAGGTACACTTATTTCTGTCGCTATGGTGTATACGTTATTATGTTTTTCTTCATGTATATCTTATGAATTTGCATACACAATCTATTTGTCAAAATTCGTACTTGGCAAATTCTGCTTTAGTATATTTGCATTTTAGACGACTTCATTTTCTTGTTTAAAGTTAGGGGATTGATTGAAACCTATGGCTTTTGTGTATGCCTACATTATTCCACTTCAAATGTTTCTCCTAGAAGGTTTAGGGAATGCATGTTCTAAACTTATATAATATAAATAAACCAAAACAAGACCAACCACCACTTTAGGTAGGATCTAGGGAGTGTGGGATGAAGATAAACCATATCACTATCCCAGAGTTGCGTGAGTGTAGGTGGGCGGGGTCTTTCTCCTAATTCTACACTATCATTTGGGTTATAAGCCCTTTAAAGAGTAGTGCATGGTAGATCGTAGCGTGGACCATATAAGCCCTTTAATGAGTAGTGCATGGTGTTTAATAGTGGCCAGTATCATTTTTCCTATTCTCACTCTGGATTATCGTTGTAGGCCGTAGGGAAGGCCATTGGAGGTTTGAGGTTATGAAGCTTACACGATGAGCATGTAAACTAAGTAATCGGTCCAGGATAATATGACCTGGAGTTATTTAGCCAATGTACACAATCAGCACCCCTTCAACTAGGGCTGGAAGCCTTCACATTGCAGGCGACACGCCTTTTAAGTTTCAACCCACGGTTGAGGCCAACACCAATAACCTTTAGTGATGACAACTTAGGTTTTAGAATGATTTAAACGTAAATTTAAGGGTGTAGCCGAGTTGAGCTGACACAACTTCAAGTTCGAATACGACTTATTATAGAAATTTAAAGTTGACTCGAGCTTAATTTAGCCTTTATTTAAGTTAAAGCTCGATTATCTAATCAACTATTGAGTTCAGTGCGACTTGATTAGATTACTGGAATTACAATATTATATTATAATCATCAAGGTTGCTATTAGATGACTCGTCCGGGCCTAAGTCCATATATTAAGCCTGATGCTGGACCCCTGCCATCGGGTCATCAAACATCGGTAGTTTAAAATCAAGGTCCAATGACATGCCGTTTGACACAATACATTTGTTAGCAGGGTGTAAAACTGTAAATTATTGCCAAATGGACAGGGGATAAAATATTTAAAAGCCCATAAAGTTTTGAAATGTAAAATTGGCTACTCGAGTCCTAATTCCTAAACAACTCATAATGATTGAGAGACCATGTGAATTATCCATCAACTAGGCGAATTCTTAACTTGAGAGGATGACATCTTAAGGAATTTTATTGCATTTTGATGATTCTTGCATCACATTGTTCATAAGATTAATGGAGATTCTGTAAAATTCAGATAACCAACCAACTGAAGTACTTAATTATATAAAAACAAAAGTGGAAACTGGCAATATACTGCAATACTAATTACCCATGTGATGGTTTTTTATATTTAAAAAACCAGCATATCGGGTCAGACAAGGTGTCGAACGAAACGTTATAATGTCAAGGGCAAGTAGCTTGTTTTTACAAAGAATAACAGGCGTAAACGATCTTAAGACTAAAATCCACATGCAAAATATCAGGATGGAAATTAGGATAGACTTTTGACTTTCAACTCATTAAAATAAACTAACTTTCAGCCATTTCCAAAATAGACTTTTTAGTTATGGATGTCATTATGCCAATGAAAATGTTGACATGGCAGGTGGTGCCGGCGGTGAACACCACCCCGCTGAAATCGGCACCTTTGGCGGTGGAGATTTGAATGCTAATATGCCGCTTTGATTGCCGACCAAATATGAGATAGAAATAATATTTTATTTATTCATATCTCAGTCATACTTATTTGACTTCTTCCAACTTCCAAAAAGAAGAAAAAAAACCTTTTTAAAAGTAGATTCAAATTGAAGATGGTGATGAGAAGAATTTGGGAGTTGCAGATGTCTCATGGGGGTGGAGCTGTGGAGGAGAAGAATATGGGCCTTTAATTTAACCTAACGTGTAATATAATATTCTCTAATTCTAATTCTAATTTAAAAGAAAACTTCATATATATTTAAGTAGGTCAAATACTTTTTAGTTAATAATATGTTTTTGTTAATTTTCTTAAAGAAAAACTAAATATAAATTTTTTTATAAACATCCCGGTATAAATTTTAACGAAAACGGATTTTTTTTGGAAAAAAAACATTTTTTTGTCTCGTAAACGACTTTGACACGCGCTTGAACCGGTAAACTTAGCGAAATATTTACGTTTTTGACTACTCGACAACGATGAGTACTCGAAAATTATTTTTTTTATTTTACGTTTGTTCACCAGATTTAATATTTTTATTTAAGTTATATTAAATTAACTTTACTTATATTAATAATATTATTATTTATTTAGAAAGAGAGGGAAGTGGTGAAATGGTAACCATTTCCATGATATTGTTGAAAATAGTGGAGTAGAGTGACGTATGATGTGGCGCAATACAATGAGAGATAAAATGGCATGTATACCTTATAGTCCTATGATTCTATATATTATAAAAGGACAGAGAAGTAATTTTATAAAAAAATATATATACATTTAAGAAGTTGGCCCTAGTACTTTCATCATCATCATTATCTTGAGTATGCGTTCAATAATGTGTGATGTGGTGGTATAGTAAATGTAGTAACAAAAAGAGCACGTAAGAAAACCAGACTGTCTTATATTTACCCTTCCTTCCAAAGCAAGCCTATATATTCATCACGTGAACACTCTGTGCCAAACAAAACAGACTGCAATTACCCTCTTTGTCTCTATTCCCCATCTCAAAATAATTCTACCAACATTTTCTGCTCTATACTAATGATGTTTAACAGATATTTCTTTAATATAATATATAGATAGTTTTGTATTTAGAAAGAGTTTGGATTGAATAAAAAGAGAAATACATAACTAATATGAATTTGGGGTCGATCGAGCAAAGTTTGGGAGTTTAGTAACGGGGTATCATTTATGGCAGCGTGATCAGACTATACTATGACATTTCTAAATTGTATTAGCTTTAGATTGTAAGATGCGTATACATCGATGCTAGGATAATTTATTCTATTTTGACGGATGCATCAGACATATTTAGGTAATTCGGTGTTTACTTTATTTCTTTTAACAACTTTTGGATCTATCCCAATACCCAAGTAAGCCTTTCTAAGACGGGATGTCAATTGTGCATACCGATTTTGTGTAGGTTCCCTGGACGGATCACACGAGATATCTCGGTCTACTCAGGTGCGGAATCCCTGCGTAGATCGTTACGAGCGTAGAAAGCAAATCAAACAAACACACACGAATAAACCGAAACACGTTATGTATTAATAACTGAACTCACGTGATATGAATCACTGATACAGACTCCCGTCCTCACGTTACAATGAACTCAAACCAGCTTAGATCAACTCGATGAACTCCTCAACACTAAGCCGTAACCTAGTATAAATACACGACAACTTCGCCTGATATGTTCAGGCGAAGTTGTCCATAACTTCGCTTGTTCAACAAGTTCGCCTAGGCGAACTTGTTAACAACTTCGCTTAAACAAAAACATAAATAACATTACAGACTCGATTACAGACACTAGACTATGAACTACTGACATTTATACACCAACATTTTGCTTGACTCACCCAGAAATATCATCAAAGAGGAATCAACTAATATGGGAAAATCCTCGTGAATCAAGTTTTGAACATGAGACCGTGAATATCCCAAATATTACCGTCACCCCATGCTATTGGACAGAATGCCAATTGCTAAGGCCATCAGTAGTGGAAAAGGCCAAACGTCATCACCTTACTTCTACATTGGTTGCTTCCTCATCTTAGCCCCACCATCATCAAACCAGTGTTGTGTACAAAATGCTGGAAGGGTTTTTGAAGGTCAAAACACCCCAGAGCGCCGGAGGGGGGCGGTGTTCCCCGGTGTTTCGGGTCAAAACGTTACCCCATAACGCCGAGTATGCTCGTTCTAAGTGTGTACCCTATTGAGATGTTTGTTTTATGTTCACTGCTATTTTATGATATGCCAGGATACTTGATATAAATCGTATTCTAGTACTCCGATATTTAAATATTTGATTTATGTTTTTGAACTCTCGGATGGGCAAAAGTATATATGTGTGAACCCTCGGGTGGGCAAAAGTAAAATTGCACTAATTTTGACATTATTTTACTAATCTCATGAAAATAACGTTAAAAGTGGTGGAAGGTTAATCAGGCATTATGTGGTGGCGTTGTTAGCCGAAAGACAAGGGCACATGCACCAATCAGCTGGTGTCCTGATGATTGAGTGCTATGTGCCTTATGTCTAAGGCTTGATGCAAAACTACTATCGAGCCGAGGGTATCACCGGAAGCAGCCTCTTTATCCCTATGGGATAGAGGTAAGGCTGTCTACATCTTACCCTCCTTAAACCCTACCATAGCATTGCTATTGGTGGGATATACTGAGTACGATGATGATGATTTATGTTTATGAAGTTTTGATTACGTGTTTGTTGGTTGAATATTGTACTCCACTTATAAGACCTACAAAACATTACAAAAAGTGCTTATTTATCGAAGCTTAGTGTACTTTCATGAAACATATTTAATTTACCAAAGCCTTCAAATTTTAGTTTCTCGTTATGTGATCATTACTTCTCGTATTTGGGTACCGTTTGTCGATTAATTAGATTCTCAATCTTTTAGTATTATTATGTCGACCCACATACTTGACTCATACATATTATTTAAGCGGCAAACTCACACACTCCTTATTTACTCGTAATTTTACACAAACGAGACTTGAACCTTCATTATTTGAAAGATATTTCATCTTATCTAAAAACATTAGTAAAATTAAGCTAAAAGCCTCTTGATGAGTACTGAATAAAGTAGATTGGAGCTTAGAGTATATATGCATATTTTGACTGTATCGAAGGATGTCTTTTAATTCTTTAATTATGTTTATGTCTTTTTTTTTATAACGGTGTTTGGAACTACCCTCAAATCCTCAATGTCTAAGTGAACTTTCATAAGACATGGTGCCGATCATTCATACTAATTTTGACGTTTTAGGCATGAGTCACCAGGAACCCACTAGTCTACCGCTATGATAAAATCTCATTGAGTCAGGTTTATAACATGCACTTCAAAGATTTCAAGATTTAACTCATTTTTATAGTAATTGGACCTTTAAGGCCAATTGGAAGTTTTTGTTTCTATTTCTATTTTTTTATTGAGGTGCTCTCCACATATCACACATTTCGAGTTAGATGTCATATGTTTATTTCTAGATAAAACAATTTTTTTATTCTACCATCAAAACTTAAATGTTAATTTAAGTAACCACGGGTTCATATTAATGTAGGTTGTTAATATGTATACTTTTGTTTTTATATAACAAGAAACTGGGAAATAATTGTAGCCTTATCTAGTTAAAAGAAGAAGACAAGAAGCATTGGTCAACTTATTATACTTTCTAAAAATGCTAACAAAAGTAATCCATCACATGCCTCGATCAATCAAATATTCCTTTCCATAACACTCTTCAATTACCTTATTCCCTCCTTGGTATTACCATTACCAAAATAAAATAACAATAAAATTACCTTTTCCAAGTTTTAAATAATTAAATAAGAATATAAATAGTGACAATATCTATAAAGTAGATCGAACTTTGTAATAAACTTTAATTGATTTTAGTTAAAGTGTTACGGAGGGTTAGTAAATTAAAAAGTAATGTAATGTCACTAACATGTAGAAGTTGTTTAGATGTTACGGTTTGAGATCCGATGTTATATTGAGGTACCAGATAGATGGCGTCCCTATCACCTCCAAAACACTTGGTCTTATCATCATTTGTAAACTCTTTTTTCACTCTCCATCTCCATGTCTTCAATCACTCATCATTTATTTATTTATATGTACTTTAATTTTGATGATTCATTTACATAACCGCTCGTGAACATTGAAGATGTAGCAACTTCTTGGCATGCTTTATTTTTAAGAAAAAAAGGTTTATATTTAGAAGCAATTTACTACATTTTATATACATACTAATAAGATGTATGAATGTTGAATCGACCATCAAAAAGTACAAACAATGCGTAGTGTTTAGGTAGATGTTAAATGCTAATTACTCATCTTACATCCAAATCTTGACGCTTCATTTGATGTTCATTAGTCTTCATGTTAAATGGTAAAGATCACCGACATATAACACTCTTACTCGTAAAGTGGTAAGCACACATTCACTTCTCACAATGTAGGCAAGGGTAATTATTGGCAAGTAGAGATCACCTTCGCTTCTCTATAACTTAGTAGAGATTCTTATATACAAATGTTTCTCTAACCTATTTGATATAAGACTTCTCCCCAATTTCATTTTGGTTCATTCATGGAATTGACAAATGGTGTTGTTTATCTCATTATGTGATGTGCTTCAAACACTTAATACAATCATGTCCCTTTTTAGCAAATTTCTTTGTTTTACGGGAGTGTTTTTGGTAAGCGATTCTTAATTAGTTCGCAGCATTGACCATAATTCCTTTGTATATTTTTCATTATACCTGTTGGATATTTGTGACAATGGATTATATTTCATGAGTATGATAACATTTGCACGAAATACCAGTACCGAACCGAACATTTCGGTACCGATGCCGGTACAAAATATTTCAAATTTTCGGGATAGTATGGTGAAAGACAAAATTACCCTTCATTTAACATTGTGAATTGGATGGAAATGACAAGAAACAGACAACTTCAAGGTTCCATATGCAATAAAAAACGCTTTTGGACGAAACTTGCATAAGTAACCAAATCTTAAGGACGAAAATGACACTTTACTCTTTTACTTGTTAAAAACAATGAACTTCAAATTCAAATAATTTGTAAATTTACATTCCACTTGAAAATTTAAAGGTCATACGTAAAACCTCTTTATATTTATATATTATTAATTTATCGATTTAATAATATCCCGATAAATTAATAAAATTTGATTCAAGCATTATTAATTTATAGATGTTTACTGTACAACTAAAAATTTCACTAAGTTTTAATTTAAAAAAAAATGTACATAACCTCACACTAAAATTGTATATAACTTTCAATGTGTCGTAGCGGCAGAAAGTATGATTTTTTAAAATGGGGACCCATGTTTGATCCTCACCGACAATATCTTAGGGAGGACATGAGTGACTCAATGAAGGAATACCAAAATCTTTGTGTATTCTAGTTCGATCCTGAGGGCGTTTAAGTTTTACCTCAGGTGGGCCTTTGGACGGGTTGATTTCTCTGAAACTGGAGATAATTTGAAGTGTCCTAGTTTGATTTTTGTCATTAGGCCACCATGTACAGGGTACCAGGACAATTCTCTGTTTATTGACATGATAAAAAAACTTAATTAATAATTACTCCCTCCGTCCCATTATAAGTGTCATAGTTTGATTTTTCAAGTCTTTATTGTTTAACTTTGACCGGCAATATTTTTATTTGCGTTATATAATACTTGATGTAAAATATATGAATGGATTGGGTTTTAAATGTATTTTACATTGATATAATTTTTATCAAGTATTATATGACTCGAAAAAAAATATTTATGATCAAAAATGCAAAAGAGCGATTTGAAAAATCAAAATAAAACACTTGTAATAGAACAGAGAAAGTATGATTTTAGACAGGTGAGTTTTGTTGGTGTAGGTTGAATTCAATAATAATAGAATAAGAGTACCATATGTTTATTTATTTAGAAACAAGAACCTGAAGAGTGAAATAGACCATTGAGGAGGCCCTGACCAGTTTCTCACTCCATGGTCCATACCAACCCACAATCCCACATGTTATGTTATGTTATGTTATGTTAACCATCAATCATCATCACTCTCACTCTTCCTTCTCAATACCAGATCTCATTTAATAATTCATTTTCTGTTCTTCATTCTTCACTTCTTCCGGTTTTTAATTTGTTAACATTAGTAACCGCTCTCATCTTCTCAAGGACACACATAAACCAGTCATATCAATCAACCTTCTTTTCATGGCCTTTAACCATGCTTAAAAGCATCGTAAAGTACAAATCACGTTGTCAAATGGTGGTGGTAAGTTCAAAGCTCTCTATCTCTTGTTTTTTATTTCGCTCGTCCTGTCATTTCATCATTTGTTTGTTTGTTTGTTTTCTACCCACATTTTGTCTTTTTCTCTATTACCAACTCAACTCTCTTCATCATCTTATTCCTTCTGTTGCTGCTCTTAGTTTTCATCTCTTTTTAACCATTTCATATGAATTATTAACTTATCAGATCTACATTGTTGTTTTATTACCACCTAAACTCCAAATCTCTTCGCCAATTATTAACAAATGTTTAATTATTTGCCGCTGTTATGTTGATTTTATCGATTGGCACATTTTAACCATTGTTCTGAAGGTGTTTGATGAAATGCCAAGGTGAATTATAAGATGTAAATTGTTGTTTTATTGCCTAAACTCGAAATCTCATCGGTAATTATTAACAAATGTTGGATTATTTTGCTGTTTTAATCTTTATTTTATCGATTGGTGTGTTTTAAATACTGTCCTGAAGGTGTTTGATGAAATGCCAAGGTGAATTATGAGATGTAAACTGTTGTTTTATTGCAAACTCGAAATCTCATTGGTAATTTTTAACAAATGTTGGATTATTTTGCTGTTGTTATCTTGACTTTATCATTTGGTGCGTTTTAAATATTGTCCTGAAGGTGTTTGATGAAATGCCAAGGTGAATTGTGAGATGTAAATTGTTGTTTGTTTTATTACTTAAACTCGAAATCTCATATTAACAAATGTTGGATTATTTTGCTGTTGTTATCTTTATTTTATCATTTGGTGCGTTTTAAATATAATGCCAAGGTGAATTGTGAGATGTAAATTGCTGTTTGTTTTATTACATAAATTTAAAATGTTGGATAATTTTTTGATTTAATCTTAATTTTACCGGTTGAAGCTTATATGGTATAGATTTGGTGTGTTTTAAATATTGTCCTTAAGGTGTTTGATGAAATGCCAAGGTGAATTGTGAGGTGTGAATTGGTTTATGCTGAGAGTACTTTGTGTTTATTTGATTTTCAGGTGGGATTAATGAGTGAATTGGCGTATTAGAGTAATAAGTAGCTTTTGTGTAACAAGTAGAAGCCAAATTATTATAGATTTTTGATTAAACAAGGCAAGTTGAAAGATGTTGTGTGCGTGTTCGGGTGAGCAATTTAAGGTAGAAGAGCCGGTTTCTCGATCACCGGAGTCGTTAGCTACACGGGATTTCTCAGCCAGTGGTCTTTCTTCTCGTACCGGGACCGGAGATTGGGACTCAAAGTTTGAAGATGCTCAAGTTGATGAAGCTGAGTCCACTCTAAAAGAAGCACTGTCTTTGAACTATGAGGTAGAGCTAACTGCTTAACTGTTTCATTACATGTTTGCCATTGTTGATATAAATTTGTTTGCTTCTTTTTTTGGCTACTTTTTGAATGATGAGTGTATACATGTATGACATGTTATATGCAACTGTAGGAAGCTAGGGCTTTGTTGGGTAGACTTGAGTACCAAAAGGGCAATTTTGATTCTGCTCTTCAAGTTTTTTATGGAATCGACATCAAAAGCTTGTCACCCCGGATGATTAAAGCAATTAGTGACCGAACCCTACAACAGATTTCAAAATCTAAATGGGAAAATGGTCTGTTAGGTTTGATGTCCCTGCATTCAGTGAGTCTGCTTCTTGAAGCGATCCTACTTAAAGCAAAATCACTTCAAGCAATGAGCAGGTTTAAAGGTATGATACTTAATGGATCACATTTTATATCATAATACTTTTATTCCTCTGAATGTTATTTTGTTTTGTTATATCAGAAGCTGCAAAGGAGTGCAGGATGATCTTGGACATCGTTGAATCTGCATTACCTAATGGAATGCCTGAATCCATGTTTGAAGACTGCAAGTTACAAGAAATGTTTCACAATGCGTTAGAATTGCTTCCAAAGTTGTGGATAGAAGCCGGGGTTTTAAACGACGCTATTGTAGCATACGAAGGGCTTTAGTTAAGCCATGGAATCTGGTCCCGCAAAGGTTATCCGCCTTACAAAAGGACCTGGCTGCAATTTTACTTTACGGAGGTGTTGAAACAACCCTTCCTCAAACCAAAACATGGGATCCGCATTATCCTAAAACCAGCACAGAAGCACTTCTGTTGTTATTTATACTCATGAAGAAGTTATCATGTGGAGAAATAAAATGGGATCCTGAAATTATTAGCCATTTGACTTTTGCATTGTCAACGTGTGGTCAATTCGAGTGTCTTGCTGCTCATATTGAGGAGCTTCTTCCACGAGTGTATAAACGAATCGAAAGATGGTATTCTTTAGCTCTTTGTTACAGTGCTGCTGGTCAAACCGAATCTGCAATAAACATTTTAAAGAAAATTCCAGGGTCATCTGAATCAGAACATGAACCACATATTCCTTCTCTTCTATTGGGGGCTAAATTGTGTACTCAGAACTCTAATCATGCCCATGAAGGAATAATATTTGCTCGAAAAGTTATTGAATCGAGTAATCTAGAAAACGAACATTTCAAAAGCATTGCCCACAAGTTTCTTGGGGTTAATTATGGAAATGCAGCTAGGGTTTCTTTATCAGATTCTGGTAGAGTGTTCTACCATGAAGAAGCTTTGAATTCTCTTAATAAAGCTGCTTCTTTCGGTGATACTGGTGTTAACAGTGATCCTGAAGTTATATTTTATCTTGGATTAGAAAATGCGATACAAAGAAATTTGGATGTAGCATTTGGTAAAATGATGTTATATTCTGATGTGATTGCTGGTAGCTCATCAAAGGGTTTTACATTATTAGCGTTGATTGTATCAGCTGAGCAAAGATTTAAAGATGCTGAAACCATAGTTGATATTGCTTTGGATGAAACAGGAAGAGTCGACCAATTGCAACTTCTTAGGTTAAAAGCCGTGCTTCAAATTGCTCAAGAACAGCCCAAACAAGCAATCGAAACTTACAAGATTTTATTAGCCCTAATTCAAGCACATAGTGAACTTCATAACAAGAACATGGACTCTGAGGTATATGCAAATTTATCTCTTCTTTTATTACATTTATATACAGTTTTTATAATTATTAGTAACTAGTTTGGGTTTCCCCGTGTGATGTGGTGGGAATATTGTGCATGCATGTATACAGCCCGACCTATTAAAGCACGTGCGAAAGTTGTTTACGATACCAAAAAATACTTTATTTTGAATAAAAATTCCGTTTTCAGTACAATTTATATTGGAATGTTGAGAAAAAGAACGAAACATAGCTGTGTATGTAGAAATTTTAAACAATTAACGAAGAAAAGTTACTAGAGAAATATAAAATTAAGTACCAAAATGAGATATTAAAATATTTAATGGGTTAAAATTTTATATTATTTTTAGTTTCAAGGGGTGAAACTGAAACTTAATTTTTTTTAAACTTGAACGCTTAAAAAAGGTAGCAAATTGTGATTGGCCAAGTTACTATTCATGGTTTGCAAGTTGCTATATATATAATTTCCATTTATATGATTTTGACAGGAAATGGATAAAAAACTAGAAATTGAAGCTTGGCTAGATTTAGCCAATATTTACACCAAACTTGGATCATTATCTGATGCTGAAATCTGTGTTAGCAAAGCCAAATCGAAGGATTTCTACTACCCTGGAGCTTGGCATTCAACGGGTTTGTGCATAGATTCATAAAACATTGCTTCAATTTTTTTTAATAAAATTTTGATCTTTGTTGTAATCTTGAGGGCTTCTTGCAGGTTTGTTATTTGAAGCTCAATCTTTACACAATGAAGCACTTATTGCCTTCTCGGTTTCATTGTCTATAGAACCGGATTATGTCCCAAGTATTATTTCAACAGCAGAAACTTTAATGAAAATGGGTGGTACCGAAACACTTCCAATTGCAAGAAGCTTCTTAATGAACTCTTTGCGGTTAGAGCCTACTAACCATGATGCATGGTTTAACCTGGGTTTGATCTGCAAAAAGGAAGGTTTAGTGGTGCAAGCTGCGGATTTTTTCTAAGCTGCACATGAGCTCAAGTCATCGGCTCCGGTTCAGAGATTTGTGTAGCAACGTCTTGTTAGTTGAATTTTGTGAATACTCAAAAATATGTACATTCGTTCCACTTATGAGGTGACAGATGTTAGAATTCGGTGCAAGATAATTAATGTCGAAGTCAGTTTTTGGTACCTGTTTGATTGATCATCCAAGTCTTAAAGGTGATACGGCCCGAAGCAACACAAAAAAAGATTATCTTTTACATTGTCATGTCTAATACACTTTATAGACAGGTGTTTGGGTTGTGCTGTTTAACCCGTTTAATTAAACAGGTAGAATTCAACAAACTCTTTGAAAATTAGAATGCAAAATAAAAGAAATATGTCTCACAAACCTGTTTCCGACTTGCTTAACCTATTTGAAACTTACCAACTTGTTTATAACTTCATTCAATCCGTCAATTAGGTTGACTCGTTTAGATAAATGAGTCACAAGTTATGACACAAACAAGGGTGGTGTTTTAAGTTCTTTAGTTTAACACCTTAACTTGCCAATCCAAAACCCTTCAACATGACATGATTATAAGCCCTAAGATTTTAACACTCTTTTATGATTCCTTACTTTAAGCAATTTAACCCAATCATTAACTTAAAAGTACAACTTATGAAGAGTTTAAAGCTCACTAATCCAACAAGCATTTGGTATAGTTAGAACTGGTTCCAATAGAGTAGATCAATTCAACATCTACATAAATATATATGGTAAATATTACCAGTTCAACTGCACCATAAATGCAATGGAAAACACATGCGTAATTAGAAGGTACTGAAGTTGAAGGGCTAAAGCTGTCATTTCCTCAAAACTTTTTGATGAGAATGATAGTACAAACAGAACAACTACTCCCCCTTTGAAGTTTATTACACTGTACATAATAAAATAGCTGGAGCCATAAACAAACTTTGTACAATATTTATTGCCATTTCTGCAAATAATTATTTCTGTGACAACTTCCAGTTCTTGATGACCATCATGTTCTTACAAACACTGCATTCATCCATGTGGGAAAGTGATGAATTTGCTGGCAGTTATACACAAGTGTAAATGCCAATGAATGTTATCAAACAACTGAAAGAGAACCTTTATGTAACAGTTAAACCAAAGCTAGATGTTATCCCATCTGCCACTGCACGCACAAAATAATTCGCGTTAAACAATACCATACAGACAAAAACGACATGAAAATGATCAAAATCGTGCGTATAGGACAGCATAAGAAAAAAAGGATATGCAAAATAGCAAAAATAACGTATACCTTTAGAGTTGGTTCGCCTTTGTTAGCATGTGAAGCCTGTTTTGCAGCTGCTTGCATTTGAGCTCGTGCAGCTCTAACTGCAGCCTATTGTGCAAATTGTTCTTGCCTGCAAATTATGCAGACTTCAAAACATTGCAAGAATAACCAATAGATCTAATAATTCAATAAATTTGAAATTAAAAAGGGTTAGGTTTCAGCTTTCAAACAGAAAAGCATCCAATCACCATATTTGTTGCAAGGCCGGCCCAGGCCCAGTCTCCGAAGGCGCCGAAATTGTTTTTTAAACCTAATATCCAATTAACATTTGAGTTAGTTTAGACCCATTTAAACTCACTTTCAATTAAATCCATTTACCCAAGTACTGAAGTACCCAACTATACCCATTACCATTAGCCCGTTTAAATCATCACTTTAAAATCCAACGGACTGACAAGTATTGCTATTGAGAACGGTATATTAATTAGCACGGATTACCAAGAGTTGATCGAAAGCTATGCTTCCAAAAATCCTAGGAGAGCTTCACGCTTCGTTTAAGTATTTAAATTAGATCATTTTGCTACAATACTTTTGTTTTGTTTACTGTTATAAGAGACATTTAAATTAGGAAAATTGGTTTTTATTGGTCTCAAATATTGTCTTTTGGTCATTGTCGGTCCCAACTAACGAATTGGTCACTGATGGTCCCAATTTTTAATGTATTTGTTCTTAACGGTCCGCGGCTAACGATATCTTAACGCCGTTAGTTTCAGGTCGCCGGAAAAACGTTTTTGGCCGGGCTAGTCATTTTTTTTTGCCGGAAAACACCACATGAACACCGCCACCACCACCAATTGACTCACCGCCAACCAACCACCATCACTTAAGCACCATCAACTGATTCCAACGATGGTTCTAGGGTTCCGGCGACCTTAATAATTGGGGTTTTTACTAGAAAAAGGTTCCTAAAGGTACGATACAAAGTTACCATGATGTCTAGGACAGAATTGTTGAGTTTTCGGGAAAAAAATGTGTGTTGACAGGCCAAAAACGTTTTTCAGGCAACCTGAAACTAACGAGGTTAGAATTTTGTTAGTCACGGACCGTTAGAAACAAATACGTTAAAAGTTGGGACCGTAGCAACCAATTCCTTAGTTGGGACACCAAAAGACATAGTTGGGACCAATAAAAACCAATTTTCCTTTAAATTATATACAAGTAATCGAAATTAATAATAATAATGAAATAGAAAGTTACTAAATGAAAATCGCAAATAAAATTAACATATAGGAATGAATTGCCTTTTCTCTGCGGCTTTAGCTCGAGCTTCCTGAGAAGCCATGCGTTCTTCCTGTAATCTCTCTTGTTTGGCTAACCCTCCATCGAAGCAACCGAAGCAACCCATATGATCTGTCTGTCTCCCGCACAAAACCAAACTGTCGCCGTTTCTTGTGTCAATTTTTGATCGAGTGTTCACATAAAACCCGAATCCTAATTCATATATGAAAATCCGAATATGAATTATTTGAAATTTGGGATATCCATATTTTTCGGATAACAACCGAAATATTTTTTAATTATTAAATAATAAATATTATTTATAAAATTTAGATAATTTTTGGATATTTTTGAATAATTTTCGGATATTTTGGTTATCCGAAATATTTTAAAAGTAGTTTTTTAATTTTATTATAATTATTATTTTTTCGGATATCCGGTTCACTATTCGATCAGATATCCGGAATTCCGGATTCTGACAGTGAAATCCACTATCCGAAAGGCCCGGATATCTGACTTTGAACACATCTAACAATGTCTTTCTAATCAAACATTTTAGCTACTATCTAAAATGTTTATTGTAAAATGTAAGATGCTTAAGTTCAACTCATTTATTATTGGTAAACAATTAATCATTTATATTTTTATATAAATATATGATTATATACAAGTCCGGCTCAATAATAATGTTAGATAAACTTAAGGCTTAGAGTCACCAAATAAGTAGGGCCTCCGCTATAGTCGAAGTTCTTCTCTCAAAATATTATCATTTCATGTATAGGTAACATGTTATGTTAAACTAAAACATATATGGGCACACTTAATTTCACATTAGTAATATTGTACCATCAAGATACTTATGTTCTTAAAACACCTAACTGTATAACCTAATACCAACTAATATGATCACCACTATCTAAGCCCCCCTTTCTTAACTTCGACTCATACGCACGCCCCTTCTTAACTGAATTCTCTAACCAACCTACACCATTTCCATTTAAATTAGTTACGTTTATGTTACAAGATGTTGACTAAGTACACCTAGGATTAGATAGTACTTGCATTTGGAAACAATGAAACATCAACAGCTTTTCACCATCACCATCAACCACCACCCTTCTCCCCTCTCCATTCTTCACGGCCGAAACCAAATACATCCCCCCCCCAAAAAAAAATACACACACACACTTACGTCTTGCAATTTTCACGTTCTTTCAAGTGGTGTTGCAAGGATTCAAGGCCTAGGAACTTCCTCCTCCTTAAACCTTCTCATTGCTTGCTTGTTGTGATCTAACCACTTCTTATCTTCTTTATATTACAAGTTATAATCATGTATAAAGACACCACTCAAGTAGTTTGTCTAAAATCAAGCAAGAAACATGGATCTAATCTTTTAAATCATGTTGTTTTGTTTGAAATATATATATATATATATGATCACATGTTATGAACATATTAAAGGTCTTAAAATAAGCAAGTATTGGTGATTTACATGCCTAACAAAGTAATCTAATTAAAATTTAAATTAACCAAGTTGGTGTTTTATGTAAACATAAACAACATATGCATGTTCAACCTACAAACCCCCAAACATGCGGATTATAACTATAAATGAGTTTGTTTAGCAACATGACAAGCTATGAACATGTTTGTCTTTTCAAATAACCATTAGCTATGTATATAGCTAGTCATGTGATATATGATTAGTACTATTAGTTTTAACACCCCCTGTCATGGTTAGTCGTGCTAAATGGTCAAATGATTGCATATTGTCCAACTTCAGTATCGCCTGCAAAGCCACAAGGTGCGGGGTAAAAACATTATCACGTCTTGGTTTGGTTATAGGCTGTAATATATTACATAACTAATAGGCTTTCTTGTATTTTAGGCCATCACACTCTCCAATTCGCAGAGCCCAGTTGCCTCACTCTGACCATACTATGTTGTCTTAACCGAGCCCACACTGGCTTCAGAGTTTGGCTTGGGCGTTCCCTCGAGAATCCATACTGTCGGCTGCCACTTAACAGTCGTTGTGCCACCACAAGAGCATAACACTCTGGCATAACACATGGTGGAACTAAAACCCGGGTGGGCTCGGGATTCAAACTGACAACCTCGCAAGACCTAGCTAAAATCCTTCATTACTAATATCCACCCAAAGTGCTACAAATGAGATCAAACTTAAACCTCCATTAGAAAAACCAAGCCTCATAGTCTCCCACCATCAAACTTAAACCTCCATTAAAAAACCCCAAGTCTCATAGTCTTCCACCAATAACCCAATAGTCTTAGCTAGTCTATGATGATTATACTAGTTTTGTTTATCACATAAATCAACATGGTGTTTGAAAAAAAAGATTTTTCTACATTACATTTATTTAAATTTGAACCTTATTAAATTAATTAATTAAGAAGAGAAAATACAAAATTAAAGAAATTTTTCTTTGATTGTCATGTACACCTATATAAAATAGAAGAAAGGCGATACTTGCTTACCTTGTAACAAAAACTAAACATTAAAAGTATTAAACGACAAAACAAGTCTTTTATTCCAACACACCCCCTAAAAATTGAAGCCACTTTACATTTACGAGTTGGGGCCCATACGAGTTTGTCAAAGCAAGAGATCGAACGAAAACTATACACAAAGAATAAAATTCTATGAAACAATCAACATATACATACCAACAAAAAGCCCTCAAACAAACCGAAAAATGAAGTTGTTTGGGTCGTCACCTAGATCACAGAATACGACCAATCGAAGCTGATTATTTCAATGCTCGATCAGAAGCTTCTGTTATGGCATTCTTTACTTGATTATCTGTCTTGACCTTTCTTTCTTCTCGATGTTATTCGGATGCTTTGAATTGTCTATAATCTCGTTAACGATTGGAACCAAATACCAACCTATAGAAGTACAAAATATCGCGAAAGATCGTCCAGAAAACATCAATAACACCAAGATCAAGATCATAAACAATGGTAAATAATATGAGGGTTTCCACCATTCTCCAAACTTTCTTTTACATTGATCCAACTTAATCATATGATCAACCAATGGTTTCTTTTCAATATCTTCTTCGGTTTCTTTAAGAAAAGCAACATCTTTTAGATCAAGTGGCTCGGGAGAACTTAACAAGCTCGTGTTGTCATGTTTTATTCGATCTCGTAGCTTAATTATAATTGGTTGGACTTCATTTTGGTCTGTGTAAATGAACTTAACCATGGACACATCTTCTGACCCTTTTTGTGTAAAAATCTCTTGTCTTTTCTTGTCAAGATCCGCTAAAAGCGCCTCAAACTTGTCGAGTCCACGATCTGCATACGGGTTTGTGACGCTTTTATCCCTTCGGCTACCGAATATGTTTCGTCTTCTTGTTGGTTTTCTTGGAGAGTTGGAAGGAAATGGCCAAAGCACATCATAATCATCTTGTTCTTGACTATGGAACGAGCCACAAATGAAAGACATGGTTTCTTGTTCTTGAGAGCTTTTAATATGTTACAATATGAGAATCAAAGTGGTATGGAAGGAATTGTAAAGTATATAAATGGTTGTCCGGAGGTCTAATTCCAAATCTTGGAATAGTCAAAGGTGAAAAGTATTGACTTTGTGATGTTGATCGGAAGAAGAAGCTTTGGTGAAGCTTCTTAAACTGAAAAATGTATAGAAATGTTACTTGGTATATTTCTATATTTGATATTTGATGCTTATCCAAATAAATTAAAAAGTTTCATTCTGCCCCTAGTATTTTCACCACATTACTAATATACACAAGTGCATTATAAAATACTAATGATCAATTCTACATCAAGATTTTGTAATGTAATATTTTCTATATCTTAAAAAAACAACACTACATGCTTTAATATCTAAATAATAATCTAAAAAAGTTACTATATAAGTTTGCATGCAATCGATCTTGGGACGATAGTTATGCTTGAAATTTTTATGGTCTCAGGTTCAAAACTTGATTAAAAATAGTTCTCATAATGGTGGGTATTGGGCTTTCTCTTTAGTGGTGTTCATGGGTAGGTCATGCCTGAAGCATCAACATCCCATCTCATTCAGGCTTACTCGGATATTAAGGGTAATTCTAAATGCTATTAAAAAAGGAGCATACCACAATACATATCATGTATAGGTGTTTATATATATATTTTGGGACCAAAATAACAAAGTACTTGAAGTAAAAATATTAATGTATCTTCAACATCCCATCACTTGTTCACACGATTTGGATTAATTTAAGTGTAGCACAATCGTTTTGATTTTGAATCCGATTTAAATATATATTTTTGTCTTTAGATCTAAAAAGATTTGATGATTAATGGTGTTTCAATCCAGATTTGAATAAATTACTATCAGGGCATAAACTTATCTCGTATCCCGATTCATTCTGGAGCCTGTTAAATGATTACGGTTATTAGTTTATTAGATTTTACAAATTACAAATTGAGCGTATTTTATATGTATTACACATTTTACAAAACTGAAGGTATGTCTCGTTCGGTTCGGGGGATATCATAAGAATTGAAATGATAAAGAATTTAATTCCATCCAAAAATGTGTTTGGTTGGTATATGATGGAATTGGAAATGTTAATCTTATAAAGTTGTAATTCTACACAAGAATGCTATATATGCCGTTATAGAATATCGAAATTGTTTTACCAAATCTACCAAATTCTTTCATATCGATCGAAACCCATAAAACCAGAATAATTGTTGGCGTAATATGGTGATCAAACAAGCAAAAATAGATTAAACAACATTGCTATTTGTATTGCTACAACCCAATTACAATAATAAACAAAATCTTAGAACTTGTTGGCACCGTACATATTAGCAAGCAGCGTTTCTAATGTTAGAGTCAACGTTACATACAATAAGTTTGTTCGAGTATTTCACATGTTGTCCCTATACACATCTCTTTAAACCTTTACAAATATGTAGCTCGATTCATTTAATACATGTTTCGCGTGCCTTGCCCTCTAAAGAAACATGAAAAAGGTTTTTACATCCAATGGAATAACTCTTAGCTTATTTATCTAGAGATATATACAATTTTGGGCAATACTTTATTAGATTGTCCGAATTATATAAAAGGTTTTCTTTATGAGGTAATTAAAACAGTAATCAACAAAACAAATAATTATATGATTTCAATTTGGAAATTGGAACCTAATTAATAATAGGAGGGTATTAACTTCTTGACCTACAAGCAAATGATCAATCATGAGAACGTGTTGACCAATCAACCAAGGGGTAGTCGGTCTTATTTAAAAAAGAACTGTTCTCAACTTGTAATAGAGGCAAAACCAAGGGTTGTAAATGTAAGTTATCTTAATCAATAATCATCACATGGGTGGCTAAATTGTGATTTGATTTGGTCAATAACTGTAAACAGATTATAGTATAGAGTGTCAATATAAATATTATTACTTCTATCCGAGTCAACCTCTCCATTTCGTCAACACTATTTTCCGTTCCTTCACGCAATCGTATATTTAATCTTCTTCGTCTTCAATAATCTGCTATATGTACACGTGGTGTACTACTACATATGGTTCTATGGACATGGAAATCTATCTAATAATTAATCTGTAATACATAACCTTATATTAATAGGTACATAAGTAAACGATGATAAGTATTGATTGTGATATCATCATGTATTTTATACTACATGAGACATTTTCTTTAATCTAATTTGATTATATATGAATAATACATTAAGAAAAATTTATAATTTTTATAAAGTTTAGAAGACCTTTTTTCCCTCAAAATACCTATCCATTGGTGACGATGGGTTGTCTGATCCAAACTTACTACTTGGGCTTAGCCCACATATACGACTTTTGTCCATTGGCCCAAACCTAGCCTATACCTTCCTCCAATATAAGAGCTAACCTTCACAAAGGATCCTTCCACTTTCCTTCATTTGATACATTCCAATATCACATTCAAAACGGAATCAAATACATTTTATTTTTAACATGTAAATAGTGAGAACCAATTTGTAGTTATTATTAGGTTTATTTTTATAGGTATTTTCTGTTATTTTTTGTTCGTATTTTCCAATATTTTATTGTGAGACGTTATAAGTATTTGCTGATTTATATTTTGTTGTTATTATCAGATTTTTTCTTTTGCTGTTATAAGTATTTGTTGGTATTTGTTGCTATTATTTTGTTCTTAATTTTGATTCTTTTGTTGTAATTTTTAGGTTTTTTTCTTTGTTATTACAGATCATTGTTTATGTATATATTGGTACTGTAGTTGGTATTATTTCTTACCTTCTCCTTTTTTTTTATAAATTGGTATTATTTCTTACGTTCTCATGTTAAGATTAAAATGTATATAAACATTCTCCTATCACGCTCTTACTATTCTCTGTCTTTCTCTCTCTCTAGATACTACATATACATACACACACATGTTTCTTATACGATCACTATACCAACATTGACTTTACCATTGAAGGGTGTATTCTAGAGACATGGGTCTCTGACCCCTACAAACCCTAGGTAATATATTTAGGAAGGACAAGATTCTGTTTGCAAAGCTTAGCCACGACTCTAACACCCGACGCTTCAACATTTGTTGTGGAACACAACCAAAGAATTGTGTTGTCTTCACGTTGGTCCTATCTCCAGATTTCCCAAGAAGCCAATGATGTTTTTCTTTGTGCCAAGACCGGCCTCAACATTCAATGACCTTGTGGTCTATACTCGGCATATAGGTCCGTCTCTTGGTATGATGATAGTAATTAATTAGCCGGTAAGGATACTGACTTTCTTCGGTAACCAAATCTTCCCTTGTGATTATTGTATATATCCATCAGGAAAGGGATACACCTCCTATTACTTACTTTTAAAAGAAATACCACCCTCACATCAAACTTACAACAAACTTACGCTTAAGCATGTTATTTGTTTAATTTTTCTTCACTTCCATCGTATGTTGTGTTACCATGTATGTTTGCTTGGTCGTATCTCCTTAACATGCATAACAAAATGTTGTCGTTTAGATCTGTATCATCATGTGAATATGGACATTCCCACCATAAAGTTACCAACCTGTATTTGGATATGACACACAATGCATGTCAACCAACATAGGGGCTAGGGTACAAGTATTGATGTCTACATAGTTACACATCATTCTGCCATCAAATGTGTAACGAATACACCAAAGGAATATGAAATTAAGATCTCAATCAAGAACGAACACAATCGAATTGTTTATTGATTAACAGAGATTACAAGAAGTGAAAGTAAAATTGAAAAATGAATGAATGAGAATGAAACCCTAACTATTGTTATATCCCCAAATCAGTTACAACAGCCGTAACAAAACGTTCTGCAGAAATGACACAATTACCCCCTAGAAGTTTAGTCACTTCACACTTATTACACATAACTTTGTCAACTATTAGAATTGACAAGTTTGACCCCTGTACATTAATACCAACAGAAATAACCATGAGAATTGATCACAACTATTAACAATCTCCACCTTTGTGCCACATTCTCATAGTTTCAACCAAGCCCAATCCCTTTAACACAGAATTCAAACTTGGAACCATTCAACCCTTTAGTGAATATATCAGCCAAGTTTTCACTTGTATCCACTTGTCTAATCTCAACTTCCTTATTACTAATAATTTCCTTTATGAAGTGCAATCTCACAGCAATATGCTTAGTCCTTTCATGAAACACACTATTTTTACTAAGCTGAATTGCACCTTGACTGTCACAACATATTACAGAGTTGGACAGTTTTACCCCTAACTCCGTAACAAACCTTTTTAACCACAAAGACTCTTTCATAGCCTCTGTAAGAGCAATATACTCAGCCTCAGTTGTAGATAAAGCTACAATATGCTGAAGCTGAGCCTTCCAACTAACCACACTGCCCATAACCTTGAACGCATACCCAGTGATTGACCTCCCTTTATCAAGATCCTTTGCAAAATCTGCATCCACATACCCCTCTATCATATCTTGAACACCCCCACACTGACCAAAGTTCAACCCAATTTCCCTTGTACCTTGCAGATACCTTAAAATCCATTTAGCAGCCTTTCAATGGGCCTTACCAGGAGCTGCAATAAACCTGCTGACCAAACTGACTGCATAAGCCAAGTCCGGCCTAGTACACACCATCAGATACATGAGACTTCCCACAACATTGGCATAAGGCACCTTCTCCATATACACCCTTTCTTCTTCTGAACTTGGAGAATTTTTCAATGATAACTTGAAATGAGCTGCTAAAGGAGTTATCACAGGCTTGCAATTATCCATTACATAATTGTTAAGAATCTTATTTATATAACCAGTCTGAGTTGATTTTAAAGTCTTTAACTTTCTATCCCTGGTTATCTCCATACCCAAGATCTTTCTTGCATCTCCTAACTCTCTCATCTCAAATTCCATCATTAACAACTTCTTTGTTGCAATTATCTCATCCTTTTCTTTACAAGCAACCAACATATCATCTACATATAACACTAAGTAGATAATACTACCACTCCTTGTTTCTCTAAAATAGACACAACTATCATAGGAACTTCTAGAGAAACCATGAGTTATCATAAACTCATCAAATCTTTTATACCATTGTCTGGGAGACTGTTTTAGTCCATATAAAGACTTTTTCAACAAACATACCTTATCTTCATTACCTTTAATAACAAAACCATAAGGTTGCACCATGTATATCTTCTCATCAAGATAGCAATGTAAGAAAGCTGTCTTGACATCCAACTGTTCTAATTCCAAATCATTAACAGCTACAATTGACAATAATACCCTTATTGAAGTATGTTTGACAACTGGTGAAAAAATCTCATTATAGTCTATCCCTTCTCTTTGGGTAAAGCCCTTTGCCACTATCCTAGCTTTAAACCTAGGCCCATCATACCCCATCCCCTGGTAAACCATCTTTAATCTTGTATATCCATTTACAAGCAACTAGTTTCTGATTATCTGGTCTGTCAACAAGATCCCAAGTCTTATTTTTCTCCAATGATGCCATCTCTTCTTCCATAGCTTCATACCATTTCTCCTTTTCCTTTGTTTCCATTGCTTCATTAAAAGTCAATGGTTCACTCATACTTTCTTCCTCTGCAGCCATAAAAGCCACTGCAGATACATCTGTAGTATCTCTATACCTCAAAGGAATTACGACCTGTCTTCTTGTTCTTTCTTTTGCCAGACTATACCCTGGAACTTCTTGAGTAGTTTCCGGATTTACCCCTGTTCCAGGAGTCACAGAACCATCAGAATGCTTGGAGTCCTCATCACTCTCCACCTCAATCAAGACTTTCTCTTGATTCTGAACTTGGTTAGATGTTTTGTTTGAACCACCACCAACCACATCCTTATAGAACACATTTTCTTGAAATGTAACATTCCTACTCACAATAATCTTCTTACCACCTTCTTCAAGTCTCCATAGCCTGTACCCTTTAACTCCCTCTGGGTATCCCTAAAGAACACACTTTTGAGCTCTAGCATCTAACTTGTCTTGGCTCACATGTGAATACACTACAAAGCCAATAACTCTTAGATGACTACAATTAGGCTTGACACCAGACCATTTCTCCATTGGAGTTTTCATATCCAATGCACTTGAGGGTGATCTGTTTATCAAGTAGGCTGCAGTTGTTACCAGTTCACCCCAGAAACCCTTAGGCATTCCGGCATTCAATCTCATGCACCTAAGTCTCTCTAGCAATTTCCTATTCATTCTCTCAGCTAGGCCATTTTGCTGAGGTGTTCCTGGAATAGTTAAGTGTCTAGCTATTCCAAACCTCTTACAATATTGGTTAAATTCCTCATTACAGAACTCTAACCCATTATCAGTCCTCAACTTCTTTAGTTTCTTTTCTGTTTGTGTCTCTACCACTACCTTCCATTCAACAAACTTCTTGAATGCATCATACTTATGTTTAATAACATATACCCAAACCCTTCTGGAAAAATCATCTATTATGGAAAGAAAATAATTTGCTCCACCTAGGGTACTAACCCTTGCAGGTCCCCACAAATCAGAGTGGACATAATCTAATATACCCTTAGATGTATGTTTACTTTTCTTGAATTGTACCCTTCTCTTCTTTCCTAATACACAAGTTTCACAGAACCCTACATCATTGATTTTAAACTCCCCAATGATCTCTTGTATTCTTAATTCTACCAGACCTTGCTCACTCAGATGACCAAACCTCTTGTGCCAAATTAAGGAACTATCTGTTTTGGACACTGCAACACATACAGCCCCCTACATCACAGTTCCATCTAACAGATATGTGTTATTACTCTTCCTAGTACCAGTTAACACAACTAAGGATCCCCTAACAATCTTGGCCTTACCATCTTTCAACCCAACATAATGACCAGACCTTTCAAACTTACCAAGGGACAATAAACTCCTCTTTAGGCTAGGAATATACCTGATGTCATGGATATCAACCTCTGATCCATTACCTAATTTGAAAGAAACAGTGCCAATTCCAAGAATCCTACATGACCTATCATCACCAAGTTTTACCTCTCCAAGATCTTCTAACTTTAATTCTTTAAAGAATTCCTTGATGGGAGTCATATGAAATGAACACCCTGAATCAAGAATCCAACCATTCTTCTCATCACTACTGGACACATTCATTACATCAGCACTATCATACCCATCAGAAGACCCTTCTGCAGCATGACTGTTATGCCCCTTTGATGAACTTGACTCACCAACTTTATTCTTTCTTTCAGGGCAATCTTTCTTCAAATGTTTCTCTGAATTACACACATAACATCTCCTCTTTATCTTTGACTTTGATCGAGATTGAACCTTTCCCTTAGCAGATCTATGTTTTGTCCTACCCCTCACATATAAACCATCACTAAAGTCTTCTTGAACATCACTTCTCTTCTTTAACTCTTTGGAGTTCATGGCTGCCAAAACTTCTTCCATTGTTAGAGTTTCTCGGCCATACATCAAAGTATCTACGAAATGTTCATATGACTTTGGCAATGAAGTCAAGAATATGATTGCTTGATCTTCATCTTCCAGTGATATTTAAATATTTTCAAGATCTAGAATGAGTTTGTTAAACTCATCTGTATGATCTTCAATTGTCTTGTTGGCCACCATATGAAACGTGTAGAGACTCTTCTTTAGATATAGACGATTGGCTAAGGACTTAGTCATGTACAGACTTTCGAGTTTTGCCCAAATTCCAGCAGCGGACTCTTCTTTGGACACTTCCCTCAATACTCGATCACCAAGAGACAGAATAATTGCACTTTGTGCCTTCTCCATCACTTCACGCTTCTTTATCGGTCATATCTGCCGGAAGATTAGCTTCTCCGGCGAGAGCCGCCACCAAAACCCTGATGAACAAGCAAGGCTCGTATCTTGACTCGCCATAGACCGAAATCATTCTTGCCATCAAATTTCTCGATGTCAAACTTCGTTGAAACCATTGCAGATGCTTAATCTCTTCGTGAATTGATTACCTCCTTTGAATTGAGAGCCGTAGCTCTGATACCACTTGTAACGAATACACCAAAGGAATATGAAATTAAGATCTCAATCAAGAACGAACACAATCGAATTATTTATTGATTAACAGAGATTACAAGAAGTGAAAGTAAAATTAAAAAATGAATGAATGAGAATGAAACCCTAACTATTGTTATATCCCCAAATCAGTTACAACAGCCGTAACAAAACGTTCTGCAGAAATGACACAATTACCCCCTAGAAGTTTAGTCACTTCACACTTATTACACATAACTTTGTCAACTATTAGAATTGACAAGTTTGACCCCTGTACATTAATACCAACAGAAATAACCATGAGAATTGATCACAACTATTAACAAAATGCATTCTAGTTTTGATTAATTCTTTGTAGATTTCTATGGATTTGATAATTAATCAATTCCATTTTGGTTCACATGAATAATAAGCTTTTGATTGAGCAAATAGAGGAACACATGATAGAGATAATTAAAGAAAAATGTTCAGCATAAACTAAGCACGCCTCATGAGCAGCTTAGCACAACCCGTGCCTGATCAACCACAGCCCATGCCTCAAGACAACACGCCGCTCGTGCCTCCGTACACACATCCCTACCCGTTACGCGTGCTAGATACATACATGTCAGAGTTAGTGGAGCACTGGGAAAGGACAACATGGCCAAGCACAACCCCTGCCTCATTAAGCACAACTCACGCCCCACCTTCCAAACAACCTATAAATAGAGGAATTTGGATAGGAAATGGAAGAGGGCTTGGTCTCGAGAGTCACATATTTTTGCCCACTTGACGCACTTTTGAAGGTAATACGTCATCAAGGAAGGGGACGCCCATGATCATTAAACACATTTAACTTGGATTCTTGGTTAGATTATCTTGTTTTTTTAACCATGAATCTTATTTATCTTTCAAGTTTTGATGTTGTATCCATGCTCATTATGAGCTAGATTCTTATTATCATTTTGATTGGGATGAAGCTAATTAGTTATTCTTGACGATACTATGAGTATTTGGCAATGATAATGTTGACATAATGGTGATTGCATGATTATCCTTCAATGAAATTGCAAATTTAACTATTTAACTAAGTATTTCAAGATTTGTGGATCTTTAAGTCTTGTTATATATGCTCTTGACTTTATCATCTATTCATGAAATATTTGTGACTCTCATACACGTTTATTGCTTTTAGATTAGGAATATATGGTTATAGAAATCTTGCATATTTATTGGAGTTGCTTGTATATGTATCATTATGCTTGAATTTGAAAAGATTGGCCATTTGTTATGAGGTTGACTTATAATTAGGCTTCATATGTTCTAGGATTTAATGACATAATTATCTAGTTGGTATAAATTACATTTGAAAGCTTTTAAATTAAAGGAATACATGTTTATTACCAAATGCAATCAACTTTAGGTGGATCCTATGATTTTCATATATATCATTTTTCCAATTATGTTGAGGTTAGCTTTTAATTATGAAAAGATAATATGGCTGTTATCAATCTCAAACAATTGGTAAGATAATATGAACAACATGTTATTCATCTAAAGTTGATTACATTTGGTAATATATATATGTTATTTCTATTTTTGTTATTTATATTGAATTACTAGTTTTTATCCCCCGTATTACAGGGTTAGTTTACATTATTCGTTTATAATATTTGTTTATTTTTTAAAATTTTAAATTAATTTACTGTAAGGATGTTAAAAATATATTTAGGATTTGATGATTAAAAGGTTTCGCAAATAAATGAGATGTTGTAACCCGATTTAAAAGTTATGAAGGTTTGGTGAGACCGGCCATGACCCGCTTATTTTTTTTCAACCATAAAATTGTTTCTTAATTCTAAATAATATATTTTTAAATAAAAATAGGATATTAATTTTTAATACATCTCTACTTTATAGGATTTTCCCATATCAATTATTTAGTGAGATTACTTATAATTAATGAGATGTTATAACCCGTTTAAAGGCTATCTGAGTTTGGTGAGACCAATATTGCCCGTGAATTCGGATCAAATGCATGAGAAACATTCATTTACAAATAAAACAATATGATGATTTGTGAGAATTCAGGGTGGTACTTTCGTTTATATATATATATATTTAAGATTAAGATATATAATGAATTATATAGTTGGCAAATTTTTTAGGAAGATTCTTCATTAAATCAAATTTAACTTAAAAATGTATTAAATAATAATACAATCATCAATAACATATTAGTTAGATCACAAATTAAAAATCAGACGTATACGTGGAATCACAACTTCAATTCTACAAACTCTCAAGGCACTTCTTTTGTTAACCCTTTTCGACTGTGAGCATGGTTTGCATGAGGATGATGAAGAAGGTGTGCCACCGGCACCAATAAATGCTCTTCAACATGATCAAATTCGATTTCATGAGCATGGTCTACAGGCGCATTTTGAGGTCCAGTTCTTAGCAATTGTGATAGAGTGGTCATGGCATGAGATTGTTGCGAAATGATGCCATCGGTGGATGGGTTTTCAGACAAGATGATTTCGTATCCATCACCGTATGAACCCATTCCATCCGCCATAAGCTGCCACACTAAACCACCACCAACCGTCCCTCCAGTTCTTGCCTCCATGTAGATGTTTCTATAAACAGCCTTCATGTATGAATCTCTTTTGTTAATATTATAATCTGGATCTTTCCTAGACTTTCCGAATTCTGCTATCACCAACGGCTTCTTTAAGACAGTTCTTGAATCTTCGTAATGACTCGACATCCATCTTTGCATAAATGTCATTTGTGAATCGTCAGTTTGTCCAGAAAACCTTGAAAAACGAAAGACATGGTACATAAATCTAATTTGAACTCGATATTTTTATTGCATGTACGTAGCGCAATCTAGCTACTTGTATTTATAGATAGAACAATATTAACGGATAATGTTATAATTACCATTGATCTGGATAGGCATATATAGTGGTGAAATCGATTTCTCTAACAAGATTGTTGCTGATGAAATCTGTTCCAACTTGGTAACCCGGGTTTATTTGTTTTCGTTCGGGCATTGTGTTTCCGTAAAACCCTTCCATCCCAACCTCCAACAAATGATGTTGATCTAATGACTTAACAAAAGCAGCCATTTCTTGAACCCAAACCTAAAGAGAAACATAAGTTCATATTCATATATTTAGAGCTCAAATCGTGGTCCTTAATGATCTTTAAAGAATCATTTGACTAAAGAAATTGCAATATTCACTCACATTAACCATTCGTCCCGAGTAATCTACTTGGCAACGGGGTTCGTTTATGAGTTCCCATGCCATGATTGTGGTGTCATCCTTGTAAGGAATTTTGGTGATCGTATTGACTCTGGTAATAACTCTCTGCATTAACAATTATACCTATAAGTCACTATTTTTGCATATATATTTGTATCATACATTAAACATTAATTTTAATTTTGAACCTACTTCAACATGGTTTTTGTAATACCCTTTAACTATAGAATTTGTGTAGAAATCGTCGTCGCTTTTGACATGAGCACCCGAGCTTCTAGCCCACTCAACGTATTGTGGTCTTCCTCCAAAGTCTTTGTAATTGTTAACAAAACTTAATATCAACTTCAAACCGTATTTTCTGGCTTGTGCCACCACAAAATCCAATCCCTGTGTATAAATCACATCTTTTGTCAGTATAAATGTCCTTTAATTCTACACAAACAAAATAAAAGACGGTATGTACCTGGAATACACGTTCATCGTACACTCCTGGTGAAATTTGTAAAGCTTTATCATTAGAACCGTCTTCAAATGCCCATGTGCGACATACAGATAGACCAGCATCCGCAGCGTCTTGTAGGACTTGGGTCACTTTGTACCTCTCACTCGGATCAGAGGCTACATTCATTATCCAATATGCATTAAAACCGTTGAATAGAAAAGGTGAACCGTTGAGAACAAAGTTAGTTCCTTTGGTTCGAACAAAGCCGCCTCCTTTACCCCCGTGAACCCTAGCTTCACATGCACAACCACATAATGACATGTATAGAACAAAAGCAAGGAAAATAACACTCCATGAAAGCCGGCCAGATTCAACGTAAGTAGCCATTGTTGGTCGAATATTTGAATGCATGAGATGGTTGGATACGTTGGTATTTATGCTGGTTTATAAGCATGAAAGTTGGCTAAAAATAGAAAGTGAAAAATAAATTGGAAGAAATAGAAGAGCCAGGAATTGTGCCGCATTTTCTTGAGCCAGAAGATGGCAACCAAAGTGTTTGTAATAAAAAATACTTATTGGACAAGCAAATAACCAACATTGGCGTATGGGTCCAATCTATGTCGTCGCTAAATCTTCAACCTATCAGACAATTTTTGTGTGGTGTCGTTAGATTTTTGTTTGTGTAAAGTCATTTATGTGCTTATTGTATTGTTTGTTTCGATATCTAAAGTTAATGTTATGTTTTTAACTCACTACTTCTTTGATATTGTCTCCCTACTTTAGTGTATTATGGTTTTAAGTCAAAAAAAATATGGAGCCTCTTTCTAAAGTAAATGTTGTAATATTAACTTATTTATTATGTGCTTTTTTAAAATATATGAGTGTTTGCAACCAACAAAGATTTTCTTAAAAAAGTAACTTACCGTCTTTTATGAGTAATTTATGATTGTTAAATTTCAAATAACTATTATTATAGTGGTTTGAGCGGGAAAGAAAAAAAAGAGGAAAGGATTTAAAAAGTGAAGTTACAAAAACAATGGAGGTAGATTCGAAAATTGGATTTAAAAATAATCTATTGATTAATGAAATGCTGCTGACGATTCCATCTTTCAGTTTATTTGCTTACAAAAATTCGCGACTAACAGAATTCTAACGCTATTAGTTGTTAGTCATTGGAAAAACATTTTTGGCTGGAATTCTAACGTCATTAGCTGAGACTATTATTTGCCTATGATTATTTAAGGGCAAATTGGATGTTAATAATCACAACTAGCTTTTATTGGCAGATAATAATTCTAACTTTGTTTATTGCCAGTGATGGTCCTCGATTTAAAAATATTGGCACTCAATGGTCCTCGTTAAAAAAAAAATAAGCGGCGTTGAGTTTTTTTTCGAATCATAAACTGATTTTTTAAGGCTTTTGATCGGAAGGAGGGTACGAGTCAATTGATGTAAAACATAACTCAAAACGATGCTCCAAACAGCTTAATGTTTGTTAATTTGAAGTTCAAACACCCGATTTGAAGCACTAATCAAGCCGTTTGGAGCTAAGTTTTGCATCAATCGACTTGTTTCCTCTTTCCGATCAAAAGCCTGAAAAATTCAGTATGAAATTCGGAAAAAACTTACCGGCGTTAAGTTTTTTTTTAAAATGGACCATTGAGAGCTAAGTTTTTTAAAATTTGGGACCAATAGTGGCAATTTGAGAGCCAAGTTTTTAATCCAATTTGGCTTATTTAAATATATGTGACCGTGAGCAGACATTCGTTGCATTTTAGAATATAACATTATACTTCAAGTCGAACATGTGAATAGTCGTATTTCATTCATATTGTCTACACATATATTGTTATTTAAAAAATAAAAATAATAAAAATTACTTCCAATGGTGTTTCTTTGAAATGAACATCATCACTGTTTTCATCGTCAAAAAACCACATCATGAGCTATCATAATCTTCTGGATTTTTGGATCGAGTAATCGGTGAGCTTTATACTCAGTCTTGAACCTCATATGCACCTAACTCCTCAATAAGTTGTCAAGCTTCTTCACGTGAGTTCCCACTATTTTTGCATACACCACAACCAAATACTTTGAGATGAGCAATGTTCGGTTTTTTTCTTTTAACATCGATCTCGTATGGCGCCATCTTCTTCAAGGCACTACTAGGAATCTGATTCTTGATATACATTATGTGTTGGATTACTTAACCCTATATGTAATTCGGAACAACCATTGATTTTAACATTCTCCATGTCATCTCTAGTAAGGTTTTTCTCCGTGTTTCAATTAACTACCTTGTCTTGTTAGGACATGTACGCATCGTTAAATATCTTCGAATGCCTTTCATGTCGGAAAATTGGTTGAACTCATGTGAGGTAAACTTATCACCTCGTTTGGTACGAAACATTTTGATCTTTTTCTATAACATAAATCATTTCAAACTTTTAGTGATGTCTACGAAGTTTGAAATGTCTTGTTTGGGTAAGCTCACTTACTATCTCATAATAGAAGTCTCACTGTTAGAGAATGAGATTCAAATCCATCCAAGTGCTTATGCTCAATGGTTATTAAAAGAAGCAAGGATGGAGGAGTGCTATTCAAACCATGTATACCCATGGATCGTATGTGAAATTATCTAACTAGGAGGATGATGTTGATGCATATGAAACCAGTACTAGAAGTTGGTCAGATGTCTTCGTTATTTGTTATACACTCGACCAGACATGCCATTTTTGGTTGGCAAATAGACACATGTAAACTCCAAAGAAGTCTCATTTGGCAGCGATTAAAAAAATTCTTCAGTGAATTTAACAAGCTGTTGGGAAAAAAAGGATCAAGTATAAACAAGTCAGATCAAAGGTGTTGATCGGGTAAAATAACAGAAACCTAATATTGATGAAGATGATGAAAGAAACACTACTAGTCATGTGTTTTATTTTAAAGGTGCCCTAATTTCTTAGAGCTCACAAAAGTAATGCACCATAGCACTTTCATCATGCAAGGCAAAGTACATAGGGGCGAGCTAGGTTGCGAGCTAACCCGTATGGTTGCTTGAATTGTATGGAGGGAAGTTTCAAGAAGTGGTGTTAAAAATTGATAACACACAAGCACTTGCTTTGGTTTAAATCCCAGTAAGCTATACTCAAAGCAAGCACATAAAGTATCGGTTTCACTATATACTAGAGCTTGTGGAACAAAACGAGTTAATGGTGGAACGCATATTAGTGGCAAGGAACAATGTGCAAGCATTCTTACGAAAGCTCCTACAAGGTAGAAACAAGTTTGATGAAATGTGAAGATTGTTTAATGTTGGAAATGAGGAGGTGACAAGATTGGCAATATTTGGGTTCATAGGATTCACTAATGTTGTAATTGGTTTATAGGGTTACAAAGTTTTATTATATTTGGTATTACTTATTGGTTAAGTCAAGGTTAGGGATGAGAAAATTCGTTGCTGGTACCGAAATCGGTACCGGTTTGGTATCGTTTGTACCGAATCAATACCAAAATTTTGAGTTTTAGTACCGGTACCGGTACGGTATTTCCCGATTTTTTACTTTCAATATATACCTGTACCGTCCAGGTACCGATACCGAACCGAAGATTTCAGTATCGGTATAAACATCTACGATTATCGGGATCGAGATTTTCGAGACAGGGCCGGTTAGTACCGGTAGCCGATCTCATCCCTAGTCAGGGCACCCTTATAAATTACATATCCATAATTAGAGTTATTGTATTATGTATTATTGCAATCGACTTTTGAATTAATTTATTAATTATAATAATTTGGGAGTTCACTCTAGAATTATGTGTTAGCTAGGTTTGTACCTGCCGCGATGCGGCGGTACATTAACGTGCATTCGATTAGTAGAAGTTCGCTATGGTCGTGACGTACATTAACGTGTATTCGGTTGTTAGAAGTTCGTTATGATACCAACACTAAACCGAAAACATTAATATGCCAACGTAGAAAACAGTAGTGAGACTGATATAACTGATATATAAATAAATAACAAATTAAAGAAAAAACAAATACAACTTATGATCAAAGCAACACGAATTTAATTGGTATCGGTTAACTTCATTATGAAATTGACATTAAACCTAAAGATTAAATTAGCAAACATCCAGAATACCCGTATAATTTATTATACCAAAAAAATAACTCATTTAAATCGATGTTTACCGGGTCGATAAAACTTGGATGTTTCGGCGGCAAGTCGACACGAATTGGGCAATTATGGTTACGTTCGTTACGACATAGGAACTAAACACAATACAAAACATTGGCCGGTACCCAGGCGTTACGGCGACTAGTAGACGCGAATTGTGTCGGTTTTGATAACGTTCGTTACGATACTGAACTAAAAAATAATCAAATATTGTATGACGCGTCACAAGCTGGTGCCACCATGTGGACCATGTTGTTTGTTGCAGCTGTAGAACAGAAAAAAAACAACGATCGGTAAAACCCGGGCATGACGAGGAGAATCCATCTGAATTGGGTTGGTTTCAGTTACGTTCATTACGATATTAGAACTAAAATTAAAAAAAAAAACAAAAATAAAGTTGGATGATGTGTTAGAAGCTGGTGCCGCCGCATGGACCAATTACGTTTTACGACACCAAACTTCTCAAATATATATAACCAGTGTTATACCCGGCGCATTGTGCCGGGCAAATTGGTAAAAATCGGGCGATGATAAACCCAAACCCAGGCATTGAGGCGGTAAGTTGACGCAATTCCGTCGGTTTAGGTTAAGTGTGTTATGATACCGGAACTAAAAACCAAAATGAAAAAAAAATATAAAAATTTGAGATGAATTAATTGAGTGGCATAAGTCGCTAACACTCAGATGTTGGGAAGATCCGAGCATTGCCGATCCCGGAGGTTTAGGTGACGCAAATTCGGCTGATTTTCGTCTCATTTGTTACGAACTGAAACTAAAACAAAATGCAGTGAGTGTACGCGAATTTGTTCAGTTTCTTTTATGTTTGTCACGGTACCGGAACTAAAACAAACAAAATTCAAGGACCAATACGGTGCTGCTAAGTGGCCCAATCGACACTTAACAACACCAAAGTTTTATAATAATAATAATAATAATAATAATAATAATAATAATAATACTCCCTCCGTCCCATTATAAGTGTCATAGTTTGATTTTTCAAATCTTTCTTGTTTAGCTTTGACCGACAATATTTTTGTTTGTGTTATATAATACTTGATGTAAAATATATGAATGGATTGGGTTTTATATGTATTTTACATTGATATAATTTTCATCAAGTATTATATGACTCGAACAAAACTATTTACGGTCAAGGTTTCAAAAAAGAAAGACTTGAAAAGTCAAACTATGACACTTATAATAGAACGGAGGGAGTAATAATAATAATAATAATAATAATAATAATATAATTTGTGAATTGATATTCCTTATTGAAACTTCACGTTAAAATCATTAATTCGTTATCATTTTTAGCTCAAACCACACTGCTATGAAAATAGTTATTTGCGATTTACTCGTAACAATCATAAATCAGCCGCTAAAGACATTTAGTGACTTTTTTTTTTACTTAAAGATCTTTGTCGGTGCAACTACCATATATTCAATGGAAACTATCTAATGAAGTTTAGTATACATTTACTTTAAAAAAGAGGTTCCATACTTTTTGACTTAAAAACGTAGGAGCCTAAAGTAGGGAGGCAAATATCAAAGATGTAGAAATTTAAACGTAGGTCGATACTTCGATTATATATAAGGATTACAATCAATATCTCATCCATGCACTTGTTCAAGAATGATAAACGATAATTAACGCACAACTTATAAATAACCGACTTATATTATAACTAGAAAATATAACTCAAAAAACTGATTACAATAACTTTGATAGTGATGGTGGTGATTGTTGTGTTTGTTGTTGATGTTGTATCTAACACTAACTTTGTACATTTATTTATACTAGTAACCCAACTTGGTCACCAAGCATAATATGTGGTCACCACTCAACTTGGCCACCAAGGTGAACTTGGGCAACAAGGACAACTTGGCCAACAATGTGAACTTGGCCACCAAGCATATGGAATGTTTCATAATACCCCTTAGACTTTAACCGACTTGTTAAGACCTCTTAGGCCCGGTTCACCAACTTGTGACCCGGAATAGAAATTAATCCAACATTCACCCCCCCTAATTTCTGATTTGGATTAGAAAGGTCTTCAACTCCAAGTAACTCGCGCATCTCCGTGAACTTGATTATTGAGAGTGCTTTAGTGAGGATATCAGCTCGTTGCTCTTTCCCACTAATGTGCTCAACATCGACCTCGCCATCGTTGTAGCAATCTCGGATAAAATGAAAACGAGACTTTATATGCTTTGTTCGGTTGTGAAAAACCGGATTTTTCACAAGGGCTATTGCAGACGTGTTATCAACTTTCAACACAACTTTCTGCAACGCTTCTCCAGTCAACTCGCCCAACAACTCTCGGAGCCATACAGCTTGACACGCGGCTGCTAAAGCCGCCATGTACTCGGCTTCACACTATGAGAGTGCAACTGTCGCTTGCTTTTGTGAGCACCATGTAATTGGAGATTGCTCGTAATAAAACACATACCCCGTGGTACTTCTACCATCATCCTCATCTATATTGTGACTACTATCATTGTACCCGACAAGTCGTTTGGACCCGTTCTTCCCGTACTTGATCCCGTAACTCGTCGTTTTCTTCAAATATCTCAATAGGTATCGTATTGCCATACCATGAGATTCTCGTGGGCTTTGCATATATCGACTAACAATACCCACGGAGTATGCCATATCCGGACGAGTGTGTAATAAATACTGTAAGCAACCCACTACCTTTCGATACTCGGTTGCATCGAGTTCGACTTCATTCTCGGCTTTTGAGTATTTCACACCATGATCCATCGGGACTTGAGACGGATTACAGTTTTGCATACCTGTGTCATTCAGAATTCTTTTGGCGTATCCTTCTTGTGTAATTATTATCCCGTCCTCTCGTTGGAATACTTCGATTCCGAGATAGTAGGTTAACTTCCCGAGATCCGACATCTCAAACTTGGTCGCCATACCCTTTTTGAAATCGGAAATTATACTCGAGCTTGTACTTGTCACAAATAAATCATCCACATACACGGCTACAATCAAAAAATGTTTCCCATCCTTCTTTCGGTAAATCGATTGTTCCTTGGAACATTTTTGAAAACTTCATGTCTCGTAGGATGTTATCGAGCTTTGTGTTCCAAGCTCGGGGAGCTTGCCTTAACCCGTACAAGGCCTTTGACAACTTGTAAACTTTTGCCTCCTCGCCTTTTTTCTCGTATCCTTCGGGTTGAGAAACGAACACAACTTCTTTCAATTCACCATGTAGAAATGCCGTCTTAACATCAAGATGGTGGATTTCCCACCCGTTAGATGCAGCCAATGCGATTAGTAACCGAACGGTCTCGATCGGGCTACCGGAGCGAAAACATCATCAAAGTCAATCCCGGGTTGTTGCACGTAACCCTTTGCAACCAACCGAGTTTTGTACTTGTTTATAGTTCCATCCGCATTTCGTTTGATTTTGAACACCAACTTCAACCCGATGCATTTTGCACCCTTTGGAAGTTCGACTAACCTCCATGTTTCATTCTTATTTATCGAATCGATCTCGGTATTCATAGCACGAACCCATTCTTGGTTCGACTTAGCCTCAAAATAGCTACTCGGTTCACCACTTGCTGTAAGAAGCAATTGCTCATAGTCAGAGTCAATATGTAACACATAATCTTCTTGTAATCTTCTTGGTAAAACCGAGACTCGGGTTGAACGCCTTAGACCCGTTTGGGCCTCATTTTCACCCGAATGGACCTGTGACCCGTTACTCATCGATTGAACTTGAGAGCGGGTTGAGGAATTAGGCCCGGTATGACTTGGTTCGGCTGAATCGTTGGACTCGGGTTAAACTGGTGATGTAGGTTCAGAGCTTCGGCTACCTGGGTTGCTTCTAGACGTTTCTTCAATAGTGGGTTCGATTTGACCAGTTCCATAGTCAACCGCACCCCCCCCCCCCAAACAATAGAAAACATAACCGGCTCGTAGTTATTCTTCTCGACTTTCTTTACCTAATTCCACCCTTTGTTTTCGTTAACCACAACGTCTCGACTAACAACAATTTTCCGGGTGTTCGGATCGAAGAGACGGTATGCTTTTGAACCCGTCTCCGAACTGAGATAAACGAGCTGTCTTGACCTATCATCAAGTTTCTTTAGATGTACACTATCAACTTTAGCATACGCCATGCACCCAAATACTCGAACGTGTTCAATAATCAGTTTCTTTTTCTTGAATCGTTCATATGGAGTTTGATCAACCAATGCCTGGGTTGGAACCCGATTGATTAAAAAGGTTGAATGTCGGACCGCTTCTCCCCACATATAGTTTGGTACCTGCACTGCCTTTAGAATACTCCGCACCATCCCCATTAAAGTTCTGTTGCGCCTTTCTACCACGGCGTGTACGGAGCGGTTAAATGCCGAATAATTCCACTTTCATCGCAGAACCAATTGAAATCATGTGAAGTGAATTCTCCTCCACTATCGGTTCGAAGAATTTTCATTGGTAAACCCGCCTCCGTCTCGATTAGGGATTTAAACCTCTTAAAACTTTCAAACGCTTCACCTTTTTCTTTCAATAAAAAGGTCCACATATATCGTGAGTAATCATCTATAATAACAAAGACATACCTATTACCCGAGATAGTGGATGGGGTTATTGGACCGCACAAATCACCATGAGCTAACTCCAAAGGTTGGGATGCTCTAAACGAGGATGTAGCCGGAAACGAACGCCTCGTTTGTTTAGCCACCAAACACGATTCACACAACTGATTTTCGTTTTCAACATGTGGTAAACCTCGTACAAGATCCTTCTTAGCCATCGATTTCATTAACTCGAAATTGATGTGCCCAAGTCTTGCGTGCCAACGCCATGCATCATCTTCAATCTTTGATTGCAAACACACTGGAGCTCCAATTTTCATTCGTATTTTATAGAGTCGGTTTTTGGATCTCTTGACCTTCATAAGTAACCTCCCGTTCTCATCTTACATGGTCAGAAGATCATGTTTCATCCGAATGTCTCATCCGGACTCCGTTGCTTGACAGAGACTTATTATATTATTTTTAACTCCGGAATATAATAAATCTCGGTTAACAAGTCTTGGTCACCCGATTTTCCTTGGAAAGAATTGAGACTTTTCCTTTGATTTGAACAAATGACCCATCTCCGAACTTAACCCTCCCGGTTATGTTCTCGTTTAACTCTTAAAAAAACGACCGGTTTCCCGTCATATGATTACTTGCCCCATTATCCAAATACCATACATCATCTTCGACCCATTCGGTCTCGTATTTCTTTGGTATTAGGTTTTGTTAATTTAAGAACACAACTTGATGCATATACGCCGCATCAGCAAAAATTTCACGGGCTTCGGTTTTGTTTGCTTCTTGACCCTTTTGAACTCGGTCCGGGCAACCGGATGCAAAGTGACCAAACTGGTCACATCGGTAACATAAAATCTTTGACCGATCTTTCTTCACCCTTACTTTCCCCGACTTGATAACCCTTGTTCGGTACTAGGGGTTCGGTATTGGCCATTGAAACGGCCTCGACCGCGACCTCGACCTCCTCGTCCTCGTCCCCCATTAGATTCAAAACTTCTATGACTTAATGAATCATATTTACCGAATAAAAGTTTACCTTGGTCACCCCCTTGAATTTCTTCTTCTCAGATTCGCTCCTCATAGGCTCGGAGTCGGCCTACGACATCTTCAAATCCAGTTTTATTGAGATCCAACATTTGCTCAAGCGAAACAACCATTTGAATATACTTCGATCTTGGGAGACTTTTGAGAGACTTCTTTACCAACCTTGCTTCATCTATAACTTCGCCGAGAGCTGCTGATTTCGAGGTAATGCTCGATAACTTTCCCGCAAAGTTATCTATGGAATCTGACTCGTTCATCTTCATATTGTCAAATTCCATTGACAAGGTTTGGAGACGTGCTTCTCTAACCCGTTCGGCACCTAAGTGTCGGGTTTTAATCGAATCCCACATGGATTTAGCAGTTTCTTGATCTCCAATTTGCATTATCAAGGTTTCAGGTATGAATTGAAACAACAAGGCCATAGCCATGTCATTTTTGTCTTCATCGGGGACACCCGAGTTGATGGTGTCCCAAACTTTGTGAACTCTTAGGACTACTTTCATCCTTATAGCCCACACGGTATAGTTCGTTGTAGTTAACATTGGACACTGAACGGAAGATGGCCAATTCTCTTTCCCCTTTGGCAGCAGCGGTGGAGTCGTGTCACCCATGGCTACTCAAACCCAACTTGTTTGAATAAAGTAACAACTGAACGAACTATGCTATCGACAATGACAACAACTTCTTTGGGAGATCAAACCAACTTGTTCGGTCTACCACGATAACAACTTCTTCAGGATATCAAGCCAACTTGTTCGATCGAGACACCTTCTTTGTTGGCCGCTAATTATCACGTCCTTGAACCGAGCTCTGATACCAATTCAAGAATGATAAACGATAATTAACGCACAACTTATAAATAACCGACTTATATTATAACCAGAAAATATAACTCAAAAAACTGATTACAATAACTTTGGTAGTAATGGTGGTGATTGTTGTGTTTGTTGTTGATGTTGTATTTAACACTAACTTTGTACATCTATTTATACTAGTAACCCAACTTGGTAACCAAGCATAATATGTGGTCACCACTCAACTTGGCCATCAAGGTGAACTTGGGCAACAAGGTCAACTTGGCCAACAAGGTGAACTTGGCCACCAAGCATATGAAATATTTCATAATACCCCTTAGACTTTAACCGACTCGTTAAAACCTCTTAGGCCTGGTTCACCGACTTGTGACCCGGAATAGAAATTAATCCAACACTTGTATCAACAAAATAGATTCCAATTCCATAGTAAATACCGAACTGTTAATTTTGCAATTTCACTATTTTTATTTTTTTATTTTGTGGCATTACAAAATAGGTTATAATCAAACATACGCTTCCAAGAAACTCGGTCAACATGGACCAAGTATTCTGTTGACCCATTTTATCTGCATGGGCCCGTAAACGACTTAACCCGTACTCGACCCGAAACATCAAGATTAATCCAACAAGGGGCACAACTCGTATAGTGGCCCGGGTCTCCCCCACACCCACAAATGTTTTGCATATTAGTGTAAATTTCCCTGTTTAGTCCAAAAATTTGCGCCAGCCTTCATTAATATATATAGATTTAGTGACAGTTGCCATGAGAATTAAGAAAAATTAAGTAAATGCTGGGAAAAGGATAAAAGCGGGATCACTTGTAATTTTTAACCTCAAATTAAGCACATACGTATGAGTGTCTGATCTGCTTGCAGAAACCGAAACAAACAACACAATATATACACACCTATATTACTTTTCACAAACAAAAATCTAATGACCCATACGCCAATGTTGGTTACTTGCTTGTTCAATAAGTATTTTTTATTACAACCACTGCAGTGGCCATCTTCTAGTTCAAGAAAATGCGGCACAATTCCTGGCTCTTCTATTTCTTCCAATTTCTTTTTCACTTCTATTTTTAGCAAACTTTCATGCATAAATACCAACGTTTCCAACCATCTCATGCATTCAAATATTCGACCAACAATGGCTACTTACGTCGAATCTGGCAGGCTTTCATGGAGTGTTATTTTCTTTGCTTTTGTTCTATACATGTCATTTTGTGGTTGTGCATGTGAAGCTAGGGTTCACGGAGGTAAAGGAGGCGGCTTTGTTCGAACCAAAGGAACTAGCTTTGTTCTCAACGGTTCACCTTTTCTGTTCAACGGTTTTAATGCATATTGGATGATGAATGTAGCCTCAGATCCGAGTGAGAGGTACAAAGTGACCCAAGTCCTACAAGACGCTGCGGATGCTGGTCTATTTGTTTGTCGCACATGGGCGTTTGAAGACGGTTCTAATGATAAAGCTTTACAAATTTCACCAGGAGTATACGATGAACGTGTATTTCAGGTACATACCGTCTTTTATTTTGTTTTAGAATGAAAGGACATTTATACTGACGAAAGATGTGATTTATACATAGGGATTGGATTTTGTGGTGGCACAAGCAAGAAAATACGGTCTGAAGTTGATATTAAGTTTTGTTAACAATTACAAAGACTTTGGAGGAAGACCACAATACGTTGAGTGGGCTAGAAGCTCGGGTGCTCATGTCAAAAGTGATGACGATTTCTACACAAATTCTATAGTTAAAGGGTATTACAAGAACCATGTTGAAGTAAGTTCAAAATTAAAATTAATGTTTAATGTATATGATCAAAATATGTAATTTTAGTGACTTATAGGCATAATTTTGATTGCAGAGAGTTATCACCAGAGTCAATACGATCACCAAAATTCCTTACAAGGAGGACACCACAATCATGGCATGGGAACTCATAAACGAACCCCGTTGCCAAGTAGATTACTCGGGACGAATGGTTAATGTGAGTGAATATTGTAGTTTCTTTATTAAAATGATTCTTTATAGATCATTAAGGACCACGATTTAAGCTCTAAATATATGAATCTGAACTTATATTTCTCTTTAGGTTTGGGTTCAAGAAATGGCTGCCTTTGTTAAATCATTAGATCAACATCATTTGTTGGAGGTTGGGATGGAAGGGTTTTACGGAGACACAATGCCCCAACGAAAACAAATAAACCCGGGTTACCAAGTTGGAACAGATTTCATTAGCAACAATCTTGTTAGAGAAATCGATTTCACCACTATACATGCCTATCCTGATCAATGGTAATAATATTATCAGTTAATATATTGTTCTATCTACAAATACAAGTAGCTAGCCAGTTAATATATTGTTCTATCTACAAATACAAGTAGCTAGCTAGATTGCGCTACGTACATGCAATAATAATATCGAGTTCAAATTAGATTTATGTACCATGTCTTTCTTCTTTGAAGGTTTTATGGACAAACTGACGATTCACAAATGGCATTTATGCAAAGATGGATGTCGAGTCATTACGAAGATTCAAGAACTGTCTTAAAGAAGCCGCTTGTGATAGCAGAATTTGGAAAGTCTAGCAAAGATCCGGATTTTAATATTAACAAAAGAGATTCATACATGAATGCTGTTTATAGAAACATCTACATGGAAGCAAGGACTGGAGGGACGGTTGGCGGTGGTTTAGTGTGGCAACTTATGGCGGATGGAATGGGTTCATACGGAGATGGATACGAAATCATCTTGTCTGAAAACCCATCCACCGATGGCCTCATTTCGCAGCAATCTCATGCCATGACCACTCTATCACATTTGCTACGAACCGGACCTCAAACTGTGCCTCTAGACCATGCTCATGAAATCGAATTTGATCAGGTTGAAGATCTTCTATTGGTGCCTTGAGAGTTTGTAAAAATGACTTTGTGGGCCCACTAATGGTTTTTAAACTTTCGATCTAATTTCGTGATATATACGCTTGATCTATATAAAACTTTTGCTTCTAATCCCCACAATTAAGTTTTTTAAACGGCTTGTTTTGGCTGAAAACCAAGTCATTTTGGAGTTTCCAAATGCCTCAATACGTTATATGAATTGTATTGTATGTTATTAAATACATTGTTTTAATTAAATCTTAATTTGATGAAATGAATCGAGATTCTTCATAAGGAAACTGTTTGCTACAAGGTTTAGTAAGTCTAGGAGCTATAATATGTACAATGTTAGCTTTATCCTTGAGCCTTTCTTGATACTTCACGATGCCTTACGACTATTGACTAACTTAGAATAATGCTTTTCAAACAAATATGTGAGTGAAGCGCTAATGAACATGGCTAACGACACATAACACATTTTATTTGATAAAGAGAGAATAAAAGTTCCGAACACCATGATCATATATACTGCTTACAATATCTAAACGTTCTATAGACATGTTTCATCCTACGTTACAACGGCAAACACCAGACTGTTCGGCCGCTCATAGGTTTTACATATGCCTACAGCTGACACGGCTTGGCATTACTTTATGGTAATCCGTGTAATGAGCATATCTCTGGTATGTGTACTTATAGTAACGTTGTCTCGCTAACTATTATATTCATCAAGAGTATAAACATTCGCAAAGGGTCCAAAATTAATCTTGTATCTTAGATTTTGAATATTCACGTGTTATAAAGCTCAGTTGTCTTGTTAAATATTTCTCATCTCGGTATTGTTTAAGGATATCCTTGGCCTATTTAGCTCGATCATGGTCTAATCAGTTCTTAGACTTCAAAAAGTCTTTATTATTTTTAAGGAGTCGTAAACTATATGTCATCTCAATTTTACTGGAGACCTAGAGTGCATAATAAAATTGAGGTCAATTTCATAAGAAAAATTGTTTTCAATTATGTCATTCTCATGTCAATTATATGTACGTATGTGTAGTTATAGACCACAAACCTTATCGTTAAACAATCTCAAACCAAAATTTACTACTTTTTAAAATTTGAGTGACCTAGAATAATAAGGGCCTAAAGCCATTGATTTATTTCACTCTCCCTTAGCCATCACATGAGTCATGTTCGAGTTTGTGTGTATAAGTTAAGATTTTGATGTTTGTGTCATACCCGATCTTTCAACCTGCAAATACAACCCGTTTACCTGGATCAGAAGTAGCTACAGCCGGCAGGAGTAGGCCCTTTCAATAAGACTCACGCTAATTAGGGTCTCGTTTAGCTTTCCTAAAATAGTATATTTTTAATTTGGTAAAACAGTCGGAATGATTCCCTTGGACCCGGGACTTTGGCTCCCGCATCACCTATACTTCATACATATATATGAACGTAATCAGATCATATAATTAATAAAATACAAAAGTAAATTATGTACAGAAGTAACAGAATCCAAAATCTGACGCTCCTGTTATTTGCTTGTCCCATAAATTATTTATTTATTTATTTTCTTCATTATATTAACCACCATGCATGTTCACGTCTCAATTCCTGCTCTCTTCCAATATCTTTTACTTCTATATTTAGTAAACTTCTTTATCTAAAATCGATTATAAATACTTTCGTATCCCAACAATATCTCATACGTACATGAGTATAAGCTAATAATATCATGTAAAGAGTTTAGCGGTTTGGTATTAAAATATTGGTTTTAAACTTTTAATGGATGCAAGTACTCCTGCATGAATGCTTTATTATTAGTGTTTTTATATTTTCTGCAACTGTTATTGCAATTAGTTTTCAACCGTTTTCAGTTTTTTGATAAGTGGTGACAGTTTTGTGACCAGAATTTATTTTCATTTTTTATTAATATATATAAACTGTGACCATTTTTGTCGAATCATTTTTAGTAGCTAGGTTTGCGACCATATATTTTACTTGATTAAACCTTGAATAAAAATGAATTGACAGATCAATTTAAACAACCACAAACTTGAAGAAATACAGCCACTAATCGAAACAACAAATATAATAGTGAATAACATACCTAATTGGAAATAAAAAACTTCGGTGAACCATTAGTCGCTTTTTTCCTGTCAGCAAGGTTTGTTATCGAACAAGAAACCGTCTATATAGGAGCACATCGGCTCTTATACCAAGTTATAAACATGTAATTCAAGGTTTTTTTTTATTATCAATAATCAAAACTAAAACCATGTACACGAATTATAAGATGAAGAAGACAAATGAGATAAAACCCTGAGAAATTATTGCAATAATAACAAAATATGAAATCACAAACAAATCATCAGGAGCCAGTAGTGAATGAAGCGTGGCTTGAAGATGAATACCAAAATGTTGACGAAGAGATTGAGTTAGACGTACCCATAAGCCCTCACTTATAAGCCCATCCATGAGCCAAGACACAAGATCATCCACAAGCCCATAAACCAAATAAAAGACATAATTACATGGATGTATACTTTTAACATGTTGAATTGGGAATTTTACATTTCATTCGTGAATTATGCTATATTTTATTGTCCAGATAAATACGGGTTTTTGATGAACTTCGATAGCTTAATTACATGTTTTTGTTTGAATGATATGCGTTCATATTTTGAACTAATGTTCTGATCGATAGCTAAATCTAATCCAACTTCTAACAATATTATTAAAAGAATGCATATGCCCAAGACCTATTATCCACATGTCATTCAACTAGACCTTCTACATAGAATGCCCAAGACCTATTATCCAAATGTCATTCAATTAGGTCCTCCATATAAGATGCAAAGTTTTCAATTTAACAAATTTCACTTCATTATCTATTTTGGTAATGAAATATAAAATATGATGATGGAAATCGAACTCAATGCCAAGTATACAATTGTAAGGAAAAAAATTCATAAGTGAATCTTGATCAACAGAATATCAAGGACCTCCCTTCCTCAATCCTTTTCGATGACGAAGATTTGCCACAGATGAAGGGCCACTAACTCGGTCAGACTCAACTTCACGAGCATGATTTATAGCAACATGATTTTGTGGTCCATTAATTAACAAGTGTGATAGAGTGCCCATGGCATGAGATTGCTGCGAAATGATGCCATTAGTGGACGGATTTTCTGACATTATAATTCCGTATCCATCATCATAGGAACTCATCCCGTCCGCCAAAAGCTGCCACACTAAACCACCACCAACTGTCCCTCCACTCTTTGCCTTCATATAAATATTTCTATAAACGGCATTCATGTACGAATCTCTTTTGTTAATGTTGATGTTATAATCTGGATCTTTGCTTGCTTTTCCAAACTCGGCTATCACCAATGGCTTCTTCAGAATAATCGACTTGGCAACGAGGCTCGTTGATGAGTTCCCATGCCATGATTGTAGTGTCATCACTATAAGGGATTTTAGTGATTGTATTGATTCTTGTAATAACTCTCTGCAGTCATAATTGTATATATAAGTCACTACAAAAACATAATTGGATATTTCAATAAACATAAACTTTAATTTTGTTCTTACTTCAACATGGTTCTTGTAATACCCTTTGACTATAGGGTTTGTGTAGAAATCATCATCGCTAATGTTCTGAACACCCGAGCTTCTAGCCCAATCAACATATTGCGGTCTCCCTCCTAAGTCTTTGTAATTGTTAACAAAACTCAATATCAATCAAAGACCATATTTTCTTGCTTCTGCGACAACGAAATCCAATCCCTGTATATAAATTAAAATCCACGTCTTTCATTAGTAAAAATTAACTATGATAACTATGATTGTATAAAAGTCTTTCATTAGTAAAAAAGTCTTTCTATACTATGCTAACAAAATAAAAGATGATCGGTACCTGAAATGCTCGTTCATTGTATACTCCTGCCTCCTGGTGAAATTTGTAAAGCTTTATCATCAGCACCATCTGTGAAAGCCCAAGTACAACACACCGAAAGACCAGCATCTGCAGCATCATGTAGGACTTGGCTTACTTTGTTCCTCTCACTCGGATAGGTGGCTACGTATATATTTTGGTCAACTAAAGTGTGTTCGGGCCAAAACGAGCATAACACACTTTAAATAACTCAAAAATATGCAAGTTTTGGTTCAAATGGGTCAAAATTACCCATTTCTACCAAAACTTATATATTTTGGTCAATTAAATTGTGTTCGGGCCAAAATGAGCATGTATTACGTTAATTTTTTTAGGAACGACTTAAAACGGAAAGAACAAGAATTGATGATGGATCGGATGATTATTGCGATTCACAAGTTTTTCTAAATGTTTTCGGTGAATCGCGTGGGCTTCTACGGGGAATTGGACGAATTGCAAGAAAGGCGGCACCACCTGTTGCACCTAAATTTGGATCTTCCTCCGGACCATCACAACAAGATTGGCAAGAAAGTTTAAAAGCCGAACTTCAACAACAACAACAAAGTCAAATGCAATAGATGTTTGCAAAAATGTCACAAGAGTTTGACAAAAAACTTGAAGATGCCAAGAAACAATGGCAACATCGACCTTATGAAAGCGAAGATGAAAGTGACGATTAAACAAGGACAATGGCATTTTAGTTGTGTTTCATTTGGATAACTCTTTTTTTTGTTTTTGAACAAATTGACGGGTCGAATGTCGTATGTTTGGTATGTTTGATGTTGGATACTTTAAGTTTATTAATTGTGTATTATGGATTTTGATTTTGGTGTTTTGGAATTAGCTGAAAAACAGGTCGAAATCTGGAAAACAGCGGAAAAAATACAGCTGAATGAAATAATTTTAAGCTCTATCCCGACATGTTGTCGGGATGTTGTCGGGATAGACAACATGTTGTCGGGATAGAGTTTGATATTATTTTATTCGTTAATATATACCGACGAAATGTTGTCGGTATAGAGTTTATTATTATTTTATTCATTTTACTATTCCGACTACATGTTGTCGGGATAAGATTTTAATATTTTATTAAAATATTTTTTTATCTTTTTATTAAAGAATAAAACATTTTCTTAAAAATGTTTTTTGTAATATTTATCCCAACGACATGTAGTGGGGAAAGAGTTTATGTTCTTTTCGGGACGAAGCTATGACGACAACACTTTTCCCGACTATTTATCGTCGGGATAGAAATTTTAGAGTTATACCAACTACCTGTTGTCGGGAAAAGTTCAGAAATAGTTGTCGGGATAGGTCTGATTTGTTGTAGTGTATACATTCATCATCCAGTACGTATTAAATCCATTGAATAGAAAAGGCGTTCCATTGATAACAAAGTTAGCTTCATTAATTTGAACAAAGCCAGATTCTTCAGCCATAATAACTGTAGCTTCACTATACATGAACCAAAAAGAGACAAGTACAGAATGATTGCATGAAAAATAATACTACGTGAAAGATGACTAGAGGTTGCCATTGTTGGTGAAGGATTTGATTTGAATGCATGAGATGCTGTGAAAGATGGTATTTATAATCAATTTCCGATAAGGAAAGTTTTCTAATTATAGCTTAAAATAGATGTGAATATATAAGCACAATGTTTCCACCGTCGTCCTCGTTCATTAAAAAAACCTCGGTTTTGTGTCGTTTCAGGTTCGATTTTTTTGTTTTTTTTTCAGTTCGGTTTTGCTTTTTTTCATTTCGGTCGGTTTCGGTGTCAATGGTTTTGGTTTCGATATCTCGGTTTCGATTCGGTTTCGTGGGTTTTGTTTAAAATAAAATTGGATGGAGCTTGTTTTATTCCATTCTAACCCATAAACAAACTCATTCTAACCCATAATCAAAAGTCACTAGTATTTCCCCAACCCATCTTGACCTCATTGGAAAATTCTTTTGACCCATCAATACATGGGTCGATTTGTGTTTAATTCAATTTCAAACGTGTTAGATAAAATAATATAGCTAGAATGGAAAGTGCAACCCTGACTTGACCCGGGCAATTTCAAAGCATTATACCAATGGCAAATTTCTGCCCGCACATTGTTGACCCGTTACAAAACCCTCCCACTTATCCACCAACAACGATGGATAAATGACCAATAAAAAGATGCATTTGAGTTCATTTCAATCTTAATTCACGAATTATGAGCATTCAAACATAAGTGGAACTCGAACAATTATGTATGTGCTGCAGTCGGCATTTGAGGGTGAACAAACCACGGAACGTAAACCTAAGTTCTTCATAAAAGACAACCCGAATAATTCAACTTTGTTTATTGGTTGACATGATTTTATTCAAGTTTAGGAAAGTTTAGGAAGGTATTATACATCAAGATACCTATTATCTAGAACTTACACAGCCCAAATTGAACAAAATTTATTATGTTGTTGAGCAAAAACTTAAAATCATGTCTTATAATAATATACCTATGAGGAACCTCACTGAAAGTTTGGTTAAAAAATTCATGCATAATACCTTGCGTACGTGAAGTAGTAGTACAGAAAGCACACCAGCTTCAACTGTCTAACTGGTAAACACCTACAAAAAACAAAAACAAGCTTATAAAGATAGAAACCAAAAGAACAAAACTGTAGTAGAACAGACAAATCCCCGATTTCTAAAGATTAAATAGGTGCATAATTAAACTGCAACTCGAATTAATATCACAAATTGTTGGTTCGGGACCGGGTTTGACATACACTTATATGTTAACAGTTGTTTCAAAACCCTTACTTCATTCCATGTCAAATACTTACACAGCTGTTTCGAACGAAGTCTATTTGACAAACGGAGGAGTGAAACGAAGCAGAGTCAGGCGTGCGTACAACCGGATTGTACTCGCATAGATATTGCTTTTATCTACACACAATTATTATTATGTTTTATATAAACCAAAAAATTGTGGTTTAAAAGACTTTCTTGTTAACTTTTTGGTTGTAAAACTTAAGTTTCACCATTTATGAATTATTATACAAGTTCTTTGATATTTGGGCATATGGAAACCATCAAGGAACATACTGTGAGATGGAAACCGAACCAAACCGAACTAAACCGATTTTTACTCGCTTAAGACACACAAGTGTGTTTTTCGCTATCAAGACTTGTATATTTCTTTAAAAATCATTTATAAAATGATTTTAATTATTTTCTTAAGTATTTGGAATTGTTGAATCCAACTTGATCTCATAACATAGTTTGGACTGACAAAACTGAACACTCGCTTAACGTGCGTTGTTAGTTCTAAACAATAGAATTACATACTTGGTTAAGTCTTAATAAGTTTTTATGAGTTATCTCATAACATTTAATATCTTGGAAAGTTGACTTTGGGTTTGACCAATTAATAAGACCCGAACCAACAACCCGAACACTCGTTAAAACCCGTTTTAGTATCTTATCATTAAGGGACTTGCATTCTTGCATGTTTACCCACCTTATCATAGGTTGAGTAAATATTAAGGTTAGATACTTTAACCCGGTTTCGAGCAAACTTACATTTTTAAAGGGTTATTATTATAATTTCTTAAATAGTTACTTTTTAAACCTTAAACTTTAATTGTTTACATCTCTTATCTTTTATTTTAAAAGTTTCCTAAAACAACCCTTCTAATTCAAGGATTTTACTTTTGTTTAGGCCTTGCTCGTTAAACTCCGACCTACCGTTTTCCCGTCATTTCGATCAAGTTTTCTTTCTTGAATGTGAGTACTTTCATACCCCGTTTTCCATATTTCGTTTTGGGGTGACATTTCATACTTATTCAACTAAATGCTTTATACTTGAATCTAAACCCACAAACGCTATTGTATATTTTACTTAAATAATTGCTCGATTTGGTGTTCTATGATTATATGCCTATGTGTTTATCGCTTTCGATGGTGGAACTATAAAATCCTAGACTATTTGGCATCCCCTTATAGCAAGGTGTCATTAACGTAACACAATTAATGATAACTTTAAAATCCTAGACTATTTGGCATCCCCTTATAGCTAGATGTCGCTAACGTAATTCTATTAGCGATATCTATTTATCCAAGTTATTGCTTTTATTTATTGTTTCGTATACAAGTTTTGTGGCCTTTTAATTACTATATACTTATATGCTCAAACTTATTAATTGCTCACCAACCTTTGTGTTGACAAACTTTATTTTATGAAATGTTACAGGTTTGACTTTTGTTGACTCGGGGACTTGACAAAAAACATTACCAAGATTATTAGGATATTAGTAAAACGAACAATATAATTGTTTACTTGTATTCAATTTGTTTGTATGAACGAGATGTGTTGTTTATTGATTTTATGAACGAAAATGAATTGATTAAATATTGTCACTTTATATAGTGTCTTGGGTATTTGTCCAATCACGTTGCACCGCGGCATGTTCCGCCGCCTTTCGTCGGGGTGTGACAAGTGAAGATGGGTAAAGTTAACCCATCTTGATCCAAGTGAAATTTAAAATATAAAGGGTTTCAAAAACACCTAAAAATACAATAAAATTAATAAAAAATAATAAAAACATAATATATAAATCAAAAACGCAAAATGTAAACAAACTAAAATGTTTCCGCCGTCGTCCTCGTTCATTAAAAAAACCCGGTTTTGTGTCATTTCAGGTTCGATTTTTTTGGTTTTTTTTCAGTTCGGTTTTGCTTTTTTCATTTCGATCGATTTCAGTGTCAATGATTTCGGTTTCTATATCTCGGTTTCGTGGGTTTTGTTTAAAATAAAATTGGATGGGGCTTGTTTTAGTCCATTCTAACCCATATACAAACTCATTCTAACCCATAATCAAAAGTCACTAGTATTTCCCCAACAACGATAGATAAATGACCAATAAAAAGATGGATTTGAGTTCATTTCAATCTTAATTCACGAATTTATAAGCATTCAAACATAAGTGGCACTCGAACAATTATTTATGTGCTGCAGTGTGCATTTGAGGGTGAACAAACCACGGAACGTCAATCTAAGTTCTTCAAGAACAGTCGAGCCATTTAACTTGATATATAGACATAAAAGACAACCCGAACAATTCAACTTTGTTTATTTGTTGACATGATTTTATTTAAGTTTGGGAAGGTATTATACATCAAGATACGTATTATCTAGAACCTACACATCCCAAACTGAACAAAATTTATTATGTTGTTGAGCAAAAACTTAAAATCATGTCTTATAATAATATACCTATGAGGAATGGGAACCTCACTGAAAGTTTGGCTAAAAAATTAATGCATAATACCTTGCGTACGGGAAGTAGTAGTACATAAAGCACCCCAGCTTCAACTGTCTGACCGGTAAACACCAACAAAAAACAGAAATAATCTTATAAAGATAGAAACCAAAGGAACAAAACTGTAGTTGAGCATATAAATCCTCAATTTCTGAAGATTATATAGGTGCATAATTAAACTGCAACTCAAATTAATATCACAAATTGCTGGTTCGGGGCCGGGTTTGACATACACTGATATGTTTACGGCTGTTTCAAAACCCTTACTTCATTCCATGTCAAATACTTACATAGCTGTTTTGAACGAAGTCTGTTTAACAAACGGAGGAGTGAAACGAAGCAGAGTCAGGCGTACGTACAACCGGACTAGACTCGCATAGATATTGCTTTCATCTATACATTATTATTATGTTTTATATAAACCAAAAAGTCATGGTTTCTGTAATATCCCGAAAATTCTAGTCTAATATTTAATATAATACCTGCGTCGGGTAAATTATTTGAGTTAGTGGGATAATGATAATAATATAATAATAAAGCTTAAGGGGTAGCGGGCTTGGTTAATAGAATTAAAGATGGACCAAAAAGTAAAGATGGGCTTTAGGTCCATGGGCTTAAGGGAGTATAAAAACCCCTTAAACCCTAATCCTTTCCATTTTTATCTCTACACCATAGCCTACACCTTGATAAACACACACAAACACTATTCTCTAACCCGAGTCAAGATCCGAAGGCGAAAACCCGAGATTGTTGGTGCTGGAACATCGAGACGAACCAAAACAACATCAAGACTAAACCGTGCTCGTAAACCTACTCGTTTAAGGTACGTTTATATCAATAACTTATTCGTTTAAGTTCGGATTTAGCCTAGAAATCATAGACCTGTTTTAGTATGGTAAAAATGAATCCAACGAAGCTAAACTCACTGAAATTGATTACAGTTTGATAGGCTAATTGCTAGTATGAAGACCTGTAACATATATGCCTAAATCGCACCCATAAACATGTATATTTGGACGAATAAAGGGTTAGGGTTTGTAGGCGCTGCAATTTTGAATCCACCGATACCTAAATCGTGTTATTTGGTTAAGAAACGAAGGTTTAATTGCAGATCTAAGATATGTTGACTATATGATGTTCTTGACGATTTTGACTTTGACTTCTGAGCCAAAGTCTGGATAAGATGGGTGTAATACGTTAAGAGAAGATAACGAATTAATTAACCTAATTCGTTATGGCAAGGTAACGAATTAGTTCACCAATTCGTTATGCCCAAATAACGAATCAGTCTCCCCAGTTCGTTGTGATCAGATAACGAATCACGTGATTCGTTACCCACCCAATTCGTTAGGATAACGAATTAGGCCAGCGAACTAAGATAAGAACCAGACTAGCGAATCAGGTCATGAAAGATGACGAACTAGATTAACGAATCAACTTAAGAAGGATGACGAATCAGATCATATCTGATAACGAATTAGACTGTGATCTGATAACGAATTAGACTTAATTCGTTATAACGAATGAGATGGCGAATTTGATAATAATTTAAAATCCTAATAGAAAATGTGATAAGACAATTAATAGAAATAAATTTTTTCCAAGCTGACCTCGCAGCTCGACCCCAGCCAGGGGCTCTGCCCCTTGGACCCTGCTAGGGGCTGTCGCCCCTAGACCCCGCTGCCAGGGGCGCTGCCCGCGAACCCCCGTTCGTTGAGGGTAATAATTTAACCAGAAACGCGATATGAAAAGTGATAGTAATCAATACGCATAATTGTTATACAGCTAGCCGTGCACAGCCAAAGAAAGAAGTAACCGAGTTCAGGTGAGTTTCTAGCCCCATTCCTTGTTATGTTTCCGGGGCTGTGTGCATACTCGATGTGACCGTTAATACACTTACCTTAAATGGTAAGTGTATGTCATGTATGATATATGGGATAGATACGATTGATTGCTTGTCGATACGTGAACGATCTTCGGATGTTGCATGTATTGCCAAGAATAGTGATGATTGTCTCCTTATATGGATATTAAATGATAACTTATATATAGAGTTCCCTCTATGGATAATATATAGAGTGTTCCTTAAATGGAAAGCATAGTGTTCCTTTAATGGAAAGCCCAGTGTTCCTTTGATGGAAAACATAGTGTTCCTTCTATGGAAGTATATAGGATGTTCCTTCTATAGAGAATATATATATATATATATATATATATAGAGAGAGAGAGTGTCCTTTTATGGAGAATATAAATAGTAGGGGTAATAGTAATAGTTCTTTTAATAGATATTACGTGACGTTCCTCTTATGGATATTTATACAAGGTTAAGATATGTATGTATGTAAGATATGTGTATGTATTGTATGCCGCCTGATTAACTAAAACTCACTCAGCGTAGCTAACTTTTAGTATGCACGTAGGTGAATATGATTAAAGAGCTAGCATGAGGTTGGCACATGGCATGGATCGAACGGCTGACATTTGAAGATGGAAGAAATGATGTTTTAATATGATGATTTATGTTATGGTTTTAAAGAAAAGATTAAATGTTTTGTAATAAACGGTTAAAGTTTTATATTCTGCGAAAGTTTTAATAAACTCTGATTTGTAGAACTGTGTTTATGAGTAAATCCGACGTTAAAGTGAAGCACCGGGAACGGGGCCTTACAGTTTCTTAATCAAAGGCGTATAACAAGGGCTTTATTACTATACTAGGTATTTTGATTTGATTTGATTTGATTTGAAATTTTTGTTTTTTTCTAAATTAATATGCAATTATTACTTTATATCAAGGGAAATTGGCATGAATTTACATTCTCACTAAAAAAAAGTACATGAGAAGAAAAACTTCCAAGAATGTCGATTGTGAACACCGTCAGACCCCAACATTTTCTCTTTAACCTGACTTTTCTTTTACCCAGCCATAAAGCGCCACCTATCAGCATGCCAGTGACCACGGGTATGGAAGGCTTTTACCTTCGGTGGCTGCCGCCGTACCCACGACGACATTACCCGGATCGTCCTCTTTGGTGCCCTCATAATTGATTCTTCACACCCTTGTGGTACATGTTCTGCTCATTTGAAGACTGCTTGTGGTAATAGTGAGGGGGGGGGGGGGTAGTTACTAGTTAGGGTTTGATTATAATGGAGATTCTATACTCTGTAAGAGAAATTTGGGAAAGAAAAGTAGGTGAATGAATGAATTATTAACTATAAATAAATTTTTTATTTATATTATATTATAGTAAAGTTTGTATATAAAGTTTTTATCTGTTAAATGCATTTTTTATTTAATTATTTACTTCATTTTAACTTAATAAAGTAATTTAGGGAATAAAAGAGTTATAAAATAACTATTATTAGTTTTTTATAAACTATTAATAATTTAATTCTTCTAATGTAAATTTTTGTATAAAAAGTAATTATCTATATATAGAGTAAAGACGAAAGTCTAGAGGTGGCAATGTAAGTGTGTTATGTTGGATTTGGGTGATGGGTTAGAATGGCTATGGTCAAGATTAATTTTTAAAATGGAGGGTTAGGATGAGTATGGGTCAAGATGGGTAAAGTTAACCCATCTTGATTCAAGTGAATGTTAAAATACAAAGGTTTTCAAAAACTTAAAATGTAAATCAAAAACGCAAAATGTAAACAAACTAAAATGTTTCCGTCGTCGTCCTCATTCATTAAAAAAACCGGTTTTGTGTCATTTCAGGTTCGATTTTTTGGTTTTTATTTCAGTTCGGTTTTGCTTTTTTTTCATTTCGATCGGTTTCAGTGTCAATGATTTCGGTTTCGATATCTCGGTTTCGTGGGTTTTGTTTAAAATAAAATTGGATGGGGCTTGTTTTAGTCCATTCTAACCCATACATAAACTCATTTAACCCATGATCAAAAGTCACTAATATTTCACCAACCCATCTTGATCTCCTTAGAAAATTCTTTTGATCCATCAATACATGGGTCGGTTTGTGTTTAATTCAATCTAAAACGTGTCAGATAAAATAATATAGCTATAAAGGAAAGTGCCAACCTGACTTGACCCAAGCAATTTCAAAACATTATACCAATGACAAATTTATGCCCGCACATTGATGACCCGTTACACAACCCACCCACCCACCCACCCATCCACCAACAACGATATATAAATGACCAATAAAAGATGGATTTGAGTTCATTTCAATCTTGATTCACGAATTTATTAGCATTCAAACATAAGTGGCACTCGAACAATTATATATGTGCTGCAGTGTGCATTTGAGGGTGAACAAACCACGGAACGTAAATCTAAGTTCTTCAAGAACAGTCGAGCTATTTAACTCGATATATAGACATAAAAGACAACCCGAACAATTCAACTTTGTTTATTGGTTGACATGATTTTATTTAAGTTTGGGAAGGTATTATACATCAAGATACTTATTATGTAGAACTTACATAGCCCAAACTGAACAAAATTTATTATGTTGTTGAGCAAAAACTTAAAAATCATGTCTTATAATAACATAGGGAACCTTACTGAAAGTTTTGATAAAATATTAATGTATAATACCTTGAGTACGGGAAGTAGTAGTACAGAAAGCACACCAGCTTCAACTGTCTGGTCGGTAAACACCTACAAAAAACAGAAATAAGCTTATAAATATAGAAACCAAACGAACAAAACTGTAGTAGAACAGATAAATCCCCGATTTCTGAAGATTATATAGGTGCATAATTAAACTGCAACTCAAATTAATATCACAAATTGTTGGTTCGGGGCCGGGTTTGACATACACTGATATGTTTACGGCTGTTTCAAAACCCATACCTCATTCCATGTCAAATACTTACACAGCTGTTTCGAACGACAAACGGAGGAGTGAAATGAAGCAGATTCAGGCGTACGTACCACCGGACTAGACTCACATAGATATTGCTTTCATCTATACATTATAATTATGTTTTATATAAACCAAAAAGTCGTGGTTTCTTAATCAAAGGCGTATAACAAGGGCTTTATTACTATATTAGGTATTGTGATTTGATTTTATTTGAAATTGTTGTTTTTTTCTAAATTAATATGCAATTATTACTTTATATCAAGAGAAACTAACATGAGTGTACATTCTCACTAAACAAAAGTAATGGTGAGGGGGGTAGTTATTAGTTAAGGTTTGATTATAATGGAGATTGTATACTCTGCGACAGAAATTTGGGGAAGAAAAGTAGGTGAATGAATGAATGAATTATTAACTATAAATAAATTTTTTATATATATTATATTATAGTAAAGTTTCCTATATAAAGTTTTTATCTGTTAAATGCTTTTTTTATCTAATTATTTATTTCATTTTAACTTAATAAAGTAATTTAGGGACTAAAAGAGTTTTAAAATAACTATTATTAGTTTTTATAAACTATTAAAAGTTTAATTCTTTTAATGTAAATGTTTGTATAAAAAGTAATTATCTATATATAGAGTAAAGACAAAAGTCTAGAGGTGGTAATATGAGTGGTTTGTGTTGGATTTGGGTGATGGGTTAGAATGACTATAGTCAGGACTGATTTTTAAAATGGAGGTTTAGGATGAGTATGAGTCAAGATGGGTGAAGTTAACCCATTTTGATCCAAGTGAAGGTTAAAAAACCAAAGGTTTCAAAAACCCATAAAAATTCAAAAAACAATAATAACTTAAAACATAAATCAAAAACGCAAAATGTAGAAAAACTAAAATGTTTCCGTCGCCATCCTCGTTCATTAAAAAAACCCGGTTTTGTATCATTTCGGTTTGATTTTTTTGGTTTTTTTTTCAGTTCGGTTTTGCTTTTTTCATTTTGATCGGTTTCGGTGTCAATGATGTCGGTTTCGATTCGGTTTCGTGGGTTTTGTTTAAAATAAAATTTGATGGAGCTTGTTTTAGTCATTCTAACCCATAAACAAACTCATTCTAACCCATAATCAAAAGTCACTAATATTTCCCCCAATCCATTTTGACTTCTTTGGAAAATTCTTTTGATCTATCCTAACCCATTCAAATTTTTAAAGTATCCATATTGACCCAAAGCAATCCATTTGGGTTTGTTTTGCCACCCTAAGACGAAACTCATGTGCTTTGAAGGATTCGAACTCAATTTTGTGGGTGACAAGGTGACAGAAGACGGTTGATCAGATATAAAATCTAAAAAATCATAATGAAATAGACATGTATAAATTTTTATATACAATTGAGAGAAATTAGTGATGGAAAATTATAAGAATTTAAGGACCAAGATCCGTTAAGGTATAAAAAATTAAATATATTGTTTTTGCAAGAATACCAACCCATATATGTGCTTTTGAGGTGAACTTTAAATTGTTCATATGAACTATGATTACTAGTTATCCTCCTATTATCACCTTTGTTTTAGTATTTACAATTAGTAATTATAAATTAATTTATTCAAGTATTATCTTTTTTCATAACCACAGACTAATCGGGCATGTTGTGACAATATGACGTGTTTAGTTACTCAAATATCGCAAAAGGATTGAACTATAAAATTATATGAAAATCTTATTTATATAAAAACTAGTTTTTATCCCCCGTATTACGGGGGTTGTTTTATATTATTTGTTCTAATATTTATTTTTTTTAATGTATATTTTTTTATAGTTTGGTGATAAATTATTTCACAAATAAATGAGATGTTATAACCTGATTTAAAAGCTATATGGTTTTGATAAGACCTAAGACCCGTTTATTTCTTTTACAATAAAATTGGTTTTTTAATTATAAATAATATTTATGAAAGTTTAATAATATACTTATGGTTTGATGAGACCCAAGACCCGTGTATTTTTTTTACTATAAAATTGGTTTCTTAATATAAGTAATATATATATATATATATATCTTTTTTAAAATAAATAAGATATTATTTTTTAGTATATCCTATTTTATAGGATTTTTAAATCAATAATTTGGTGATAATTATTTTTAATTTAATAAGATGTTATAACCTTTTTAAGGAATATCTGAGTTTGGTAAGACCCATACCCATGAATTCGGATCAAATGCATGAGAAGTCTCCATTTAAAAATCAATCAAATCTTGTGACTCCAAAAAAAAGGGGAACGACACATAAAATTTTTATGTTTTCTTTCATATAGATTCCTAATTAATGTAGTTTATTTAATTATATTGAATACATAAAGGTGCCGTTTGTTAGTTAACCGGTAAGTCACTAGTTGAGAAGTGAAACGTGAGTGGAGGAAAAGCATAAACTTCTTTTGCTTTTATATATCTTTAAATATAGAAAAAAAATGGATGACATACGAATTGTAGAGTTTTCCAAATAATATGGGAGATGTATTATGCCACAATTTGCATGCTAGGTACGACTTTTCAACTTGTGCATTTGTTAACCGCCACATATCAATGACTATTATTAGAAAATGTAAGAATGAGATTTTCATTCCAAAAAGCTGTGAAGCTAAACATACCAAGAAATGAAATTCAATTTCCATTGAATCGCAAACCAAAATCGCCATAACATTTTTTTTTTCATCCGGGGTGTAATCTAGGCTTTAGATCATTCAAGTTAACAAATGCACATGTGAAAGAGACAAAGCGTACCATAATATACAAATTCACTCATAATACATCTCCCATATTATTTGGAAAAGTCGACAATGCATGTACATGTGTCATTCATTTTCATAAGTTTCTGTTAGAAATTAAAAAAAAAAAAAAGAAAACTAAATAAGTTTATGCATTTCCTCAACCCATATTTCAGTTTCAACCAAACGTACCGATTAACTAACAAACGTCCCCTTTATGTATTCTTTTATTTTTTTACAACAAATTCATAAACCTACACTACACTAATATTACACGTCTTTGATCAGGTTTGAACCTGAAAGCATGGAACCTCCTCTTTAAGAAGCATGGAACCTCCTCTTTAAGAAGCATATGTCTCTACCAAAATGACTAATCCCTTTATGTATTCAATTTAATCAATTAAAATATGTTAATTAGTATTTATGATAAAATATATAATTTATTTGGGGTTATTATACATTGAAGATTTATTAAACATGAAGTTAATAGATTTGATAGATGTTCACCCTGAGCAGTATTTTGAGCCATCGAACAGGAAAAGGATTCGCAACAATAATCTAGATCGGGATCATGAAGAATTCCGTTTTAAACCAATTTGATAGCCCAAACTTCTTTTGTGACACTTAAGTGAATAAAATTGTCATCTTCGGGCACTAATTATCGACTACAGATAGCACAATGACGGGAGGTAATATCCGCAACGACGGATCTTTTCACGGGTCAGACCAGGACGCAGCACACCCAGTATTTTCGCTCAGTAGTGTATTTTTTTGCGAAAAAGTTACAATAAAATACATTATAATCATTGAGTCCGGCCTAGCTAGAGTATTTGTGCAGAAAATTTTTTTGCTGAAGTTTTAATTCATACCTGTATCAGAAGAGTTAAAATAGCTTAAAGGTCGCCTTGGCTGAGTTATTCTTTGTTGTTAGGTACTCAATTCTTTCCCTCGTATCTTGTCTTTGTTAATTTAAAAAATTGATTTTCTATATGTAAGATAGGTAATTTAAATTATTAAATTTAGAGTTTTTATTGTTTGACTCAAGCATAAGTACTACATGCATTGCATACCCTAAACTTAGAAGTAGGAAATTTTTTTATTCCATTACTTTCGGCCCTGTTTAATTAAATGTTCAAGATCAACCATTGAATATCCAAGTCTCCTATAACATGCTTGATTTAGTCTGTTGCCGACTCAAAACAAAGATAATCATAATACCTTCGTTTCTTTTTCAAAAGGCAAGTACCTAGAATTATATAAATAAAGAGAAAAACTAGATGATACAAGGTTTACAATTTAAAAGCCAATATTATATATAGATCAATCTTTCCTATTAAGATAACCAAACTTCCGGGCTAGATGCATGATACGAATTAAAACACAATTGTAATGAAAAAAATATCATAAGTGAATTTTGATCGGCAGACTCTATCAAGGACCAGCCTTTCTCAAGCCTTTTCTATGACGAAGGTTTGCCACAGATGAAGGACCTCTAGCTTGATCAAACTTAATTTCAGGGGCATGATCTCCATTTGTTAACAAGTGTGATAGAGTGCCCATGGCATGAGATTGCTGCAAGATGATGCCATCAGTGGACGGGTTTTCCAACAAGATAATTCCATATCCATCATCGTAGGAGCTCATCCCGTTCGCCAAAAGCTGCCACACTAAACCACCACCAACCGTACCTCCACTCTTTGCCTCCATATAAATGTTCCTATAAACGGCATTCATGTACGAGTCTCTTTTGTTAATGTTGATGTTATAATCTGGATCTTTGCTTGCCTTTCCAAACTCGGCTATCACCAATGGCTTCTTCAGGACAGTTCTTGAATCTTCGTAGTGACTTGACATCCATTGTTGCATAAATGCCATTTGCAAATCCTCACTTTGTGCAGACAACCTACAGTTGAGTAAGACATAAGGTCAATTTACCCTTATGCAATTGCATATATGGAGAATTAGTTAAGTGTCATGTGTACTTATTAATATTTACCATTGATCTGGATAGGCATGTATGGTGGCGAAATCGATCTCCTTAACAAGATTGCTGCTGATGAAATCAGTTCCAACTTGGTACCCGGGGTTCATTTTTTTTCGTTCGGGCATTGTATCTCCATAAAACCCTTCCATCCCAACCTCCAACAAATGATGTTGATCCAGTGATTTAACAAACACAGCCATTTCTTGAACCCAATCCTAAACAAAAACATAAGTTCAGATTCATATATTGATTCTTCGTACGTATTTAACCATTCATGCAACTAAAATAACTACAATATTCACTCACATTAACCATTCATCCCGAGTAATCTACTTGGCAACGGGGCTCGTTTATGAGTTCCCATGCCATGATTGTAGCGTCTTCACTGTAAGGGATTTTAGTGATCGTATTGATTCTTGTAATAACTCTCTGCAGTCATAATTGTATATATAAGTCACTACAAAAACATATTTGGCTCTTTCATTAGACATATAAACTTTAATTTTGTTCTTACTTCAACATGGTTCTTGTAATCCCTTTGACTATAGGGCTTGTGTAGAAATCATCATCACTAATGTTCTGAACACCCGAGCTTCTAGCCCAATCAACATATTGCGGTCTCCCTCCGAAGTCTTTGTAGTTGTTAACAAAACTTAATATCAACCGAACACCGTATTTTCTTGCTTCCGAGACAACGAAATCCAATCCCTGTGTATAAATTAAGAACCACATCTTTCGTTAGTAAAAAAAGTCTTTCTATACTAATATTATGCTAACAAAATAAAAGATGATCGGTACCTGAAATGCACGTTCATTGTACACTCCTGGTGAAATTTGTAAAGCTTTATCATCAGCACCATCAGCGAAAGCCCATGTGCGACACACCGAAAGACCAGCATCTGCAGCGTCGTGTAGGACTTGGCTTACTTTGTTCCTCTCACTCGGATCAGTGGCTACATTCATCATCCAATACGCATTAAACCCATTGAATAGAAAAGGCGTTCCGTTGATAGCAAAGTTAGCTCCATTGATTTGAACAAAGCTAGCTTCTTCACCCACGTTAACTTTGGCTTCACAGATGCACGAACCAAAAAGAGACAAGCATAGAATAGAAGCAAGAACAATAACACTTTGTGAAAGATGGCTAGCTTTGATGTGAGTAGCCATTGTTGTTGTTGGTGTAGGATTTGAATGCATGAGATATTCGGAAACGATGGTATTTATAATTGGTTTTGGATAAGGAAGTTTGCTAAATATAGAAGTAAAATTAATTAATATATTAGATTTTAGAAGAAACTGAAGAGAGCACCAATTGAGCCGTATTTTGCTTGAAGATGGCCACTATGGTGGTTATTATAAAAATATATATACATAACTTATGGGACACTCAAATAACCAACAGAGGGTTATGGAGGTTAGATTTTGGATTTTGTAAGTTAACTCAGATGTGAAGTTTAATATTAGTTTGGTTTGATAAAACCAAACTCGTGTGCTTTGAAAGATTCGAAATTAATTTGTTAGATAAAAAGGGTGACAGAAGACTATTATTGATAAGGTATAAAATGCATAGATCAATCTTAATGAAATTGACACATATAATACTTTTTATACAACGTAGAGAAATTAGTGACGGAAAATTATAGAGGATTGTTGAGTAGTATTACGTATATGTTTGCCTAGAGTATATGTTGATATGTAGCGTAACTGTATATTAGCGTATATGTGCATAATCTAGCGTGTATGTTTAGCCTATAAATACTTGCTTTGTAATCACATTTACACGGGAATGAGAATCATGATTTGAATCTTACAAGAATCAAGAACCAGGATCTATCCAGGCATGAAGCGTTAAATGATTGGTCAGATTGATAAACGCATATAAAGTAGAACTAAATTCTCTCACGAAAATAGAGTAGTATACATGAATGTTTTTGCAAGAAGACCAACCCTCATATGTACTTTTGAGGTGAACTTAACTATTAATTAAGTTCATATGAACTAGGATTACCAGTTATCCTCATATTATCACCTTTATATCAGTTTATACAATTTGTGGGTATGAAATTAATTTACTAAAATATTATCTTTGTTATCGGGCATTTGGTGACAAAAATGATGTTTTTAGTCACTTAAATGTCACAAAAGGAGTCGTTGCTAGTCTGGATTTCTGTTCAAGAGCTTATGTAAAACATGAAACCGGTTAACTATAATATGTATAATATATCTTATTTGTGTAATAATTATTAATTAATGTATTTTATTTGGTTATATCAAAGAAAATAAAGGGGTCGTTTGTTAGTTAATCTTTACGTTGTTAATTGAAAAGTGAAACATGAGCTGAGGAAATTAAAGCGTAAACTTATTTTGTTCTTTCATTTCTAAAAATTGAAAATGTATGACATATGAATTGTGGCGTTTTCCAAATAATATGGGAGATATGTTATGCCTCAATTTGCATGTTAGGTACGTTTCGACTTTCTCACTTGTGCAATTGTTAACCGCCAACTAGTAGGTTTTATAAAAATAAAATGGGTTCTAGGTGTCTAACAAAAGTGTTAATGGATTTTAGGTGTATTATATCTTAGATGAACGAACTGATCTAATGACATGTCAAATCAATAGTGACGTGTTAATTGAAGATTACTGGATCCGCATATGCACAAGTAAATTTCATTAAAATTTGAAAACCAATAGCACTTTAAACTTTTTTCTCTGTTTTTCTTTTCAGTGGCCGGGTATGCAATCTAGGCATTTCATCCAATTGTGTGGCAGTTATTAAATGCACAAGTGAAAAAAGGAAACGTACCCTAACATACAAATTCACCCATAATGCATCACCCATATTGTTTGGAAAACATGACAATGCGTCATTCATTTTCTACTTTTGAAATAAAAAATAAAAGCAAATAAGTTTATGCGTTTCTTCAATTCATCTAGCACTTTTCAATCAAACACACTACAAGAAAATACACATGTAGAGACCAAGTGCTTTTGGCCCGTACGGACGACATGTTGTCTCTATAGGACTCAAAAGGCTATAGGAATGTCATGTTGTTTTCACAAGTTTTGTCACTGGAGGCTCGTACCGACAGGTCCTTAGGTCGTCTCTATAGGTGTCGTCTCCAAAGATAAACTTTTAGTGACGACATGTCCTCCCAATAAGCATATAATAAAAAAAATATTTTCAGTCTATAAGAACGACATGTCGTCCCAATAGATTTGAAATAAATAAAAAAATAAAAATTCTGGTAATCTTGTAGAAAGGATATGTAGTCCCTATAAGTTTTATGTGAAAAAAATATTTTAACCTATAGAGACAACATGGCACGGCATGTCGTCTCCATGTCTTTCTTTTTTAAAAAAAAATAAAAATATATTTTATTTTAAAAAAAATAAAAATATAGGTGTTAAAAAATTAAAAAATATTTTTTTTTTCCAGTTTTTAAACCAGAAAATCTCAATAAATCAAACAAATTTAAACCTGTTAAAACACTACAAACCCAAATATAATAAATCACTTCAACCAAATAACATGTTATAATGGAAATAATATAATTTTCAGGTCAATAAAACTATATTAGATACACAATCAATATACAATATCATTTGTGGTTTATCTACAATGAGAAATAGAAATTGTGAAAACTATATAATGATATAGATTTATCACCCTTAAATAGCCCATTAGGCGTCTTGTATAATGCAACAAGAGTGGTGAAAGTTCAACTTCCATCTTCTGTCATTTCGTGCGCAATAACTTCCGCTTGCAGAAAATGAGTTTCTCTTGTTGGCAAGTGGGAATAGCATTTGAAGTTCAGCATACATCTGTTCAAAACAAACAAAATTCTATAATTCAACCAATATTGGGCAAAACTAACCTCTGTTTAAAAAGCTTCTTTGCAAAACTAACCTCTGCCTAAAATGCTTCTTTGGTTTAGTTTTCAGAGTTGTAAATGCATGGCCTGTAAATGTAGCATTGTTATAAATTCCAACTTCAAATAAGAATAATAATCAAATGAAAAGCTAAATTGTAGCTGTGTTCATACCTGAACAAATAAGAATGAAACAACTATAGGCAAAATGTATTTTGGGTCAACCCAAGTCTTATGCTAGAGAACTCTTTGCAATTTTGAACCTGCCCGAATTAAAAAACATAAAAGCAAATAAATGTTATAAAAGGGAAATTGAAAATCCAAAAAAAACATATCCTAACTAATAAGTTACAGTCAAACCTCAAATAGTATATTCTTAAAAAAAATAGTAAAAATTAAAACAATCACCTGAAATGTGTGATATAGCCTGATAGTAATGTGGAAAGTGTATCTCCGAAGAAGTTGTTCAATTTGATGATCATCGTCACGCTTACTATGGCACCTGTAGGACATAGATAAGTGAAGTATCAATAAAGTAACTAAAAAACATTGGCAATGAGTGTATTCAAAATGATAATGGTAAGATTTATATATACCACTCTAGAGGTCCTTTAGGATAATATTGTCTCAAAAACAAGTTATATGCACCATTATACAACACATCAATGTTATTATCAAAGCTTTAGCCTACAAACTAGCACTATCAATAATTTTATTCATATCACTAATAAGGTATTTGCATAACATTACAAATAATATGACACAAATTGAGCCACTTGCTACTTGATGTGTCAAACTGACTTGTGTTTCAACCAAAAGTGAAACCGAAACAATTAGAACATACAACTCTTAGGAGTAACAAATAGAAAATCACTTACTTCGGTTTCATCAAATGGTTGTATCATATACGGTATTTGACCCCATCAAAGCTGAAAAAGAAAACTAACACCGCCATCGCCAACACCTGACAAAATAAAAGTAATTTGGTCAAAACAAACCCGAAAACTGCAAAACTCTATAAAAATATTGAAAGAATTTAGGGCTCAACCCCTTGCAAACCCAATAAACCCCCATGGAATAATCAATCGCACAAAATTAGGGTTCAATAAGGTAAAAAAAAACTTAGGGTCTTCGAGATGTTGTAGAATAATCATACCTCGTGTACAAACTTCGAACATGGATGAGGGGAAAGATGGGCAGTTGGAGGTGAACGGAGAAACGCAGCTTAGCTAAGCAACTGGTGAGTTGAACGATTCACCCACGGAAGATACTAATTTCGAGCTCCGCAAGACAGAGGCGGTGGTGGATGACGGCGACAAGAGGTGAGGAATGGTGGTGAAGATGTGGGGGAAATGGGTTGAAAATGTGGGAGGGAAAAGAGATAAGGATGGATTTTTGGCGCTGATTTGGGTAAAACAAAAGGGGGAAATTCTGTAAATTTGATTTTTGGCCAGTCAACTCTATAGGGACAACATACTTGTCTCTACAGGTTAATTCATTTATTTCTTAAAACAATCCAACAAAAAGATAATTGTATTTTGAATTAAATCAGATAAGATTTTGTTCATGTTCAACCGTTAAGTTTATTCGGACAAATGGGCAGTTCATGAACACTTTATCGAACAAAATTTTGTGTTCGTGTTTATTCGTTAAGTAACTATTCATGTCAATTCATTATTTTTATAGACACATTCTAATAGACTCTAACAGACACAAACAAACATAACTATACACAAACGATGTAACCGGACCCATACACATACAAATCATCTACATGAACCTTATGCGAACTCTAACATAAATTTCATTGGTTTGTAAATCTTCATCATTTTCTATTCCATCATGACCACCAGTAACTTGAGACAAAGCTACCTCCTTGTTCACTTTATCCAACACGGTTTCCAAATCACAACCAGCAGATGATTCTAAGGTTGCCTTCAATTAATTCGACTGTGGCACTACTTCGCGACTTATCCACTAACAGGAGCCTACTTGAAACCATTCATCTAACAAGTTCAGTTTTGATTCGATGACGGCTGCATATTTTCGTAGAACCTCATCCATATTCACCTCCACATCCTAGATTCTATTTCTCTAACAACAAACATGTTTATTTGCTCGTTAGGTTGCTGATAGTCTTTCGCCATATGCCCTTTTCGTCAACAAATATTGCACCTATACGGAAGTCGCTTCGGTTGGTATCTTGATTATTTTCTCTGATCTATTTGTCCAATGAATCTTCTTTAGAGTTGTTATCTCGGCCCTTTATGTTTCGTTATTTCTTATCGGGCCGGCCACGTTTCTTGTTCCCCTAGTACATACCCCTGCCTTTCTCACCATTACAGTTCTGATTGTAATGGAACAGATCATTCTTCTTATACCTGATAGACAAGGTTTCGATCTCGGTTTTAATCGACACCCGACTAACTATTTTGGTGTAACATCCTGAAACTTTCACTCTACTTTTGCCAACTTTCAAAAGTTGAAGGACCAAAGATGTTTCCAAAATAATAAACCAACACGGCAACACCCAGATACGTACGACAAGAAAAGTACGAAAAACGAGAAAATAACAGTTGTCCGTTTGCATCGCAACAGATAAAACACGAGACCATCGTGATATGCGGTGGGTATGAAAATATCTAAAAAATAGGCGGTGTAGCACTACGCGATGAACCTACCCAAATGGGCAGTGTCACGCTTTTTGTCTCGTAAGGATATTTCAAACTATGTAATACTATGTTGGGTCTCCCACCCTTGGATAACTGTCACAAAGTTGCAATACTCTAGCCTTAAAAGTGGACGAGTATCAGCTTCATACGAGCATCACTAACTTGAGACTATGGATCGAGTTATCCAATATTGTGCCATAGATTCTTGACTTTGTGAAAGTATTTGAAATCAGGAGATCTCATTGGAAAAACCGTCATCAACTCACCTTCTACTAGTTCTAGTTGAGCATCATTCTTTTTCGTGAATAAGGTATCTAGATTCTAGTGTATCCCATACTTACTTTGGATATTCGAGTTCTTGAGTGTGGTTACTGGATTTAGATTACTCGTATGATTCAATCGAACACACACATAACACATAGCCATGAAAGACGAACACTTAACGCATTCAGATTGTTGGTTTAATTCAATTGAACATCTTTATTTATGTCTAATGTTATGTGTTTTTTTTTGTTTTATTATGTAGCTTTTATTTTAAGTTCATGTAATTTGCATTTGTTTTAATTATTTTTTATGTATTACTCATAAATAAATATACATATTTAAATACACATACATACATACATACCCACATAAATATAGTGTTTTTTAACAAATAATATTAAGGGTTATTATGTTAATTAAAGAAGTAATTATATTAACCAATCAAGGATAATAAAAACCAAATAAATTTAAACAATTTTTTTAATAAATTCACAAAAGATTAATTTGGTCTATAAAGACAACATGTTGTCTTTATAGAGTAGATTATTTTTTAATATTGTTTTTTCGAAATGGTGGGAAATTCTACCGCTTAATGAATACAAATTCTTTTCACTTAAACTTTACAGGAACAACTTGTAGTCTCTACAAGTTATAATATTTTGATTTTTTTTTTATTTTCATATATTTTGATCATTATGAAAAGAAAATCAAAAAATATATATGAATATAAAATGTTGTAGAGACAACATATTGTCTCCACAAGTTATAGCATTTTTTTAGTATTTTTTTCATCAAATTTGAATTAAGGAAAATTAAAAAGAAATTATCTTTTACCCTATAGAGACCACATGCCCTTTCTATAGAGTTACCAAACTTAAAAACAGGAAAACCCTGTAGAGACAACATGTTGTTCCTATAGGATGAACTATAGAAACAACTTGTGTAGTCCCTATAGGTTTCGTCCCTACATGGTATTTTTCTTGTAGTGACATACCAACAAGTGTTTTGTAATTGGCCAACTGATCCAATTACAGCAAGTAGGTGATAGTTAAGTCTTGGGATTTTCAATGTCTCAGGTTCAGAACTGGGTTATTCCTTAGTGGTGATGGGTTTCTTTCTTATTGGTGTTCATGGTTTTTTCGGGAAAGAAGCATCGAAATCAGTATAGATTGTTGACAACCCGTCTCAGAAAGTCTCATTCAAGTATTCAGGATATTTCCAAAATGAAAACTAACAAGCATCCCCTATATGTATTAATAAATAAAATATGTTATTTAGGATTTATGATAAAATATATTTATTTGGAGTTATTATACAACGAAGAGTTATTAAACATGAAATTAATAGTTTTCATATGTGTTCACCTTAAGCATCATTTTAAGCGTCGATCCATGCACCAATGTTGCAATGTTTGTTACTTTCTTGTCATATATAGATACTATTTATTACAACCACCCTAGTGAGTTCTAAATTCAATCCGTGTAATACATCAGATTCCAATCTAATAATCAATATAAACTATAGTTTTAAACCAAAAGTAAAATAATATTGTTGAAATATTGCATAGTCTCTACTTCCCGTCACCCTTGTTATCCAACAAAGCTCCTTTTGAAGCCTCAAAAGCACATGACTGTGGTCTGCTATCAAATTAAACTAACAATAAAATTCACAACTGAGTTAACTTACAAAATCATATTCTAACGCTCCATACCCTATGTTGGTTATTTGTGTCTCCCATAAGTTATGTATTTGAAGAGGTATGTACCCGCCTCAGCACCGAGCAAGGCGAGTCAACCCACAAGATAAAGACATTATGAAGGCACAAAGCCAAAACCTATGCGCATGGCGCATACAAAACATGCTCAGGCATCATATGCCCAGGCACACATATGCTCGCGCATCACATATGCGCGCGGCGCATCAGCGCGCGGCGCATATCACATGCTCGTGCATACCACATCTGCCCAGGCACACATATGCTAGCGCATCACATATGCGCGCGGCGCATCAGCGCGCGGCGCATATCACATGCTCGTGCATATCACATCTGCGCATGAAATATCTGCGCGTGAGAATAAAGAGAAGACCTCGCGCATCCTCAGGATTGGCGCATATCACACATGCACATAATCGACCTCGTCCTTATCCAAATCAGGATTAGGGCAACCTTGATTGTGCACGTCAGACAACCTTCCAGAAGGCATCTTTTTAAGGAGTAAGAATATGCTGATGTTGACAGCTGCCAAATGAAAGGTTGACAACCCAGCATGACACATGTGCTACCACGTGATTACAACCAACGAGAAAGCGCCAGGTGTCCCAGAGGACACGTGGCGCAGTGCGATTGGAGGAGGCCAACGAGGTTGAGCCCAACCAGTGGAAACCCTAGCACTATAAATACAGCATCAACTCCACTTTGATGACGGATTCATACTCAATCATTGACAGTTACAGGCAGTGATATCACATTCAATCATATTGAATTACATTCACTCACAGTCAGTTACATACAAACACACAGTCTCACAATCAGAGGGTATTCAGCTATTAAGAAATACTCTTGAGATTCCCTTACTCACACATTATCATCTTCTCCACAATATACTGATTCTCACGCCGGAGGGTTACCCCAAAGAGGACCCCTCTGTCCCTTTCTGAGGGGTAAGTAACGGCGCTGTTCATTTTGTAGGTGGAAGAACACAGATCCAGAAGAACCATCGGTGAAATAGTATAATCACACCCGAGGAAAGTAGATCTGCTACCAGCGAGTAGATCCACGTTTCATCATAGTTGTTAAGGTCTCAGGTCGAGGTCGCGCGCGGAATCATAGTGGATATCTGAGTAACACATGCTGACATGTAATGGCTAAAACTCATACTTCCATATAAAAACCGCGCGACAACGACGCGCAAAAAAGGAATTGTGAAAAGTTAGCGCGCATGTCAGCATAAACAAGATACTGCGAAACCACTTACAAAATAGAACAAAGGTTAAGTGAATAATTTCCTTACAACCTTGTTCTTATTTTAACGTGCAAGCATATCTTAGATCTATACAAGCAAACATGAAGAGATGAATGGAAATGCGCAAGATGAGAAAAAGAGAAAACAAGTTTCATTCCATAGCATTGAAATTTACAAGTATGATGAGTTACAAATTACAAGTATAAAAAATATATATATATATATAAAATTTGATGAAGGGCTTCTCAAGTCTCCACGTCGACGTCAGCCGCTTCATCACCCTCATCATCTCCCTCAGCATCTGGCGCGGCCCGCTCCTCATCTCCGAACTGACCATAGTCAAGTTCTTCCTCCTCATTGGAGTCTTCTATCACGACGGTGTCAGGAGCAGGTTCTTTCGCAGCGCCAGAGCCGCTGGCAGGGGCAACATCCCCCGCGCCACCATCATCGCTACCAGCCCTCTCGCATTCATCGAGCAACTTCTTTAGCGCGCCGAGATTGGGCTGGTCAGCAAGCGCAGCTATCTGCAAATCATTAGAAAACTATTGAGTACAAAACACTTGGAAAATTAATCAAGTAAAACTCATTAAGGTCAAGGTACCTGCATAAGGATGGGGATGGGAGTATTCATATATTTCTCCCCCACCGCGGCCATGTCCGCGCAGGCCGCGTCGCTCTTGTAAGGGTACTCGGCTGGGTTCTTTTTCAACATGCCATATTCATACCCATCCGTAAACCCTTCAGCTCGACCCACCAAGCGCGCGGCAGCATTGCAGTCCATCACAAGGGCCTGAAACTCGGCAGAATATTTCATCGCCAAAGCGCAACGAGTCATGCCCTGTGACACCAGCCATTGGCGATCCTGCGCGAGGCCAGCAACAGACGTCTCGAGGGTAGGAACCTGGGAGTTTAATAACTCAACAGTTTCCTTGGTCTTTTTTAGCTCCTCTTTATCAGACGCTGCTGCCGCCAAAATTTTTTCTTTCTCAGCCTGCGCAGCATCAAGTGCTTCCTGGCTGGACGCTGCCGTCGCCAAGGCCTCATCTCTATCGGCCTGCGCGACCGCCAACTCCTTCTTCAGGCGCGCAACCTCGCTCTCCAGTGATGATTTCTCAGTGATACTCTGGACGATAGCTTGGTCACGCGCCTCCGCCTGTTGTTCCAAGACACGCACTCTCCGCGCGTACTTGGCAACTTCGGCCTCCGCCAACTGCTGCTTGTCCCGCGCAGCTTGGAGCTCATGCCCGCGCTTAATAAAGGCGGTGTTGGCACTTGCTCGGTTTTCGCTGAGCTCCGCCTGGAGTTTCTCAGCTCGTGCGCGAGCATCAGAAAGGTTCCAGGCGGCCACCTTAGCCTCTCGCTGGGCTTCCACAAGAGCATCGCGTACTTTAATATAATCACGACGAAGCTCCTGGGAGGCAGCAAAGAAAGCCGACCCAGCGAAAATATGGTCGTTCAGCAAGTCCGCGCGGGTGCGCTCCTCCTGATACCTCCTTTCAGTAGGAGGCACGGCATGAGCCCAGAAGTCCTCGCATACGCCCATGGATTGGAAGGAACTGTCTTCATTAATATTCCATCTCGGGCGGTAAACGTGGTCACTTCCCTGCAAAACACAAGAAATGTTCTAAGTCATAAAACATACTTATATGGAGGTACGCGCAGCGGAGCAACAAATTAAAACATACCTGCGGGGATGAAGCAGAAAAGTCAGCGCCAGCCCCGCCAGAGGTTTGCGCTGCGAACTCTTGTGGCATCGCAGGGCTGGCGCGGTCTCCCAAGGAGTCTTCAGCTTGAGCCCCCTCATCCTCCTCATCTTCTTCAATAGGCCTCTTCTCCTGCGACCTGGAGGGCTCCAAACCAGTATCGCGGGGAGGGCTGCGTGTAGGAGGAGGCGAGGGAGGTCTCGACGCCGCCAGTTCGGCGCGCAATACGGTTTCCTGCTCCTTGGTAATCCCAATAAGGGGAGACTCAGCACTAGCAGGAGCAGGAGCAGAACCAGCGGCGCCGGCAACGGAGCCAGGAGTGTCACCAGCAACTTGTGCGCCAGCTACAACTCCTATGAACAAATCAACAAGGAAAAATGGTTTATGACTGAATCCAAAAGAAAAAATTCAGAAGACAAATGGGCAAAACATACCTTGGCGCAATTCTGTTCGCGCGGCGAACATCGCCATAAAGTTCATTCTACCCTTTTCAGAGGGTAGAACAGGGGACTCCGAAGCAGCCCCCGGCGCAGCCTCAGCACCTTGTGGCGCCTGCGGCTGATCTGCTACCGTCGCCGGTCCTGCAAACATTCAAAGGAGCAAAGGTTTAATAATAATTCAATCAGATGAAGATAAAAAAAGTATACCTGTCGCAGGCGCGGCACCGCTTCTCTCTTCAGCCGCGCGAACGGAGGAGGTGACGCCACCATACCTCAAGTGGACAGGGGGTCTGCCCACTCTTACAGGCAGGGAAGCTAAAGAAACCTTGGTGGTAAACACCTGGGTTTCCTTAGGTCCCTTCGTTTGAGCATGGGGATGAGCGATAGGGGTGTCATCTTTCTTCTGTTTCTTACTGGCCCCTGCGCCAGATTTCCCCTTAGCTTTGCGTTTTAGTAGGGGCGCCTCCTCTTCCTCCTCCTCCTCCTCCGCGAGCTCCAGCTCGTAGTTTTCGAGCGCATCTGCAAATACAAGCAACACAACTGTTAATAAACTTTGGTATTCTAAAGGAATAAGCATAAGTGCGAAGGCTTACCAGGCGCGTCACTATCAAAGTCAAATTCCAGATCCACTGGGATGAATATGTCATCGAAGCGATCTGGGAAACCAACCTCCCCAGCGCCAAGCGCGACGGAGCCACCCTCCACTTGATCATCATAAGCGGCGTGGATATAATCCTTGGTGACTGCGCAAAAACAAGTCAAGTGATATCAGCAAAAGAATTATATTCGCGCAGAAAAAGAAATAAAGCAATGAAATAAACTTACACAACCCGTCGACTTGGATAACGAGCTCGAGCGCGCTGTCGGCCCACAACCTACTCATGCCGACTCCCACCAGCGCCTCCTCGCGAATTTTCTTGGCGGGGGATGGTTCGGCGGTCAGTTTCTTAACCCAGCCGCCGGTTGGGTTCTTAATAACATCCGCATCCGCGGGCGCAGAATCGATCGCGCGCATCGTCATGCGGATGGGGATTACACCAGCCCTGATGTAGAAGAACCTCTCAGACCAGTCATGAAGGCTCTTGAATGACACGGTGCTGCACTTAACCTTCTGACTGCGAGGAATAAAGGAGATCCAAGAATCTTGGATCTTGGGCTTGTAAAAAAATTGAAAGCGCCGAGGGGTGGGCTCCTCGCGCTGTGATTTGCACATGAACTCGAAATGAGTCATGCGCACAAGTCCAAACGGATGGACTTGGGATATATGAATCCCGAAAAAACGTAACACCGCGCCTACAAACCTTGTCATCGGGAGACGAAGGTTGCAGTGGGTGAAAAAGTGGCTATATAGGGATATATAGCCGGCAGGCGGGTCCGCCGCCGTTTGCCCGGCCTCAGGCAACATGCAGCCAAACAGGGTGGGAAAACCCTGAGAGGCGATGAGGCTGTCGAGATCGGCCTGCCTCAATTTGCAGGGGATTTCATTCCACCTTTTGGTGGCCTTGGTCCTCCCTACTTCCTCCGATGTGGTCTCAACAACCTTCTTCCCCTTCCCCTTTTGCTTCAATGTCGACATCACCACAGATTTCACACGGCGTCTTCGAGAGGCAATAGAGGTGATTGAGGGGCTAGACGAGTCTGAACTATCAGACATACAACTGCAGCAGCAAATAATAGAAGTTTCGAAACGATGAAAACACTCAATTCAGAATATGAAAGGCAGAAACTCGAAAATTAGCAACAATGAAGATGAAGATAAAAATTTCCTAAGGGCCTGCTTTTATAGGCCCAGGAGAGAGAAATGTGGCAACTGATCGGATTTCACACGCCCCCACTCGCAGGTGCAAGCCAACGAGGGCGCGGCACGTGTCCCTAACACTGTTGAGGGGACATAAAAATGTAACCGACCTGCCACGGAGCAGAATCGCGCCCCCACTCGCAGGTGCAAACCAATGCGAGCGCGACACGTGTTCCAGACAGCTGTGCGAGGGGACATGAAAGGCAACTGTAGCACCTCGAGCACACGAAACGTCTGACACGTTTACGGCGCACGTCACCACCAACCAACCACGTGTTTGGACCCTTCGTTTCAACCAAATGGATAGAACTTCGCGCAACGATGGAAAAAACCAGGAAAACGACAAAACCCCTTTAACAGGCCAAATCAGTAAGTCTAATATCTATCTTACCGCGCGCGCGCCAGATAAGACACACATTAGACTGGGGGGGCTTGAAGAGGTATGTACCCGCCTCAGCACCGAGCAAGGCGAGTCAACCCACAAGATAAAGACATTATGAAGGCACAAAGCCAAAACCTATGCGCATGGCGCATACAAAACATGCTCAGGCATCATATGCCCAGGCACACATATGCTCGCGCATCACATATGCGCGCGGCGCATCAGCGCGCGGCGCATATCACATGCTCGTGCATACCACATCTGCCCAGGCACACATATGCTAGCGCATCACATATGCGCGCGGCGCATCAGCGCGCGGCGCATATCACATGCTCGTGCATATCACATCTGCGCATGAAATATCTGCGCGTGAGAATAAAGAGAAGACCTCGCGCATCCTCAGGATTGGCGCATATCACACATGCACATAATCGACCTCGTCCTTATCCAAATCAGGATTAGGGCAACCTTGATTGTGCACGTCAGACAACCTTCCAGAAGGCATCTTTTTAAGGAGTAAGAATATGCTGATGTTGACAGCTGCCAAATGAAAGGTTGACAACCCAGCATGACACATGTGCTACCACGTGATTACAACCAACGAGAAAGCGCCAGGTGTCCCAGAGGACACGTGGCGCAGTGCGATTGGAGGAGGCCAACGAAGTTGAGCCCAACCAGTGGAAACCCTAGCACTATAAATACAGCATCAACTCCACTTTGATGACGGATTCATACTCAATCATTGACAGTTACAGGCAGTGATATCACATTCAATCATATTGAATTACATTCACTCACAGTCAGTTACATACAAACACACAGTCTCACAATCAGAGGGTATTCAGCTATTAAGAAATACTCTTGAGATTCCCTTACTCACACATTATCATCTTCTCCACAATATACTGATTCTCACGCCGGAGGGTTACCCCAAAGAGGACCCCTCTGTCCCTTTCTGAGGGGTAAGTAACGGCGCTGTTCATTTTGTAGGTGGAAGAACACAGATCCAGAAGAACCATCGGTGAAATAGTATAATCACACCCGAGGAAAGTAGATCTGCTACCAGCGAGTAGATCCACGTTTCTTCAGTATTTATATTTTTATTATAACTACCATAGTGGCCATCTTCAACCAAAATACGTCTCAAGTAGTGTTCTCTTCAGCTTCTTCCAATATATTAACTTTATTTCTATATTTAGCAAACTTCCTTATCCAAACCCAATTATAAATACCATCGTTTCCGAACATCTCATGCATTCAAATCCTACACCAACAACAACAACAATGGCTACTCACATCAAAGCTAGTCATCTTTCACAAAGTGTTATTGTTCTTGCTTCTATTCTATGCTTGTCTCTTTTTAGTTCATGCATCTGTGAAGCTAAAGTTAACGTCGGTGAAGAAGCTGGCTTTTTTCAAATCAATGGAGCTAACTTTGCTATCAACGGAACACCTTTTCTATTCAATGGGTTTAATGCGTATTGGATGATGAATGTAGCCACCGATCCAAGCCAGAGGAACAAAGTAAGCCAAGTCCTACATGACGCTGCAGATGCTGGTCTTTCGGTGTGTCGCACATGGGCTTTCACAGATGGTTCTGATGATAAAGCTTTACAGATTTCACCAGGAGTATACAATGAACGTGTATTTCAGGTACCGATCATCTTTTATTTTGTTAGCATAGTATTAGTATCGAAAGACTTTTTTACTAACGAAAGATGTGGTTCTTAATTTATACACAGGGATTGGATTGTGTGGTCTCGGAAGCAAGAAAATACGGTGTTCGGTTGATATTAAGTTTTGTTAACAATTACTAAGACTTTGGAGGGAGACCGCAATATGTTGATTGGGCTAGAAGCTCGGGTGTTCAGAACATTAGCGATGATGATTTCTACACGAACCCTACAGTTAAAGGGTATTACAAGAACCATGTTGAAGTAAGAACACAATTAAAGTTTATGTTTAATGAAAGATCCAAATATGTTTTTGTAGTGACTTATATATACAATTATGACTGCAGAGAGTTATTACAAGAATCAATACAATTACTAAAATCCCTTACAGCGATGACACTACAATAATGGCATGGGAACTCATAAATGAACCCCGTTGTCAAGTAGATTACTCGGGACAAATGGTTAATGTGAGTGAATATTGTAGTTATAATTTTAGTTGCATGAATGGTTAAATACGTACGAAGAATCAATATATGATTCTGAACTTATGTTTTTGTTTAGGATTGGGTTCAAGAAATGGCTGTGTTTGTTAAGTCACTAGATCAACATCATTTGTTGGAGGTTGGGATGGAAGGGTTTTATGGAGATACAATGCCCGAACGAAAACAAATGAACCCCGGATACCAAGTTGGAACTGATTTCATCAGTAGCAATCTTGTTAAGGAGATCGATTTCGCCACCATACATGCCTATCCAGATCAATGGTAATTATTAATAAGTACACATGACAATTAACTAATTATCCATATATGCAAGAGGGTAAATTTACCTTATGTCTTACTCAACTGTAGGTTATCTGCACAATGTGAGGATTTGCAAATGGCATTTATGCAACAATGGATGTCAAGTCACTACGAAGATTCAAGAACTGTCCTGAAGAAGCCATTGGTGATAGCCGAGTTTGGAAAGGCAAGCAAAGATCCAGATTACAACATCAACATTAACAAAAGAGATTCGTACATGAATGCCGTTTATAGAAACATTTATATGGAGGCAAAGAGTGGAGGTACGGTTGGTGGTGGTTTAGTGTGGCAGCTTTTGGCGGACGGGATGAGTTCCTACGATGATGGATATGGAATTATCTTGTCGGAAAACCCGTCCACTGATGGCATCATTTCGCAGCAATCTCATGCCATGGGCATTCTATCACACTTGTTAACAAATGGACCTCAAAATCATGTTGCTAAAAATCATGCCCCTGAATTTAAGTTTGATCAAGCTGGCCGGAGGTCCTTCATCTGTGGCAAACCTTCGTCATAGAAAAGGCTTGAGAAATTAGACAAGTCCTTGAGGCCGAATCCAAGATTTGCTTATGATCTCTATTCGTTATTGTTATTGTTACTTATTATTTGGGTGAAACACATGTTCACCGTGATGAATTACATATTGTGGTGTTTCTCGGTAACGGGACACTAATTACAAGTTCTACAATTTAATAAACTTACCTTTTGTTTTAAACCTATAATGGGATATATGAAGGATTAATCTTGAATATTAATAAGGTTAAGGGTTTATTATGTTATATTTATTTTACTTAATTGAATTGTAGTAGGTTTAAGAAAGGTATGTCTTAGAGAGCAAGTTTAATGGATCTATATATAGGGTCTAGATTATTAGTTTTATTAGAGAGAGTTAAGAGAGGGTCAAAGAGTCTCATCTCCATGCACGTTTGATAAGTTCGTGAAGTTCGTTTGATTATATGAAAAGAGTCGAGGGTTGTCTCCTCAATATCTCGTGTTAGTTTGTTTGATAAGTTCGTTTGATTCGGTTATTTGATCCGCCTGGACCAACAATTGGTATCAGAGCTTAGGCTCGTTGAGTACATGGTTCTGCACGGAAGACGAGTTGCAGAGGGAGTTCAAATCATTCGAAGTCGGTTAGATTTTGTTCTTTGTCGGCGGATTAAAGAAAAGTTGAAACTAGTAAGAATCATTGGTTTAGTTTGGAAGTAATATTGTTTACTTTGGGAATTGTTTGATCAGAGTTTGATTTCTTTTTATTTTTCATGGAAAGAATTAGCTTTTGTCCTGTAGTGATTGTTTGTGGAGGAAATTAATATTTTTAGTGATTCTTTTGATCAAATTAAATTTTCGACTTGGATTTTTGGTTGATGTGTGGAGGAGTTGCCGACAGAAATTGTTGAATACTAAAAACCCGTCACTAATCGCGTTAGGATTGTGGCATGGCCGGTGATAAAGAAAATAAAAGTTTGTGAGGTTTGGTTATTTATTTGAGATTGGTTTCGAGATCGGGAATCAATTCCAACTGAAAGAGCGTTCATAAAGAAAGTAAAGATAGGAAAGAGACGATGGAGATTGGAGGACTTCCGGTATTAACGAAATTAAACTACAAAGTATGGTCGACCAAGATGGAGGGATTTTTAAAAGACTATAGCTTTTGGGACGTTATTGAACCTACAGTCGGCGTGACTGGAGATGAAAGAAAGATGTATACAGCATTAGGGTTCATATGTCAAACCCTACCGGAAGACATCTTAGTACAAGTTGGCATGCTCATGAATGCTAAGGAAGCATGGCGTGTTTTGAAGATTCGATTTCTTGGAATTGATTATGTACGAAAAGTAGAAGATGAAAAAGCAGCTCAAGAAGCCGCTGAGAAAGAAAGATTGGATGAGATTGTTGAGAAGGAAAGGTTGGATTCTATTGTTCAAAAAGAACAAGCACATAAGAAAGATGCTCTGAAAGCTACAGAGATTAAAGAAGCTTTGCAAGCTGTTTTGAGAAGTGAAGGTAAAGAAAGGTTGAATGAAAAAAAAGAAAGAATTTTTTTCAGAATAAGAAGAAGAGAAGATGGAGAATCTTAAGGTATGTTTTTATACCTCAAACAACCATGAAGATGAGAAAATTGATAAGATAAGTGAGAAAGAAAGCAAGAAATCCGCTGATGATAATGATGAAAGGAAGGATATTGTACTGAATGAAAGAAATGATGCAGCTAACAAGTGTTTACATTTAGAAGTGTGTGTGAAAGTCAACAATCGAGCAGTTGTTGATGAAAAGTCAGATTCGAATGAAAGGTTAAGAAGAATTGTCAGAATGGAAGGCCTAGTAGGGTCTGATAAAGAAAGAATTGATAGCTCATTTGCAAGTTTTGATGAGCAAATAAAGAAAAGAAAAGTGAGAAAGAATAACGTGGAGAATAAAGTGGTATGTGAGATCAATATGGATGGTTTGAACGATGAACGTGAAGAACTTGTTAAACAAGTTTGTTACAAGCAACTAAAAATAAAGGGTAAAGATGAACAATTGATTAAAATTGAAGAGATGAGAGTACTATTGGGAATTCAAGACCTTGGTGGTACAAAAGAGATAATTCAAGATTAAGGGGGTGAATGAAGGATTAATCTTGAATATTAATAAGGTTAAGGGTTTATTATGTTATATTTATTTTACTTAATTGAATTGTAGTAGGTTTAAGAAATGTATGTCTTGGAGAGCAAGTTTAGTGGATCTATATATAGGGTCTAGATTATTAGTTTTATTAGAGAGAGTTGAGAGAGAGTTAAGAGAGAGTCAAAGAGTCTCATCTCAATGCACGTTTGATAAGTTCGTGAAGTTCGTTTGATTATATGAAAAGAGTCGAGGGTTGTCTCCTCAATATCTCGTGTTAGTTTATTTGATAAGTTCGTTTGATTCGGTTATTTAATCCGCCTGGGCCAACAATATACGTGTATGTTCAGCGGAAATTTAAAAGTATAAAACTTTCAAAAGGACATGATACAAGTTTTGTCACAAATGTGTCACAAAAAGTGTGTTTTATTGATTTGCGACGCATTAGATATGCCATAGTATTTTTCTAGATTAGTTGTTGTGTCGGAAGGGCGTCACAAAGTATTTGGTCCATAAATAATATAAAAATACTAACAATAACGGCAACAACAAAGTCATGTTGCTACGCATTTGATACACCACATGTATTTTTCTATATCAATTAAATTGCCTATCGTAAATAGGTTGCTAATTAGCAGCAGCAGCAGTAGTAATAATAATAATAATAATAATAATAATAATAATAATAATAAACATGTTGGTACACAATATAAATTTACCTCGATTATAATCCAAAAAAATACATTTATGCTTTGTGTAGCAATGCATCACAAAATGATTTAATTTATTTATAAATATCATTATCATTTTATTATTTACTGATGATGATCTTGTGACTCTGTGAGATGAAGAGTTTGGTCATTTTCTACTTTTAAAGATGCTAAAATTTCATTTTTGCTCCTAATGAATGTGGTAAAAGTAAAACTATCAAACTGTCAAAGACGTTGACGATTTAGATTTGTGAGAAGCGGCATGACTTTTCCATTCTAGCCCATTTAAAGGTTAACGAATCCCATATTGAACTGGGCCCAAAGAAGCCCAGTCCTAACAGACCAATAATAAAGTCTACGCAACCTATATTTCTATAACACCGCCTATACTATTTTATCATGGATTTTGCGCCAATCTATATCGAAAAAACTAAACTAATGTGACAAAGGTAACTCAATTTAGAATTAAAAGGGAACTTTGCTCAACCCCCCCCCCGGAACCAAATAAACAAGAGCAACGGTACATTCGTGTTTGTTTATTAACTTTAAACAAACACGAACACTTAATAGGATAACTATTTGTGTTCATTTTCGTTTGTTTAAACAATGAACAGGTTCTTGTTCGTTCATTGAAAATCTAAATGATTATTTCACTAACATAATTGAAGATAAACAAATGCGAACGAACATAAATGAACACACTTAAATAAATATAGATAAACAAATATAATATTAGAGCATTCTCATTCCATCCATCTAATTATTTAAGTGAAGTTTTTATAATATAGGGAGTGTTTTAAGGTGTTGTTAGTGAATGAGAAAAAAAAATGTTTTGATTTGTTTGTATATTTGAAAACTTCTTGGAGCACTTTGAATTTTTTTAAAAAAAATTAAAATGGTTGTAGGCAAAGGAGAGAAAAAAGGTAATAATAAAGGTATAGAATATTTTTTTTTATTATTTTATTTTATATATTTTTATATTTCATAGAAACATCCAAACGATTTACAATAAAGTGACAGGTAAGCGGGCAACAAGCTGCGCCGCAACCCCCTTTTGGATAGCAAACCCAATCCGACTAAAAACAAAGTTTTGATTCTTATGGGTTGATACGTTACTATACACAACTTTAGAATAATATTATTTAATTAAACATGAGAGTGAAAAAACAATGATTTTTAGTGTAATTTTGAATTTAAAGATAGAGGAATGGTTAAGATTGTTTTATGGGATCTAATTTGTAAAATACAAATAATATTTTTATTATTTTCTATTAATATGTAAACGAACATGAAATGACATAAATAAACGAAGATTCACGACATAAATGAGCAAACGAAACATGTGTTCATATTCTTTCGTTTAATTAAATGAACACTAATTTTTTATCATCTTTATTTATTTATTAGATGAACAAACATAAACGAACTTTCTATTTAATAATTCACAAACTGGTCAACGTTCTACTTATTGACAGGCCTACCCCCATCCATTGTGAATTTCAAATTAAAAGATGTCAATGTGTCTTTATATGTATAAGATAGAACGTTCTGAGTAAAGTATAGTAAATGATATAAATTTCTATTTATATATTTATTTATTTATGGCATGCAAAATCCTTTGATGATACAAGCCTTTTTGTGGCCTACACAAGTTATTTATTTACGCATCATATTTCCTTAATCAAGTAAAAACTTTGAGGTTCTCAAAAGTTACCGTCAGTCCGTCATATCCATTGCGTTAGGAATTAATTGCCTTCTAACAATACCTTCTTTTTAGAATGGCTTTTTAGAATGGCTAGCATAAATTACCTAAATAACCCTTGAAATCGTTAATGAGCTTTAGCTCAAATTGCACTCGAAGGAGAGTGAAGGTTTGTACTTGAGGCCGCAAGGTCTCCAATTCGAATCCGGTCCTAACTAGGTTTTAACGAAGTGGGTATTCGGGCGGGTTTTCCTCATAATAGGAGATGATGAGTTTGAGCTACACAACGCTGTTTGCAATCAAGGGCGTATAAGATCGCATTTTCCATTCTGTTATATATCCCAACTTTTCATAAGTGGCTATTATTATTCGGTATTAAGTGCTTCAATCAATTGTTAACATTAACAACACCGGCTAAGTGCTTCAATCAGTTAACAACACAAGCTAAGTGCTTCAGTCATTAACAACCTTGGTTTAAAAAAGCGCGCCTGAGGCGAGCCGAGGCGAGAGGCGACCTAAGGCGAGAGCTTCATCGCTTTTGCCTACTCAAGGCGAGCAATGTTCAAAAGGCGAGAGTGAGGCGCTATTTTTAGGCAAAAAGCGGCCTGAGGCGAACCCGAAGCGAGCGTCTTTCATATAGATGTCGTTTTTATGCATCAAAATGTTGTAAAACATGTTTTTTAGGTTGTACATGTAGATAATTTATATATTGAATCATATATAACACCTATTTATTGTTACATTTAGAGTTGGGATGCTAAAAACATAAGATATATATTTAAAAAAATTATATAAAAACCTTACGCCTCATATACGAAAAGCTTTCGCTTTTTGCGCACTTCGGTTTTAGACCTCATCGCTTTTGTTCGCCTCTCGCTTTTTAAAACCAAGTTAACAACATTGGCTAAGTGTTACAATTGTTTCTTAAATCTGTAAGTTTGTCACCTCTATTAAGTTTTATTTTTACTATTTATTTGTAGCAACAAAATTTTCCATTTAAAATCCTTCAAACCGTTCACCTACATGTAATTTAACATACCATCTTACTTTTGGAGTGCAAACGTCATACCACTAGACCACTAATCTAATCTCATGATAAGTAAAGAAAAATTAATACATCTCATCTCATGAGTCTATATACATGAACGATACCAAGTCAATGTTGATCATTGAAAGAACTTGAGAGTTGAGATAAGCTTCCACTAGATAATTATGGTTTTTAAAATGTTAGGTCTAATTCACAATGTAAGCAAGTAATTGATTGGACTACATACAAGTAACTAACAGTATTTGACTATTTTCACATTTACGCTTTCTTCGGTGTTGTAATCTTCTACAAACGTGTAAGCAATTTCTTCATTCCATGCATTTTAGATAGACTAACCTATGTCATTTCAATAAAAGAACAATTATTAACAAGAAGATTACTATCGCTTGCACGCATTTTAATTCATAGTTAAAGATGACTAATTGATATATTTGATATTTCACCTTTCACAATGTGTATAATCGAAAATATGGTACGTAAGTGCAATCGTACAAGTTAAAAATATCTAATGAGATGACTTAATATGTATGTCAGTGTCACAACAGATTTATGTATAGACTTAGTCGGTTGCAATACATTTGTCAAAAATTTGTTTTGCAATGGAAGTGTGATTCTTTTGATTTGTCTAAATAAATGATTATATAATAAAACTTTATAATAAACCCTTGACTAGATCTCCGTATATTAGCAAAATCAGCTTTATAAAATAGTACTTAGAATATAATTGTGCATTAGGCTTTATTAAGACAATTTGCCATTGATAATGGCATGAAAAGATGTGCATTGTTTGGTAAGGTATCCTTGAGATTTTGTGAAAAAGGGGAAACAAGAAGGATCAAAAACTTGGTCATAAAGCTTGGGAAAAAATTAATGGAGACTTGAAAAGTTAATTCTCCCAAATAACATTACACGCCACATATATTTCTATTTTAATTTTTATAACAATGATATACCTTAGTTTATAGCGTTTGAATTATAGCCGCACACGTTTATTATTTCAAAATAGAGGTGTTCATAAATGTATTTCTCCGCATGTGTCCGGGTATATTATTTCAAAATAGAGGTTACGGCAGGGCCATCTTCGAGAATTTATATGTCTCGGCGAGCCGAAATGAGTATAACAAGTAACGAAATATTATAAGCAAAAAAAGTTTTAGGCGGTATGTAAATGGGTTTTTTGTTTAGTTTAAACAGAGTTTTTAAATAGGCTTACTTATGCCCGAGCCGCCCATGGGTTACGGTTTAGACTACCCACAAATTTTGTGTTTTTATGTGTAATGTATACTATAGTTTTTTGCTTTTATGTGTAATATATATTACAACATTTTAACGATCATAGTAGTTTTTTAAACGTTGTCCTATATTTTTAAACTTACATACAAAAGATCAATCTATACTTGAAGTCAAATAAAAAGAAGGATTGTCGAATTCGATTTAAGTATTTAGTTACTTTTAAAAATGAGTGTTGTACGGTCCATAACCTTTTTGAGGTCATGATTACCCCACAAAATCTTTATTGTAGGTTTTAGTTTTACCGATTGCAAAGGTAAGCTACTATCACTTATGTGAGTTGACCTAATTCGAACCGAGAGTTCAAACGTTAAGTTAAAAGGATCACTGAAAAAACTTTCTTTTTGAACAACCAACGAATAAAGCCCCGACTACCCAGGGTAACTGGCAAAATGTGGCCATATACACCTGCAATCGCAGACAACGCTGGGTACAGTGGCGAAGCCAGAAACTTTTTCTTATTGGTTCGGAATTTTCGATACTTGATTTTTTTTCCCGGAGTCAACGTTTTCGTGCCTGAATGGGTCGGGTCGGGTCGGGTCAGGTTGATCTTTCGGTTAGATAAATAAAATGCAATATCACTATCATAACAAATATATATCGTTAACATTCAATAAAATACAAAGTCATTAAATATAAAGATATTGCATATTTTAATTTTTTCTTACATGTTTTCATGTTTTGAAAAATATCTTCAATCGCGACTTTGAAAAAGAACTCATTATCAATACAACAAATACAAGCATCATTTATATAATCGTCACCCAAATGATTATGCAAATCCGACTTCACATGCTTCATTGAAGAAAAACACTTCTCAAACGATAGACCAACAGGTATTGGTTGTTGGCGATGGTTGAAACCTTGAGGCGAATGGTGAAGAAAAAAGTTGATCGGTTGCTGAATTGATGGCTGATGTTTTTATTTATTTTAACTAAACTTTTTATAAGCAATGAGTTCGATTATACTTTTTTAAAACGATAATGGGTTCGCTCGACAAAAAAGAATGGGTTCACTCGTTAATTCAACACTAAAGGTTATATATAAAACCGAAAAAGGACGGGGTTCGGCCGAACCCGGTGGTAATGGTGCGGCTCCGCCACTGGCTGGGTAACCCAAGCTTATCATCTCATGTTTCAGAAAAACCAGCCGCATAAAGACCCACTGCTATAAAATTCGATTAGAATCATGTTCAAACTTGAAACCTTGTAATGATTAGCCTAAATTTTCACTTCCTCTTATCAGTGAAGTAAAATATCTTGGGTGTTAGTATCACACCCGGCCCTGAACGGCGGAAACAGCCGGGCGCGCGCGAGTGGGGATTGATACTTAAGCACGGGCCATTGCAAACATTCAAAGTAAGATTTTCATTTCGCGTGAAATGTTTAATACAAATACATTACATTGTTTAAAAATTACATAAAAACATCCAAGTGTAAAAACTGTTGAAGATTTCCAGGCCATATCCCCTTGCGCGGCGGGAACAACCGCGCGCATCGAAGGGATAGAACTAAAATCTTCCAAAAAGCTAGTTTTAGATGTTCAGCGTGAGGTGCTCTAAGTGTGACTCCACGCGCTACCTAGTTATCTCCTGAAAGACACGTAAAACATTTGAATCAGTATAAACTGAGTGAGTTCACAAGTTTTAGTAACTTGATAAATCGTATTGCATCATAATCTTGATAAAAATCATTCTGAAACATAATTCTGATAGCATCATTAAAACACATGCTTGGTAAAACATAGTTCTATCAACATATTCTGATAAAATCGTTCCGCGGGTTACGCGCGAACATTTCTGGGAACTGTGCTCGTCTGTGTAAGTGGCGCTGCCACTACGAGCGAAATAAGTAATACTGTCCCGCGGGTTACGCGCGGACACTTCTGAAAAATCGTGCTCGTCTGTGTAAGTGGCGCTGCCACTACGAGCGAATAATACCGTCCCGCGGGTTACGCGTGGACGTTGTGCCGGAAAACAAGGCGCTCGTCTGCGTAAGAGGAGCGACCTCTACGAGCGGGCTCAATCCCATAGTACTGCCCCGTGCTAGGCACTCGTCTGTGTAAGAGGTGCGACCCCTACGAGTGGGTGGATCAAACCAGCAGTCCCTACCCTTAGAGTTCCAATGGTAAAGTGATCACTTACTCGTATCGCACTCTCATCGAAAACCATAGATAACCGTTTGCATTGCTCATCATGAAACATAATTTAAACACATAATCGCTTGCATAGCTTGTAAGTATACCATGATAAAACATTATTTAAGTACGTGTCCCTCGCCCCGAAAACAGTTTAAAAGTAATGAAAACAGTGAAAATAGGGGCTGTGAGACTCACCTGTGGTTCTTGTTAAGGAATTAATCGAGATTCGGGTTTTCTTGGTGTTGGCCTCGGAATTGAAGGTCTAGAATACGATTAAATAACAAGAAGTATATATATTAAGATCAAGAAATAGGAGAATATAAGGGTTGAAAAGTAGATCTCAAGGTTATATTCTCGGCTTACCTAGTAACAGGATCGGAAATGAAAACAACGGATGCTTGGGAGATGATTAGTGCAAGTTTGCAGTTCTTAAGAGAGAAGTTTGAAGTGTGTTTGGGTGATAATTTGGGTTACATATTTATAGGCAAACTCAAGGGAACACAATCCCTTGCTTTAGGGAATTGTAATCTTTTCATATCTAGGTGTAATGATGATAAAGTATGGAAATTATTATTATTTATTTAAAAGTGGAGGAGTGGATAAAAGATTTTGATTTGATTTGGACAGGACATGCAGGTCTGTGGTTGGTGAGAATAGGGTGGCTGACAGTTGACTTTTCATGTTACAGTGTGCTTTTTCAGGCACTTTTGTCAGTGTACAGTAAAAAGTAGAAATCTCTGAAACACGCTACTGTTTCCTTTTGGGCGGGAATAATCCTCCTTAAATCTGGAGATTAGGCTAAGTGTTCTGCGCGTATAACTTTGTGCGCATAGCTTTCTGCGTGAAGGACATTTCTTTGCTGCGGGTAGGTGCGTAACCTTCTCGCAGTTAGGGACATTGAGTTTCATTTGTAGATTCTCCAGGTGGTCTTGGTATTTCAACATAGTGATCAGTCATGTTGAAGTCAATTCCATCTGGGAGCTTCAGACAAACTAGCTCTCAATGTTCCCGCCATGCGGGGAGGTTAGTTCCCTTTCCGCACGCGCATAAACGATTTGGGATGCACCCGCCTTAGCATCATGCGGGACGGTCAACCCATTAGACAACATAAAGTTAAGTTACATGAAAACATAAAGCCAAAACATTCGCGCATGGCGCATATAACATATGCCCACGCTGGTTTTTACATCGCGCGCTCGCGCAGGGCGCACATAACGTGCCCGCGCTGACTCTAACATAGCGCGCTCGCGCAGGGCGAACATAACAATTGCCCGCGCTGATTCTAATATAGCGCGCACGCGCAGGGCGCACATAACAAATGCACGCGCTGATTAACATAGCGCGCTCGCGCAGGGCGCACATAACAAATGCACGCGCTGATTCTAATATGGCGCGCTCGCGCAAGGCGCATATAACATAATTACCTAATATTTAGGTTGATTACTTGGTTTAAGGGATTAGGAATTTACCGGGTGTCACAGTTAGTCACTATGGACATATATGAACTAACGTAAAAGTGAGCATATGATTAAATGATATTGAAACCAGAAATGTAAATTTTATGATGGTCAAAAGTTTATTTGTTTTTCTCAATAAGAAATATATAATAATATTTAAAAAAATGGGCGCCGATATCTTTGCGCCATCTTAGGTAGTTAACTTTAAAGAGCGACATCAGCGCCACCCTTTTTTAAGCATGAATATTCTCTTTGTTAATGTTATCACCCAACTGCAAACATCCGGATTAAATGAAGTAGTTGGTGCTCCTCACTTACAAAATAAAAATATATAATTTGCAATTCTTCTTCTTTTTTTTCTGTTTTTAAGACTACATGTTACAGTATAGTGGGTATATTCACATCTTAACAACCTTTTTAATAAAAATGGAATATTGTTTTTAATACGTACACTGTTAGATGATAACACTTCCAACTTTCAATTTGTTACCCACCATTTTCAAGTTTCAAAATTTTTGTTTATAGCACTCCAAAACTTAACGAACCCTGACTCCGTTAGTTCTTTGCTGACATGGAATTTTTTATTAATAAAAAGTAGATTGCGGGTACTACCTTTCTTCAACGTATTACATCTTCACCCACCTTCAACGATTCAAAACCCGCCACTATTCCACCGTTCACCGCCACCACTCCACCGCCCAAAGCGACCACAATTTTCACCTACTGCCACTATCAGTGTCATCAGAATCCTTTGCTCGCCGGAAAAACGAGTTACATGTTAACGCCGAGCACCATATTCATCACTTCACCCCAACCGCCACAACAACCACAACCTCCACTCTCCACCGCCACCAGCGTCGCACCCAACCACCTTCCGGGATCTTCTGCTCACTGGAAAAATGAGTTGTAGCTTTCCGACGAGCACCATTTTCATTGTCTCTTCACCCAACAACCTTTTTAATAAAAATGGAATATTGTTTTTAATACGTACACTGTTAGATGATAACACTTCCAACTTTCAATTTGTTACCCACCATTTTCAAGTTTCAAAATATTTGTTTATAGCACTCCGAAACTTAACAAACCCTGACTCCGTTAGTTTTTTGCTGACATGGAATTTTTTATTAATAAAAAGTAGATTGCGGGTACTACCTTTCTTCAACGTATTACATCTTCACCCACCTTCAACGATTCAAAACCCGCCACTATTCCACCGTTCACCGCCACCACTCCACCGCCCAAAGCGACCACAATTTTCACCTACTGCCACTATCAGTGTCATCAGAATCCTTTGCTCGCCGGAAAAACGAGTTACATGTTAACGCCGAGCACCATATTCATCACTTCACCCCAACCGCCACAACAACCACAACCTCCACTCTCCACCGCCACCAGCGTCGCACCCAACCACCTTCCGGGATCGTCTGCTCACTGGAAAAATGAGTTGTAAGTTTCCGACGAGCACCATTTTCATTGTCTCTTCACCAGTGCACAATCTTCATGATCTCTATCGTCTTTCTATACTTCAGCACCATATCCATTGTCAGAAAAACAAGGCCGCTGGAAAAACAAGGTCGCCAGAAATGGAGGTTGTTAAGGTTTTATGTTGAAGAAAGAAGATAGTGTGGGACCAACAATCTGCTTTTTATTAATAAAAAATTCCACGCCATCAAGAAAACTAACAGAGTTAGGGTTCGTTAAATTTGAGAGTTCCAGAAACAAATAGAGTAAAAGTTGGGAGTAGTGGATAACAAATCGAAAGTTGAGAATGTTATTATCCTGCAAGTAAAAATTAGGAGTATTAAAAATCAATATCCCAATAAAATATGGTTGATAACTTTTGTTCATTTGGGAAAAAAAATCTTATCTATTTAACTTGATTAACATTGTGAAAGGCATTAATAATTAAGGTAGTTTTAGTTCCAAGTCTTTCTAATCGTATCAAAAGTCTTTAAAACTATTAAAAACAAACTTTTGTCAAAGTATTGGTTGATAAAACGTTAAAACTGTTTTCAATACAAAGGAAGTTGATAAGCAACCTCAAAAGGGATTTTACCTGAGGATAAGAATCTACCGAAATCGGGTGGAAAATCCTGAAATCTAAAAAAATAAGACGGATAACGGGAATAGTGAAAAACCGTTGTTGGTAATTCAAGTTTTAAATATGAAAGAACTTAAGTAGACAAGTCAAGACGACTTAGTTTCAGGATAAGCATAAAGAGAAGGCGACCAACCTAGACCTAGTATTCTAATAGGCCCATAATGTTAAAAATTATATATATTTAATGTTTTAAAACAAAAGCCTACAATATGACTTTTATATGCAATGACTAAAGCGCTAACCAATTGAACCGAAGATCATGGGTTTAATTCCCATGCGTTATGTTCTTTATATAGAAAACATGTTCTTTATATATATAGAAAAAAGCTTTTAATTAAAAAAACTCTTATTTGTATTTGATCACCATGAGTGGTGAAAATTTAACCCAATTGATAAAATTATCAAATTATTTATAACATATTTGAAAACATGATTTTAGAGGCTCTTTTGTTTTACTCGTCTGATCCCCAAAATTTAAACAGATTCTCGAAGACGGCACTGTTTAGTTTCATAACTGTTATAGGATTAGACAAATTAGTATAGTAATGTCTTGATCATCAAGTTAAGGTTAGATATATAAATATGATGCTTGGTCTATGCTTTTGATATGTGATCAATATAGAATTATTGTAACAAGTTTTTAGTAAGTTTTTTATCTATACTATATATAATGTATGAAAGGAAGGCAAATTAAGACATCTTACTTTTAAAGGATTTACAAATCAATTAACACATTATACAACATTTAATGCATTTAAGATAAGGGCGAACTTGTTCACCAAAAGAATCGGTTATTAAAAAATAGTTACAAGATTAACCCTTTACTTTGCTTAACTTTTGTAAATTTTAAAAATAGTTACAACTATGATCCTTGATCTTTTACTCATATTTGATTTTTATTTTCATTTTTAACTCAACTTCCCTCATGATTTTTTAAACTTTAATAACTTTTTCATACGTTAATATTTTTTAAGGAAATTACACAATAAAAACGAGCATGTTTTTCTCTTTAATTTGAGTATCATATTGTTATAGTTTTTTTTATTATTAAAAAAAATAACATTTTTACGTATGAGCGTTTGCGGTCTGGTTTTGATGGTTTTTACATTAAACCGTAGGTCAACCCGTCAGTAACCGGTTTTTTTCCATTGAAAACCAAAACGAACATTTGAAAATTGAAAACGACCGGCCAAAAGTTAATGAAAAAAATCAACGATGAAATCAAACCAATGACCCGTTTAAACATTTTTCAGTTTCAAATCGAATAACGAACACCATAAACTTGTTACATGTTTACAAATGTATGTGTTTTCCGCTGCATCGCGCGGGTACCCGTCTAGTTTATAATAATGAAGTGTTTATCATTCATATGCCTTGAACCATATATAAAGTTAATATAAATTTTTTTCACGGGTTTTGGACCGATGCGGTATTAGGTGATAATGTCCCGATTACCGAAACTGATCTAATACTTGATTGTCCATATCAAAACCAAATATGTTAATATATTATATAATATTTGGAAACTACCACAATTGGTATTTGATGTTGTTAGAATTTATAAGTATTACAAATATTAAATTTGTGATACTTCAATTTGGGGCGAGTTAAGATTGGTTGTTGGCTTTAGGAATTTCAATGAGTAATTGTTAACAACTTGAGATTATAAACAAGTTACAGGATGTACAAGAAACCTCATTCAATGAGTAATTGTTAATAACCTGAGACTATAAACAAGTTACACGACGTACAAGAAACCTCATAAAAGAAACGGATTGGTAACTAGGCTTGTCACTTTTACTTGAAACTCAACCCAAGATAATATGTACCTGAACCCGGACTAGCCCTACTTGAAAACCCAAATCAGAGAAAAGACTAACCTGAAACGAAGTAATTCGGATTGGTTCTTGGGTCTGATTTATGGGTTTTGGGTCAACTTGAAAAACATGAATAAACATTTAGTAATAAAACCAAATATTTTTTTGGTATGAAAGGCTAACCCTTAGCCACTAAAGTTATCATAATATGACCCTAATGTCATTCCACATATTATGTATCGACTATCTATTTTTAATTCATGTTTTTAGTTTATGACTAGTAGCAACCGTAAACCAAATCACGTCTGATTAAAGACGATTATGGTTGGAGTTTGTTATATACTTCTTTTGAATTCTTCTTTAAATCTTTTTGTTCTTTTTTTGTTTTCTAGTATACTCAAACTCGGTTAATCCAACCCAAAAAACCCGAGCCTAAATTACCCGAACCCAAAAAACCCGTGAGAGTTTTGGGTTGAATTTCGGATCAAGATTTAAAATTTTAAAACCCAAATAACACCTCTAATAGCAAGTACCCGCTCTTAATATGAAAGACGGTTTTACAAACTAGTATGTAAAAATTAGTAACATCCAAAATTCTAAAAGGGTAGATTGGTTAGCTTTTTATAAACTTTTGTAAATAACTAATATATTAAATGTGACTTAAAATGTGTGATGTCCTTAACCAAATTAATAAAAGCAAAGAGTATATTAGATAAAAGTATCATTTTTAGAATCCAACTTCAAAAGAATTGAGTGAGAGAGAGTTATATTTGTGTACCATCTCTTGTTTTATCTTTTTCTTTCTTTCTTTTTTTAATAGCGTTTTGGAATCACCCTCAATATTTGAGTGAACCTACTTAACGGTCAACGATCATACCCATCAAAGCGGACATTATTGGATTCGCCATCCCAAGATTTGTCTATAATTCCTAGACCTCGTCGAATAGTTATGAGAAGAGGAAGGACATATGACTAAGTTGTCATTGTGTTCGTGAGGTCCTTTTAGCTGCCTGGAAATCCTAAATCCGGCTTTAACCTCTTCAACTTTTACTTGGACCACCAAACAAAGTTGTAGCCAGTCCGCTAGTCATTCATCATTCATTCATTCGTGAAAACACCACTCTTGTCCCGATATTGTTGACATGTGAATCCATAAATCGAGAGTCGTGTTTACTTGATACTCACCAGTTTACTTTTAAAAACCATGTAACTGTATCCAAAAGAAGGTAATAGTTTCTTAAGTGAAAAGCAAATAACCCCTAATTTATTTTGCTAAAAAAGTCTTAAAAACTTTACTTGGACAACAATAAAAAACCTAAGCTTTACAAGAAAAGCCATAATTTGCGTAACACTAAATAGTTATTGGCATGATAACCCCCCTATAAAAAGACTTCCACATTATTCAAACAAGAATCACACTAACCAAACCTTCTTAACACCACATTTATATAATTATATGGATTCTCCTAAGGGACCTACCTTCTTTCAGGCTTTCTTCTTAGCATTCTTGCTTTATACCAATGCTGTTCAAGCCACCCAAAATTACAAAGACGCCCTTGCGAAATCCATATTGTTTTTCCAAGGTCAGCGGTCCGGCAGACTGCCCTTGTCCCAGTCCCAGAATCTTCGTTGGCGCTCCGTTTCTGGCCTCTCTGATGGTTCCCAAGCGCGTGTATGTTATATTATATATGTGTGTGTGTGGGCGTGCTAAAAAATAAAAATTATAAATATTTAAATGAATAATGATATAACATGTGCAGGTGAATTTAGTTGGAGGGTACTATGATGCTGGTGACAATGTCAAGTTTAACTTCCCAATGGCCTACACAACTACTATGTTGTCATGGAGTGCATTGGAGAACTCGAAGCCGTTGGGCCCCCGCAACTAGAAAACGTGAGAGTCGCTATCAGGTGGGCGACAGACTACCTCATTAAGTGTGCGACAGCGACCCCAGGTGTACTTTATGTTGGCGTTGGAGACCCGAATGTGGACCACAAGTGTTGGGAGAGACCAGAGGATATGGACACGGTCCGAACCGTCTACTCGGCCTCCCCGAACAAACAAGGGTCAGATGTTGCGGCTGAAACAGCCGCCGCTTTGGCGGCTGCTTCGCTAGTGTTTAGAAAAGTGGATTCTAAATATTCTAGGTTGTTGTTAAGAACAGCAAAATCTGTGTTTCAATTTGCTGCACAGTATAGGGGTTCGTATAGCGATTCGCTTGGTTCCGCGGTTTGTCCATTTTATTGTTCTTATTCAGGATATAAGGTAATCTTTTGCTTCATTTTAACTTCAAATACATAATAACTTTTATTATGATTTATAACAATATTATATTTTTATCAGGATGAATTGTTGTGGGGGGCTGCATGGTTGCTACGGGCAACAAAAGATGTATCGTACCGCAATTTTATTGAATCGTTAGGTGCTCATGATTCGACAGATATATTCAGCTGGGACGACAAACTTGCAGGTGCTCAAGTTCTTCTATCAAGGGTAAGTTGTAACAATTATCAATTTATTTTTAGGAATTTGAGGCTTTGATTCTTCTGTTATTGACACCTATTGGTTTATATTAATCAGTGGAGTTTAGTGGCAAATGATAAGTCATATGATCCATATAAACAACAAGCTCAAGACTTCATGTGCAGAATTCTACCCAATTCTCCTTATTCCACTACACAATATACTAAAGGTACAATTTGTTCCAAAAACAGAGTACCGCTTGATAGAAAATCATGAAAATAGTGTGTTATACCTGTATAGTTTGTTTAGCCGTCACGCCAAAAACAAATTATTCATTTAGTCATGAGATATGTGATTAAGTCACGTATCTAACTTTACTCGTTAATCAATTTTTTTTATCAATAATGACTAATGTGATAATTGTTTATAGATTCATGTATGAATTATTATTCGTGTAAAGAAATTGTTTAGACATAACCATAGAGGTATAACACACTGAAAAAATGGCTACTTTCGTGATTTTCTTTGTATTAGCGTATTAATATTTACATATTATGATGTTGTTGCAGGGGGTCTAATGTTTAAACTGCCTGATAATAATCTCCAATATGTGGCATCCATAACCAACTTGCTCACCACCTATGCCAAATACATGAAAGCAGCCAAAAGCACCTTCAATTGTGGCAACATATTAGTCACCCCAAATACCCTAATCAATCTTGCAAGAAAACAGGTACCTTTCTTGATTTTGTTGGTCTTTTTATATATTTTAACGCGTAAAGTTACAAAAAATATACATAAATATCTTACAGGCTTGTTAATTTTTTGACAGGTGGGCTATATATTAGGAGATAACCCAATGAAGATGTCATATATGGTAGGATATGGTACAAACTTCCCAAAAAGAATTCATCATAGAGGATCATCACTACCCTCAGTAACAACTCACCCGCAATCATTCGGATGTGAAGGCGGTTTCCAACCATTCTATTATACATCTAACCCGAACCCGAACATACTAGTAGGTGCAATAGTCGGTGGTCCAAACAACAATGATTTCTTCCCGGATGAACGAACCGATTATAGTCACTCGGAACCGACTACATACATCAATGGAGCTATAGTTGGGCCTTTAGCATTCTTGTCTGGGAGATAAAACTCCTTAGATTATAGATTTAGAATTTCACAGTGCATGCATTATGTGTGTTTGTTGTATTAAAGTTTAAGTTAATTGCCACCTCAAAATGAAGGTGATGAATACAAGTATTTAAGTTGCAAAACTAATGGTTTTGTAACTTTGTTTTAACTAAAAAAACATGAATCATATCTATGTTTACTTTTGGGAAGTCCTAATGATGGTTGCAGTCCCCTAAGCATGTTCTTTAACTAAAATTGCTCATTTACTTTTTGTCCCACCACAGCCGTGATCAAAGCCTAAATTAGCCAATCCTATTGTGTATTTTTACTAGATTTTTTTTTGGGTTGTATAGGTAGATTGTTTAGATACGAGACGGGTACTTTTAGAAGTTTTTTTTGGAACTTCTCATACTTCAATGCAGTACGATACTCATAAGCGAACACATGACAAGTTTACTGGTGTGGCAAGCGAACTCTAGTTACTTTTAAAAATAGATATATTTGTTTTTATTAATCTCAACCATATTTCTTAGTCGCTGTCAGTCCCAATTAACAAATTGGTTGTTGACGATCTCATCTTTTAAAATATTTGTTCTCAACGGTCCGCGACTAACAAAATCCTAACGACGTTATTTGTGTTGCCAGAAAAACGCTTTTCGCCAGAAAAGTCACATTTTTTTGCCGGAAAACTCAACCTGAACACCGTCACCATCACCAACCAACTGCCATCAACCAACCACCACCAATCGATTCCATCGATGGTTCTAGGGTTCCTGCGACCTCAATAATTGAGGCTTTTTACTAGAAAAAGGTTCTTAGGGGCCCGATCCAAGGTTCCAAAGATGTTTGGGACAAAAAAGTTGAGTATTTTTAGAAAAAATTGAGTTTTCTGGCCAAATGCGTTTATCTGACGACCTGCAACTAACGGCATTAGAATTCTGTTAGTCACGAACCCGTTATGAACAAACATGATAAAAGGTATGATCGTTTTCAGCCAATTCCTTAGTTGAGACCAGCAGCGGCGAAAATATAATAGTTATGATTAATAAAAACAATAAACCTAAAAAGTATATTCATTTGACTGTCACACTTTAGAAATGATTATAGAAAGTGCTTTCTTTTGTTTAGTTAATTCATTGTCGTGAGATTTGGGCAGGGTCTCATGACTTTATATCAATATATCATTATGCAAAGGAATGATTAATGTTTGTACAAGAAAAGTTGTGTAGATTGATTAATTAAAGCATAACGTCCTGCGGTTGAATTAAGGCATAAAGTAGCTTCCGTAAGGATTGCGATTTGTGGGGACATCATTTGTATCCAAGGTTTCATCTAAAGCCCAAGTGTAGTAAATTTATAATAGTTTTTGTTTTTGTAAAATTTAACTTTACTAATCCAAATTATTAGTCAATATTTTTATTCGTTATTAGTATTAATCTAACTAGTGATAATCTCAACTTTCGTTTTTGCTATTAGTTCCAATCCTGATCTAACATAACGTTAACTCTGTTTATTTTCAATGATGTAACGTATGATGTGTTAATTATAATAAAAATAAAATATATAATTATTAATTAACTAGCTACTCGGTCAGGTAATGGCTTCGGTGATCGGGAAAAACTTTGGTTTAAACGATCATGGAACTCCAAATACATGGCATATGCTTCGAGGTTTGGGAACACGGCTAGGGCTCGTCAACACGCAAATCGGAACAACTCTCGGGATTGGGATGTCCAAATTAGCAACCCAAACTTGATATTTATAGTTGAGTTCATCACTCCTAGGACCGTTGGGAATTTGGAGGTTCATTGGGCCGCATATTGAACCATCAGACACGTGCCAAATTGTGTAGATTCAATGTTTATCCAGCCGCTGACGGTTTGTCGGGTGTGATGAATCATTTATACGAGTCATGCTTTAGTGAAGCGTTATCCACCCAATTTGATTCCTAGCGGACTGTGTCAGGAAAATGCTAGTGGTCCGCCAAGCCATTTTTTCCATAATTACAATTTAAACCTTGAACTTTGGTTTAATTATCATTTGGCTTTTGGACTTCTAAAATTGGCATTTTAGCACAATAATATCATGATGTTACATAACTTTCTTTTCAAATTTTGGAAGGAAAAATTATTAAAAGGTTTTCATTTCTTTTTCTTTCCACTTACATTTATTAAAAAAACTCTAGAGCACAAATGTCTTTTTGTGTTTCCTTCAATTTCTTTCAGTTTCTCTCCATAAATGACTTGAACGTGCACGTGTATTCACACCTACCAATGGGCTTGATTAATTGATTTGGACCCAAAGAGTGAAGGTTGTTTATGTAAACATTTTTTTTAGTTTGGGCTTAAAAGTTTTAGGGCTTGGGTTCTAACCAATTGATTGCCTTATAACGAATTTCGGCCGCCATGGGTGGTTATAGAAAACTTTGGACTAGGGTTACATGTCTTTCTATTTAAATGAATCTTACTCCATTTTCAGCCGCACATTTGCTTCTCTAACCGATCCACATCTCACTCCAAAAAAAACTATATCTTATTCAGCAGCGATGTAAGTACCTTAAATTTTTTTTTATCTAATCTGGTTCAAAATCTTTCTTAACGTATTTCAAAATCATTGCTTGTTTTCAAAAGTATTGATTGCAAATGTTTTTAGTTTTGGTATTCTTATGGACGAATATCCAAAGGCTTTGTTTGTGTCAATGTAACATATTCAGACCAGTTTGAAAAATGAAGATAACCGCTACCGATTATATTTTTTTTAGCATTTCAAGAATTTTATCTTTATTGCATTCATGTTCTATCATAAATTCATAAACAAATAACAAAATCGTAACGGATTTTTTGGGGTTCCTTATTTGATGTGTTTAAAGTGGTGAGGATATTACATCTCTTACTTATTCCATTTCAAATATTAGGTTTGGTGTTACTTATTCGGATTTGGCAAATCCATTCGGAGGAAATTACAACATGTTGATTGTTTATAGTGCTACCAATTCAAAGAGGTATAATCTAAAGCCATTTTGTTCGAGTTGTTCACCAGTAATGGTCACAGGCTAACAGATTAATGGGCCATGTCTATTATAAGTAGGGGTGTACGTAGTGCGGTTCGGTGCGGTTTTGGCCTAAAGCCGAATCGAAAACCAAAGTTTCGTGTTTTTGTTTTCTCAAAACCGTTTGCTTTCAATTTTTTTGGTTTTGGGTTTACAGTTCTCAGGTTCAATTGGGTTTTGGATTCGGTTTTGTTAATCGGCTTGGTAATATTTAGGCCAAAGAAATTTGAACCATGATATTTTAAAATTGGGCCTAATTTTAAAAAATTATTAGTAATTAATAGAATATTATACATTTTGGTTTAGAATATTAAGAACTACTAAAATATACTTACTTTTGAAATGATTTAATCGCATCCAAATCAACAAAACATAACCGATCAACATTAAAAATAAAAACAAATATGCAAGTTTATAAAACATAAACGATTCAATGTAAAATAATTCACCAAATTGGTTTTTTGATAGATGGCTCGAGTTTACTGTGAAGAAGAAAGCTCATATTATCGATATGGATTTTGTAGAGGACCAAGGTCATGGGTGTATGTGTTCTCCCTTCAAGTACAATTTCCCTTTGAGATTGTCCCGTATAAAGATGCGACAACTTTTCAAATGGCCATCCTCAAATGCTACAGCTGTGGAGATGGTGTCTCTAAAACAACTTTTTTCGAAGAATGTTAACGTGACGGAAGAAATTTTTCAAGAACTTTTAGCAAATTCTACCTATCTAGAGACTATATCCATCCATGGCTTCGGACACTTGACCAATATTCGTGTTAGTGGACAAGAATTTAACATAAAACACTTAGAGATACATAGATGTGCGTATCTAAAATCCATTCATTTATCTGATTTTGATCTTGTATCGTTTGACTACATGGGTCGAGGAGTAGATTTAAATCTAGCTAATTTTTCAAACCTCGGCAAACTCTTTTGTCAAGAGCTTATGGGGGCCTGAATATAATATACTCAACCAGATATCATCAGGTGCTTTGTCTTTGCAAGATTTTTAATTCTTGTATATCATCTCTAGATTTATAGCTCCTTTGAAATGTGTTTATAATCATTAACAGATATATAATGATGTCTTTTTCTTGTTGCAGGAAATGTTAAAGCTCGATTTCCTACCGATGTTACCAAATGTCAAGAAACTGACATCGATAATCGGAGCTCATGAAGATGACTGTTTACTATATAGAGTTCACTTCAATAGCTAAATCTTGTCCAAGTTTGGAGAGTCTTACAATTGTAGTATAGATGTTAAGCAGTTAATTTAATGGAATAAAACTATGCCAAAAATGGTCTAACTGAAATTGAAAAAAATATGTTATTCTATTTTGCTGCTAGTTTGTTTTACACCAACCAAAAGGAGGAGGAAAGTAATGAATGTTGCTACTTAGTGTCATAAATACCTTAAGATTTTCTAAGTATTAGGGCATCATGGTCGTGTAAGCGACATAACTTGTTGCTTATGTGACAGAGAATGTTGTTACACTGAAGAAAATCGTTATAGATACTCGGTTCCGAGAGTCGAAATTCGAACTGCAGTATATCTGTAAAGCGCTTCTTAAAGGATGAGGAGGGTGCTCGATCTTCTACAAAGAGGCACCTGGTACCAAGGACACCTCCAGGTGTCAGTTTGGTCATACTATGAAAATAAGTGAAGGGAGATAATTTCTGTAATTTGTCAAACATTTGCAACCACGTCTCTTAACTAACATAGAAACATCTCTATAGACTATAAACCCAAATCAACCTTGATTTTGGTTATGTGATAGTTAAAGTTGTGTTTTTA